>NC_090923.1:421269601-421572631 GCF_040938575.1 Ambystoma mexicanum
ACCATGCCGAAAGAACTACATTTGAAGGGAGTGCGCAATAACGTAAGAGACGATAAGGCAGAAAATTCAGAAACTAGACCGAGTTTCAGTTTTAGGTCAGTATACGAAAAATCATTGTTAAGAGCACGGTCCGTTTTACAGACTGCATTACGAAGAGACACAATGGAAATTTCAAATATAATGTAAGTAAATCTTTACACGCTTTTATACCGGAATGAAGATTTAATGAATGGATGCATGAATAAATGAATGAATGACGAGCTAGGAAAAGCAAGTAAAACTGTTCGTAGTGGGCACATGGGCATGCAGGTCCACTGGTCTCAACGATCTCGCTCCATGGCCCAGCCACTTTTCCCTGCACTACGGGACTGTCTGTGTATCCTTCAGCCCCTTCTCCCGGCATTTACCTTGCACTTGCCACCAGCTGGCCCTATTATTTAATTTGTATTCAACTAACCTTGTACAGCCCATCCCCATGCGCGATCAGAAAGACACCTGGCCTAGTAGGATCGTTGTCTGTCTGCCCTTGTTCCCCACCTGCCTCGTCTTGCCTAGAAACACTCGAGTATAGGCGCGTTACAAATGCCATATCATATATCATATCATTCCTCACGCATGTAGACTGTCGTTTATCATTGTGTGTTGGCCTCGATTTATCTCGTTACTTTTCGCATTGATTTTAGAGACAAGCATACTCCATTGAACTACCCTTGCAAGAAAATAGTTTCTGATCGGCCGTAATAAATAAAATGAGTAATATTAATGAAGTTCGGCTAGCGAGACTAATTATCATTTTTTTGTTTTCATAACAGGTATTTGATCCCTTTCTGCCACTGCCATCTGTTTGAGACACCGGCGGATGGATTCTTCAGCAGACACCTGCAGCTTCGTGTCAACAACTGGAGCACGATCACCATATTATGGGACGATCGCCAAGGGCCCACATGCCCTTACGCTGTATTAGTGGCTAGAAGCAATATAACAACCCTTAGGCTGGACTAGTGCCTATTTGATGGAACAGCCTTGCGGTTCACCGCGCTTCCAAAGTGATTCTTTTTACGAAAATGAACACCCTGTGTACCATAAAGGAACACTGCGTGACTCAAGATGAAACAGAACAGTTATTGCGGATACAGATAAAAGAAAATAAATGGCTTCCGGAGTTCATATGGCAATTGCTGAATATTCTCTAAACATTTAATGTCAAATAAATGTACTTTACCAAATGTACCGTGTTGCTGTTTCATTGTAAAGTACAGTTTCATATTCCGAATTGTGGCGCGCTGTGTTGTGAGTTGATCTGTGTTGGTTTCCGGGTTCTGTGTGGAGTCGCGCAGAAGACGACTGGGCGCGTTTGCCTACGCAGCACAGTAACGTCACGGGTAGAGGTGGGGAATATGAATGTTTTGATAATGTCAGGCTCAGGGGCGGGGGAATTGATTTAGTTCCGCAAAAGCAGGTCAGCCAGGGCGATCGGGGAAAAGATAGGATTATCAGAAAATGGCGGCTCCCTGGTGCTCGTTTTCGCGTGTGTTTAATGGACGAAAACTCGGGTAAGGCCCATAGGAAAGTTTTCTAAAATCGAGCCACTTAGGCTTAAAAAAACATGGCCGACCCGTTGGGACAATAAAAATTTTTACTAGACCATGCCTTTAAGATATTATATTCTCCTTTGAATGCCTTTGCAATGCTTATACATTTCCTGGCCAAGTGTTTTTTTAAATCATTAAATCTCAGGACTCGCGCGCAATAGGCATTACTGTAGCATGCAAAACAGCTATTACTGTGCTTAGCACTTTTTAGTCAGTTTGAGGCACTAGGTGAAGGCCACCTAGCTGCCATGTGTAAACTGCACGGGTGTTATTCAGCTCCAACAATGAGGCTCTCTTTTAAGGCAGATGTACGTCAGAGGGCGGTGGGCGTATGTCCTCGCCTGAGGACTAGATCGGAACTAGATGCGTGGACTATCCTGACCCAGAAGTACTGCGTCACACGGTGCTTGGAGAATACTAAAGGGACTACGAATGGGGAGAAAATGGATCCATTGTTTCAGGAGATGGGAATTAATCTGCCGATAAGGCTGTAGAGATTATGGGGTTGAACATCTAAAAGGGTGCAGGGGGTGTTGAATTGAATTGGGAGGTACCACAGATTTTCTGGTCATTGATGGTCTGGGTGGGATACTGGCCGTTCTCTTGCAAAGCCTAGCCTCTTCATCATCTGAATCTTGGTTGACTTTTTCTGGGATCGTTAATAACACACACTCCAGCATTGATGACTTGCCTTTTGCCACCAGTTGCAAAAGTATGTAATTTAACATGATTGACAAATAGAGCGGTATTTTTGCACTATAATTACCTCGTTAGCGTTATGGTCCTTACAAAATAGTAATAAAAAGGAACATAATAGAATGTCTACTTTCCAACTTTTGGTCACTTCATTTCGGCCAATTGTGGTATAAATGTTGCTTAAACCAAGTGGTCAAAGGCCCCACATTGCCTGGGGAACCTTAAGAAATAAGCCAAAGGGGAACGTTTCATCCTTGTTTTTATTTTTCAGGCAGCCCAAGCATCATGGCTGTCTCCACTGGGACTGTCGCACCGTAGAGGTCCACCTAAGCCTTCAAATATACTTCTTGATTCATATTGTCTATTACTTAAATTGGTTTAAACAGGAATTAGGCAAGACTATAAATAAATGTTTTCTTGTGAAGTGGCAAGGGATGGTTACATTCCTAGTCACGCTTATAAAATGTGTTGAGGGACTACCTCTACTCTAATTTGTTATTGATTACCTCCTTGAGAAAGGAGTCACTTAGACCATGTGGAATTTGGCAAATAAGACAATCTTCATAAAAAAGACAAAGGTGCAAGATACCATCTGTCTTACTGCTATCTTTATTAAATTAAGATCACATCATCTACATCAATCTCCCTGCAAAAACTAGCGGGTGTTATTCTGCATGTTGTTAATTCTGACCAAATAGAGTCCTTTACAGACAAAGCAAAAGGTTAAACTGTCATAATATATTTAACAGTTGACAATTAGCACTGCTTTTTATTTTAGATGTTGAAAAATAATTTTACATTCATGGTATGGAATGTTATTTCTTGCTTGCAAAAACAAATACAAATGATTATTTAAAAAAAACATTTATCAGAATCCGAGGACACATTTTATAGATAGCAGTGTTTCACACCTATCTTTGTTAATCACAGTAAAGATTGTGCGATTCATTCGATGGCAAATGTCATTGTCAATGTTATCATCTCTTTGGATCTTCATAATAGAATTTCAATATATTTTCACATGATAATAGCAGAAGTCAAAATGGCACTTTATGCTTATGTAGCCCTAGTTTTCTTATTGCATCAAGTCTTTAGATGTGTTTTTCCTTTGCACATATATCTGTGAATAGTCTGTAGACCCAAACCTTGGTTTGGAATATTGGGTCAACAGTGGATTCTATCACAAATCTAGAACTTCAAGCATGGAATATGCAAGTAATGCATGCACGTTTAAAAGTAAGAATGTTCTGGAAGATATATAAAATGTGCTCAAGCAATCAGATAATGTTTAAAATGTTGTTGAATTATAGGTTGTAGATCAGTTTTCTTCCAAAATGTGTATATGTCCATAGAGTTTACACCCAAGAATTAACATACTTTATAACAGACTTTATAATAGTGTTGCCTAAAGAAACACAATCCATTTAAATTGGACTGCAAGTTTGCTGATGCTAAATAGTACAAAAAAAGATGTAATACTCTTAGAGTTGATTTGGAAACTTGAAGTGTTGTTCGTAGGTTAGCAATGAGCATGTATTCTCAGACATACATATATCTGTTTTAATTACGGTTTTTCATGGGATTAGTAGTCCCAAACATCTGAATTTGGGTATTCTGTAAATTGTTTTGCCTTGTCAATCCATGCATGAAGTTAATATTTATTTACTCATTTGTCATATTCTGTATACCACATGTATGTAATTTGACAGTCCTGCCATGGCAGCATGTCTAACATATATCTTTTTTCAACTGCTTAGGCTCATTTAAGATGCTGTTGGTGTATGGCCTATCCTTGTTAAAATAGGTACAGCTATAACAATGATGTCAGTAACAAAAAAGGGAAAAACCAGCATGTACAAATATACAAAAGTGCTTAAAAGAAAAAAAGTGTTTGAATGTTCATAATTCGGCAAAATTATCAAATTGCAAATTGCTGGTAATTGGCTAATGTCTTTTCACTTTAGGCTGGCGGAATAGCAGGAATGTGTGTCGACTTGGTATTATTTCCACTTGATACCATCAAAACACGGCTGCAGAGTCCACAAGGATTTTATAAGGCTGGTGGTTTCCATGGAATCTATGCTGGCGTCCCATCCACTGCTATTGGATCATTTCCCAATGGTAAGAGATTCTCATGTTTATTTACTTCTCATTTTGTAGAATGGATCCTAATAATTTAGCAGGTGTTGTAGAAATGTGATCACACAGAAATTAAGTACTATCTTACTGTCGGATTAATGATTAGGTAATAGGTTTATTTCTATAGTGAAGACCAGGCCATGCAGAGTAACAGAAGAGTGCTGTACAGATTGTTGGAAAGGAACAAAGATACAATATTAAATATTGATAGTGTAGCAAAATTCAAAGCGTATATTGATTTAAAAGAAAAGACTTTGTATTTAGATATATATACTTCAGTAAAATTAAACAGAGTTTCAAACTGTGTGAAACGGGCATACAGATAAAATAATGCATCGATAAAATTGAGTGTGATAAATAAGCCTGGACAAACCTCTGCCTAGCTTTGCACATGGCTCACACCAAATATGCGCCCACTATTAGCAGTGCCGCTGACACAATGGTGCGCAAACTTGTCCCAAGGGTTCAAGTGAAGAGAGATTTTTTTATTTTTATTTGTTTATGTATTTTACAATTTTATTTATTTATTTTGAAGCTTATGTAGCACACCTAGCCCAGAGGCATCTGGGTGCTTTCTTAGTGCAGAACACAAGTTTGCAATTATTGCTCAGAAAAAGCAGGACAGTTACAGTAGGTGAGAGGGTATACCATTGGGCAGAGGGTGAGAAGGCGAGTTACAGTTGTTGAACAAGCAATGGAAGAAAAAGATAGTAAAAGATAGGCTTGACAATTGGACAGAGAGAGTGACACATTAATAAAACGAAGAACTTACAAGCACAAGTGGACCCATGTGGTGTGTATCTAGATGAGATCAGTGTTTTGGTGGGCTGAACTATTGGTGAAAAGGAGCGTTTTAAGTGGTTTCCTGAATATCCAGAAGGAGTCTTGGGCTCTGAGTCCCTACAACATAGGCGTCCACAATAATCATGAGACATACCTTGGAGACATTGTGCAAATTGAGAGAGACGGTGAATGTGGGTAGTGTGATGCAAGTCAGGTGTATGATCCATAATTGCCTGATTCTGCCTGACCATTGTGTTGGGACATGTCTGGTATACGGCTCGGGTGTTAGCCCATTTTCTCTCGCAGTGAGCTGCCCATGAAAAAGGGCGTCATGGAAACATCAGAGACTGACCAACTAGCCCAGTTACTGGGAAAATTACGGGCCGAGGTGTACTCCGCCCGGCAAGAAACCAACGCCCTTAGGAGGGAGTTGATTGTCACCAAGGACCGCACCAATGAATTAGCCAGACAATTGCTCCAAACACAGGCTGGGCAGGCTCCGTTGCCAGGAAGTATTCCGTCGGTTCCAGCCACATCCGTCAATCCAGTGCAGGTGGTCCTCCCTGGGGCAGTTCCTTTGGCCCCACCGGAACGTTTTACGGGGGACCCAAGAAAATATGCAGTATTCATGAACCAGTGCCGCCTCCATTTTCTTTGTAGACCTGGAGCCTTTCCTAACGATCAGTCGCGGGTTGCCTTTATTCTGTCATATCTGAGTGGCAGTGCCGCGGATTGGTCCATACCGTTAGTAAGCCAGGATGACCCACTCCTGCGGGATTTCCGCGGGTTTCAACAGGAGATGGAGAAGCTGTTCGCCCGACATACCCAGGGCCAAGCTCTGGATAACGAACTTCTGTCCCTCCACCAAGGCAGCCAAGATCTGTTAACATATATCGCCACTTTTAAGAGACTTGTTGTTGAAACTGGGTGGCCTGAGGAGAAATGAACAACGTTATTCCATCAAGGATTACGAGGGGAATTGAAAGACGTCCTAGCTCAGGTGGTAAACTCGCCAAAAGACTGTGCAGAGTTCATCAACCTAGTGGTGCAGCTAGACCACAGGCTGCAAGATCGAAGGACAGATCGAGCCAGGATGGAGAATCGGACTGTGTATGTACGCTCAAAGGAGAACAGTCCGCGTTCATCAGAAAACACTTCGGAACACATGCAAATTGGGGGGGGTACGGAGCCAATTAACCAAGGCCGAAAGAGACAAAAGGAGACAACAGCAATTATGCCTGTACTGCGGGAAATCAGGTCACTTTCTCTGAGAATGTCCCGTAAAACCCCTTAGGTGGACAGTTGGAGCTACAGAGAAAGGAGGAGGAGAGCAAGAGTCGGAAAACTTCCAGGCCCGGCAAGCGTAGAGGTCCGTTTGTCGAGCGAAGGAAAAGAGCCACAGACCTCACACCTTGAGCTGCCTGTGATTTTGATCAGTCACCAACAACCGTCTCGGATGCATGCTGTGGAGGCATACGTAGACCGCGGAGCCGTTGGTAACTACATAGACCAAGGCCTGGCAACAAGGATTGGGCTTCCCCTCTGACAGAAAACGACAACTTGGAAGGTCATCACTGTCAACAGCACGGAGATAGCTTCTGGTCTTGTAACTCAACGCACAGCAGAATTGACCCTTCTGTGCCAAGACGGACATCGGGAAGCCATTGCCTTCAACCTTATCAAGGCCCCTCAGTTCCGGAGTGATTCTAGGGATGCCGTGGTTGGTGGCTCACAATCCTAACATCGACTGGAAACCCAAGAAATTAGCCTTCTCCAATGAGTGTGCTCATGCGTGCTACCAAGTTGAAATGCCATTGTCTGACCCAGAGACACCTGTCCAAGATAAAGAGGCGTTGGTACTAGTGATAACAAGTACACTACCTAGCGAATACAACGATTTCCAAGACGTTTTCCAAAAAGAACAGGCTAATATCTTACCCCTCACAGACCATATGACTGTCAGATCGACCTCGTACCTGGTGCACATATCTCATGTAGTCGAATTTATGCACTCACTGAACCTGAAAATCTCCACTTGAAATCATATCTGGACCAAGACCTGGCAAACGGTTTTATTCACCCATCCAAATCTCCGGCAGCCTCGTCCCTATTCTTCGTACCCAAGAAGGAGGGTGACTTGAGAACATGCATCGACTACCATGCACTGAACCAGGTAACAGTTAAAAACCGTTACCTTCTACCCCTTATCCCGGAACTGCTGGACCAAGTCAAGGATGCCCAAATTTACACCAAATTGGACATCGGGGGGGGGCATACCATCTTGTGCGTGTAAAGAAAGGAGACGAATGCCTTTCGTACTAAGCATGGGCTGTACGAATATCAGTTGATGCCCTTTTGGCTTTGCAACGCTCCCGCCGCATTCCAGTACTTCATGAACGATGTACTACGGGAATTGATCGACGTATGTTCCCTAGTTTACATCGACAACATCTTGGTGTACCCCTCTTCTAAACAGGACCATGTCAGGCACGTTCGCTCCGTCCTTGCAAAACTCCGACAGCACCAGCTGTACGCCAAACTTGAAAAATGCCCCTTCCATGCTCCTTCCATGTCACCGAAGTAGAGTTCCTTGGTTTTGTCCTCACTCCCAGAGGAGTCCGGATGGATATGCACAAAGTAGATGCCATCCTTAGCTGGCCATCAGTGTCTTCAGTCAAAGTTGTCCAAAGTATGCTCGGCTTTGCAAACATTTATCGCCAATTCATCCCGGGTTTCTGCCAGTTTGTGCACCCGATCACATCTTTATTACGAAAAAACAAACTGTTCCAATGGACAGAAGAGGCGGAGAAGGCCTTCCAGGAACTCAAGAAAAGATTCACCACACCCCTGCCCAGAGATCCCATATGTAGTGGAAAAAGATGCCTCCAGCATGGCTATGGGGGCTGTTCTTTCGCAAAGGGATCCCGAAACAGGCCAGTTGCATCCCGTGGCCTTTTGGTTGCGAACATTTACTACACCTGAACTTAACTAAGCAATAACAGATAAGGAACTCCTAGCGATCAAGGCAGCCTTTAAGGCTTGGCGGCATTACCTCCTAGGCGCCAGACATAACATCACCGTAATCACCGACCATCGAAACCTACAATACCTCAAGACGGCAAAGACTCATTCATCCCGTCAATTCTGATGGGCTTTATTCTTCGCAGAATATGATTACATAATCACGTACCTACCTGGAGTCCAGAATGGAAAAGCAGACGCCCTATCCCACATGGGTATTGATGAGAACGCATATTCAACCCCAGACCCGGTGGCCATTATTCCAGGTGAAAAACTACTAGGACTTATAACAACGTTCTCTCTGGACGAACTCCAAAAGAAAATTCGACTCCGAATGAACACCGAGGCTCTACAAGACTGGACCACTCAAGGTGAACAGTAGACAACAAAGAACCAACTCCCGTATTTCAGAGGGAGTTTATATCTACCGAATAAGGCACTATAAGAACAAGTCATTTCTGGTTATCACGACCCCCTGATAGAAGGACATCCAGGAATTGCCAAGACCCTAGCCTAGTTGAAAAGGTATTATTGGTGGCAGACCTGGCGAAAGGACATTACACAGTTTATTCTGTCATGTGGCATTTGTGCACAGAATAAGTCCCAGAAACAAAGACCTGCGGGCCTTCTTCAACCCATGGAAATTCCACCTGCACCTTGGCACACACACTCCCTCGATTTCTTCACAGATCTGCCTCCATGTCAAGGGTTCAACACTATCCTAGCGGTTGTTGACCTATTCTCTAAAATGGCCCATTTCATTCTGCTTAAGGGTCTACCAAACACATCCAGTCTGGCAAAGGTGTTTTTAGAGCAAATCGTACGATTACATGATTTCCCCTCCGTCCTGATTTCTGACTGAGGGAGTCAACTTCTGGAGGAAGAGTTGTTCAATTGCCCAAATCGATATTCGTCTGTCCACTAGTCACCATCCCCAAACTGATGGTCAAACAGAGCGGACGAATCGGACACTAGAGCAATACCTACGGTGCATGTTACATCAAGTGGAAGAAAGATGGAAGGATATGTTGTGGATAGCCGAATATGCCTACAACAACTCGCTACACACCAGTACCGGACAGAGTCCATTCTATACCGTATATGGAAGGCACCCACGTACGTCCGAATTAGATACCCCCATGGCCTTGGAAATGCCAGCGGTGAAAACTTTACATACGACCATCACTCAAGCCTTCAAAAAGGCAGCAGAACACTTGATCCAAGCCAAAGAAAGACAGAAAAGATTATCTGATCAACACCGAAGAAAAGCCGCAGACTACCAAGTCGGAGATGAAGTCTGGTTGGCGTCTCGGCACATGCCCATAAGAGAAACTCTAACATTTCGTCCCAGCTATCTAGGGCCCTATACCATCAAAGCTATTATAAATCCTGTGGCTAGAAACTAAAAAGCTAAAACTAGCTTTACCACCAAATATGCAGATCATCCCGTATTCCACGTGTCAATCCTAAAACCTGTTCAGCCTGGAACTTGGGTCAAAACACCACCAAATCAGGTACTGGTTAACGGAGAACCCGAATTTGAAGTCAAGGACATCCTAGATTCTAAACTCACCAGGTCCAAGTTATATTACTTAGTGGACTGGAAGGGATACGGCCCTCAGGACAGGACATGGGAGCCTAGCGAGCACGTCCATGTGCTACGCATGGTAAGATGATTTCATCGGAACCATCTGACCAAACCAGGGCCAGAAGGAGGAAATACCTTGAGAGGGGCCTTAGGGGGGAGTGCTGTCACGATCCATGCCCCTGACCCCCTCAGGTATAACGGCCCCCTGGCAGCAGTGGGGCTAAAGCCCTTTACACCGGCCCCAAGGGCCTTAAAACTCCATCAGAAACATATATGGAGTCAGTCCTGGCGCCTTTGGCGCCAGGCTCATTATCGGGAATAAAGCAATACTAGTTTTGGACCTTAATCCAACATGGAGGCCTATTACACAGTCAGTTCTTTAGAACCAAGCCATGCGGTCTAGTGTTTTGGGTGTGGCTGGGCGTGGAACTACTTGGCCTGGAACTACTTTACCTAGGCTATTTAAACGACACCCAAACAGCACAACACCATTCGCGTTATACTGCACTCCTGCAGCGTAATGCTCACCGTGTCCAGCTCCTGCTCATCTGCTTCTCCGGTGGCCCGATCCTGAAGTCCTAGATCCGGATTCCTTTAATAACCTTGAAGAACAAGAACAGCATTAGCAAGCAAGAACACTTACCTGTGAAGTAACCGGCCTTGAATACATCCTGCGCTTCGCTTACCTCGCCCATCTCCGGAGTTCGCAGCAACCTGCAAAGGTAAAGAAAGAAGGTCAGCATTAATAACAATTCTTACTTGGGCAAGCAGCGAGTCCTGGCAGCACCCTGCGCTTCTCTTACCTTGCCCATCTCTGGGTTTCACCGCAACCTGCAAGGGAGAAGGAACAAGGTCAGCATTAACAAAGCACATACCTCAGCAAGCAGTGCTTTTATCGCTCATCGCTCCGGAACATCACTGCAACCTGTACAAAGAAGAGAAGAGAACACAGGTTAGCAATTAACACCAATAAACAGCGCAGCGCTCCACGCATCAATAACTCACCGTGGTCTTGGCCATCGGCATGGCAACTCCGAGTTCACAACCATCCTTGTGAAAACAAAAAGTGACATTGTTAGTGAACATTGTAGTGGAGCTAGACGCTGAGAAGACAGAGAAAACAGAGGGAAAGAAAGAGACGGAATAAAGATGGAAAAGACATTCTAACTCACCTGGAAGACTGCAAGCAAATTCGGAGTCACAGCCGGTCTGGACCCGACATTAGGGCACGTGGACCAGTGAAGCAACTAGGCCCACGGAACGCCCGCACCAACCACACGCCCCTGAACAGAGACGCAGGACGGAGAGTTCAACGCACAAAAACATGAGCAGAAAAGGTGAGCAATAACCCCAAGAGAGGCGATTTGGCCCAGAGGGAGGTGGGAGTCTACCCATCACAGAACCAGTATCTTAACCTTCCATTCTCCTGGTATAGCTACCCAACGTCGGCACATAACCAAGCAGAGAGGGGTCGGGGATAGGGCTTAGACCTCCGTCCAGTAGCGTGTGGCGCCCCGTGGATACCAGGTGAGCGTAACAGTCTGTGCTTGTGATGCCAAAGTAGTGGTGAGCTGTGCAGCATGGGGGTCGGTAGAATTTGGAGAAGAAGTTATATGGAACATTAATACAAATTGTTTTACGATATGGACTGCATATATACCCAAGCTAACATGGATTGAAGCACGTGAAACTCCAGTAAAAGTGCCACAAGCAGATGAATATCAGTTTTGTTTTCAAGGATATGGGACTGTTCCAGTAATTATAATTTGTTTTTTATAATGTGCTTAATACAGAAGAGGTTTCTAAGCGCGGACCCGGGATTCGGACGCGTGTTGCTCTGCGTCGTCTTGCTTCCAAGACGAGCGCATTGCCACTGAGCTATACTACCCACGCCAGTAGGCACTAACATTAAGTGCAACAAGACAATGTTCATTCTAGATCTTGTAAAAGTAACTGCAGCACTGATGGACATGTATTGGGTATGTGGCCAACAAGCATACTTGCATCTTCCACCTTCCTGGCGAGGCATGTGTGCAGGAACAACCATGCACTGAGCTATCCTGGTGATGGCTGAAGTGCACTTGACAATGGCGTCCAAGCATAGGATGTCGCAATTTCTTCCATGCAAACGAGAAAGAAGAAGCGATCGATGAAGTTGAGAAGGAAAATATCGGATTATGTTTTGGAAGAATCATCCAAGTTGCTCAAAGGAATTCCAGATCAGTATCGGCTGTACACCAAGATGAGGTGTTTTTTGCATCTCTGTTAACACCAGGGATCCAAGCTGTAGCGAACGCAAAATGGTTGCGGATTGTTCGATGGGAAGTGATCCAGTTGGCGAATGACACCGAACAAGGCCTAAACGCCATTAAGAGCGAGCTGAGGGCGATCTGGTGTCTTGGATCTCCTGATGGCGATGAAGGGGGCGTGTGCAAGAAGATAGGGTTGTCCTGCTGTACGTACAAACCCCCAAATGATGCTGAGAATGTGTCCCTGATAAAGATCATAGGGGCAATACACTACTTAAAGACTGGTATGAAGAATGAATCAGGTATGCAGGCTGATGATTGGTTCAACACATTTCTTTCATGGGCTTCATCCTGGCTTCGGGCACTGGTGAAGGTACTGGCTCCGATCGTGGTGTTCCTGTTGTTGGTGTCCTGCACGTGCCAAATGATGCTTCGATGTTGTGCTAAGAGTATCCCGAAAAGGTCAAGAATGATGTCACTATTGTGGCAGGAATGGCTCTCCCGGGTAGAAAGGATGGGCAGGCACAAACTGAGGATCCAAATAAACCACGCTTAGGATTGAACAACCTATTTACCCCCCAGGGACACTAACTTCACCTCCACCAGATCCATAAAACTACAGTGAGCACTGAGTAGATTTAGTGGGTGATGGGGATTGTATAGACCTTGCGTGTACCCCAGAGGGGTATGAACGGAATGGGGGCAGTTTGTGCCATGTGTGCAGGGCATGGGTCCCTAAAGATGATGCTGATAAAGAGAAAGGGAGAATTAATGGAGGAATGTTGGGATACATGTTCAGATCACCACCCCTACTAGATGATTCAGATTACGGAAAATATATTAAAGTATGCAGAATTCATACAGGGTTGTGTAGGGGGGGAGAGGGTTGCTTTACAAATGGGAACAACTGGCGGGAGTGGGAAGTTACAAAGGGGGGAATTCTAACCATTTGCTTTGCAATAGAGTAATGAAAAATATATTACATATGCATGGTAGTTATAACATGAATTAGTGTTGCTAGGCCTGAATCCTTGCAGGCCGTGATGGAGACACAGAACAACTAGGCCTCATCCCTTGCCTAATCATCATATTTCGATGTCCAGGCTCGGCAAGGAACACGCACGTACACCCACAAATGAATGTGTTCAGTTAAGCCTTTGAATAATTAGGCAGAAATGTGTGCAGCTGAAAAGGTGAGACGCTGCGACCTAGTACTAAGGTCATACTCTGGGAGTCGAGGCAGAGGTCTTGGGTTGCTATAACATGTACTAAGATTTAAGACACTAGCGCCCCCCAGGATGACGGTCATTTTATTTGAACTACCAGATGTGTAGAAAAATGGGTCGTAAATCCTTCGCAAACTGGGTCGATTAGTGGGACACTAGGGTTACCTCTTGGGAGGAGAACTGATACAGGGGGAGCAGAGAATGTATGTGATTTGTACCAGGGAGAGCCAAGAGTGAGGCCCATACAGTGGGGAGGCATGATGGGGGTGCCTGCGTGCCTGGGATGAGAAAAGGGCTGCTTTGTGTTCAAGACAGGAGACATTGTTACCCACGTGTGATGAAGATGGAGGAGAAGACAACACTACCAATCAGTAGATGACCTATATGAAGCTATTAGCATGTATATAGACGGTAGCCAATGAGGGTGGGGGATAAACACTGTATATCTGGTGCGTCATGAATGACAAGTTGTTTGTTTATAAGTTTGCCACCATCTTGGAGGAAGGCAGAGCTCTGTGGCCATGGATTTGTAATACCCTGTCACCCATTCATTTTTGTATACAAAATAAAGCTCTTATTCTTCTCGAAAAAGGGTCCAACTGGCCTTTTTCCCTACTGGGTTGAATTTTCTTGGTCTGGTTGCCGGAGAGTTGACCTACACCAAGCACAATAAACTGTGCTCTGAAGCAAGCGTTATAGGATTAATCGGGCTGCTTGTTGTAGCTTACAGAAAGAATGCCATTATGGTTCTGGCTCTCTAGCGCCCCCCAAGTGGACAGAGTTCTTTTCAGTGTGCTAAGAAGAGTCTTTTCACCTGCGTGCTGAATGTTGCTTAGGTCTAGAAGGTTCTGTAACCTTACAAAAGTACCAAATTGCTTACTCTTTAGGTTTTGCTAGGCTGTAGGGACATGAGTTACAGGGAAACAAATGCCTTGTGGTTTAGGGGAGCTTTGGTAGATTCTGGAACCTTTGGTGGGGTTCCGCTGGTGCTGGAGCACATTGCACATCTTCTCTTGTGGTGGTGTAGCTGCTGACCTTCTGATTTTACTTTCTCTCCACTGGGTCTCTTTCTCCAGTGGAGGAACATCGGCATGCTAAAGGGTTGCTTTCAATTATTTGGGATCAGTCCTCTGATGATAGGATAGGAAAGGATGCAGTCTGTGTGTCACTGGAAGGCTGCTTGCTCATGGGTGTTGTTTGTCTTGGCACAGATCACATAAAGCATGGTGTGAGACAAAGACGTACTGCATAACAGCATTTTGGGACAATGTGGGATAGGAACATGGACGCTATTAACTGCCACTGTCCCTGTGATTTTCAGGGGAAGGAATTTTAAGGGAGGCATGATATCACAAGTACGACACTGACACAAGAAATCCAATTTCAAAACCTCTATTCAAGTTTCAGGGTTTGGATAAACTCCTGCTTTGCTCTATAGTTCTGATGGGAGTAGTCTCTACCATCAAATAATAAAGAAAACACACTCCTAGTCAGTGTCTGTCAAATGAAAATAGCCTATATTAAAAAATATGAATGCCTGCTCTATCCCTCTTATACAAAACATTTGTAAAGGGGAATCTGTATGCAAAGGAAAATCAGGTGTTCTAAAGGATCAAAAATGGTTGAGTTAGCTCTCCTCCCTCCTTTGGACAGCATGGAGTAAGGCGGCCACTGTAGACAGGATGACGCACTATGGCTCAGGTTTTCAAAACAAAGGCAATTCAAAACGTAGATCGGGGCCCGCCTGGCCTTCCATGTTAAAGTCTCTAATTCCAGCTTTCAAAAGTTCTTTCACAGTTCACCAAAATTTCACGCAGGTCTCCCTCGATCGGGCTCAGACCTCTCAAAGCAAAAGGTTCACATAGGTCGTCCTTGATCGGGCTCGGACCTCGCAATCACAGCACTTGCAGGGATTTCCTTCCCCAAACTTAATTCACATTCTTTAGGGGTGCCTTCCCCTAATGTATCACACTTCCGGTCTCCCTCGATCTGGCTCAGACCTTCTCCTGATGTCGAAGACTTTCGAAAGTGTAAGGCTTTTTACTAAAGACCTCCACAGGACAACTTCGACTTTCCCTTCAGCTCACACTTTTGTGTTATTTGCCCTAGTGTCTCTTGGTCTGGGTAGTTCAGAATCATAAGCACAAAAGTTTAACATTCAACTTTTCACTTCCCCTTTTGCCGTGGTTAATCTTGATCATTGCGCATTTTTGAGTTCATTTATTTTGGTGCTTTATGACAAATAATTTCACCTTTCGCAGAGACTTTCGAGTCGGCTAGTTCCTTTCGCCGGCCCGCTCTGCTATTCTGTATCACTGGCTTCACAGTAATCAGTAATTCGAAGTTCACCGCAGGTCTGCCATCCTTCATGTCTCATCCCCACGCTTGCAGCCTTCATTTGTGAGATATGCTGTTGCAACATCAATCTTTCCTTGACACACACCAGTCTTTTATGTTGCTCGCCAACTCACCGGCTCTGTGCTTTCCTTTCTTGTGTTTGCAGTTTAAATTCACGAGTCAAGGTTAATACCACAGGCTTGGCCTCGACTCCCCAACTCTGTCGATCACCCGGGAGGGTCGCTGGTGCTCTTGAAACACAATGCAGTCTTCTTGTCTGAGTTTTGGCCTTCTCCACCTATCATTTACGGCTATTCGGAGGCAATGACCTCCCGCAGGGATCTCCTGGGTTTCTCTATCCTTTGCTCTCGTCCCTCTGTTTGTCGCTCTGCTCCAGTAGGCTCGCCTTAGCCCTGGCATTTCTGCTCCTTCTCGTGTTCCTCTATGCTCTGAGTTTATCTCTATGTTCTGCCTTTTATCCGTGTAGGGAGTGCTAATGGATATCAGATGTATGTGATTAAAGTCAAGTGCCTGACTTTGCCTGACCTTTTTAGTGGGACATCTCTAATGAGATATGTAAGGGTTAGCCTCTTTACTCTGTCGTCCTCATCCTCGGCTCATGGTTGTGCAGAAGGAGGGGGGTTGGAACATTGGAGAATCCTATAAAATAGGATGGGTCGTGGGTACAGGAAAGGGGGAATACTGCGTCCCAGCATCGCTTGCCTTATCCCCACTTCCCAAAGACCCCTCACCCAGGTGATCCTCTTGCACTGGTCCACCCCCAGGGTCTGGATCCAAAGGCGGTGGCCATGCCCTGGCCACCTCAGATAGAAATCCCCATGTACCATTTGGTGAGACACCCTTTGGTTTCTCACATACCCTTCCCCTATGCGATGTAGCCATATTTGTTTTGCTGGGAAACTGGTAAAGGAATTCAACATTCCTGTCAGGAATTGGGGCTAGGGAAGAAAGAGGCATGCAGTGTGTGGTTAACTCTGCTTTCCGATTAAGAACTACAGTTCCCAGCAGCCTTGGGAGCAGTCTGAAGTCCTTGCACTTCGTGCGCATGAACAGCTGAGAGACATTAGGGGGAGACTATTAAACTGTTGGCCGCCCGTGCTTAGGTGTGGCTTATTGACAGTTATGCAGCACGGACGGTCACGGTGGTCGGCGTGAGGCGTTCTTATCCAGGGAGTGACGCCGAAGGAATGTTGCAGTACCTTCATCCCTGGCCATCCGTTAACTTCTTTGTGAATACTTATGATGAATTTGGTGGGGACATTGATCTAACTGTGTGTAGCCCATACTGACATACTCAACGGGTCAGGGGGCAATGGTATTTCCTCTGGCGCTCCATGGGGTCAGATGGTTGTTCGCAATTGAGAGGCATTACATTTTCATGTTATAAATTGGGACTTTATCCGATGCAATTCAAACACGCCGAAAGCAATATCAAGGCTATTAGGCACTGACGTGCCTCAATTAGTTCAGCAGCATTACATGAATCAAGAGGGATTGCCCCGTTAATATTGTGCAAGTCTTGTTTGCTTTCGCTAGCCCAAGGGGCCATGTGTTTGTTTCTTTCATGATGTGGAAAATCCCTTGTCACATCACGCTTGTTCTTGTACTCATATGTGTTCTTTGTGCTACTACCCATTCTCTGTTTGATGTGCAAGTTAGCAGATGTGCTATTTCATGTGCTTCCAAGTGGTCATAACTTACAGTTCATACAATCAGTATGGTGTTATGCCTTATGTGACATATCCTTCAGGTGAAATACACTTATGTCTCAAGTTACATGGTGGAAATCGCCACACTGCGGCAGGTATAGAAAGTGTTTAAGTAAAAGGCCATTGACAGATTAGGTACTATTGACAGGCAGGTTATCTGGTAGGAGTGAGTGAGGAATGTTAGCAAATGCTATGTATGTTTCTTTTTCCTAAACTCCCCCATACCCATCCAATCTACATTTTCCTTACCCTCTTTCCGGTTTTCCTACTACCCTCTACCTATCCACAACGTCTCGCTAATCCCTCTCCCTCCCCCCCATTGACTGCCACATGGTCACCTGTTATTCTAACATGCAGGAGCCCGTGCCAACCATGGTGGGAGGGGTTGATCTATTTGGCTTCTGTGGTTCGGGGGAGGGTGTCGAACCCTCACCTCTTTGTTTGGTTCTTGACAGTTCCCCCGTTCTTTACCTTTTCTGTGTTCCACAGTGAAAAAGTAGGGTTGCAGGTCTGAGACCATCGCATGACTTGAGGGTTAGAGTCCTTTCTTGACTTAGCCATACCAAAGGTGAGTGGCAAGTGATGAGTATGAATTGTGTCCCTAGAAGGTAGTACCTAAGATGGACTATTGCACATTTTATGGCAAGGGCTTCCAGTTCCAACACAGAGTAGTTCTTCTCACGGGGTAAGAGTTTACGACTAGTGAATAGGATGGGGTGTACTATTCCAATGTGTATTTGCGATAATACTGTTCCAGACCCATGTGAGGGAGGCATCAGTCTGTAATACAAATTACTTTGAGAAGTGTACTACTTTTAATATTGGATTTTGGCACAAGGTTTGTTTCAGGTTATTGTAACAAGCATCGCCCTCATCAGTCCAACAGTCTTGAGTTCCACATTTCTTAGTGTGTCTGTCAGTCTGGCTGTTGTATCTGAAAAATGTGTGATAAAACTATGATAGCATCCAATCAATCCTAGGAATGTTCTCAGATCTCGCATGGTCTTGGGAGTGGGTGCATCTAGGATGGCTTTCACTTTTTCTGGCTGGGGCTGGACACTGCTATTCCCTACAAAAAAGCCTGGGTATTTCACTGCTGACTGGGCCAGATTAAATGTTGATGGATTGGTAGTTATGCCGGTCTCTCAGAGGTTCTCATAATAGTAGAAAGACGGAAAAGATGGTCTTCCCAAGTTTTATTATAAATGACTGTCGTCAATATAGGCCCCACAGAAATCAGAATAAAGCTACAGTATCCTGTCCATGAGCCGTTGGAAAGTTGCTGGGGCCCCATGCAATCCAAAATGGAAGACTTTGAATTGGAATAGTCCTACTGGCATTGAAAAAGCAGTCTTTTTTCTTATCCTGCCCATGTAAAGGGACCTTCCAATATCCCTTGGTTAAAGCTAATGTTGACAAGAATGTGCATTAAATGATCGATACGTGGCATAGCATAGGCAATCGAAAGCGGAGATGGCATTGACCTGCCTAAAGTCTATGCAAAGTCTCCAATAGTGATCAGGTTTAGTCACCGCACAATAGACTATTTAAGCCATGCCCAGGCTGAGAAACATGCTTTGCGTTTTCTGCACCTGCAGCGTGACACTCATCGTGTTCGGATCGGTCTCCAGTAGGCCTGCATCTTTCTTCTGCGCTCAGCTCCTGCAAGAACACTGTTAGGAACAGCCTTACCTTGCGGTGCTTCTGCCCATCATTCATCGCTCCTTCTGTTCTGCGGGCATCTTCGGCGGTGTAATTCCCATCCCGGCACGCCGCTTCCTAAGGAAAAGGGAAAAGAACAGAAAAAAGGCATTAGTAAGCATTCAGCAAATCTTCACTTATTTTTAAAGACTGTACGAGCTTCAAACACTTACCTGAATCCCAGCCGCTCTGGGGGAACTCTGTCTCCGGAACTTCTCATCCATCTGCAAGAGGGAAAAGACACTCCAGGTTAGCGTGGAAACATCTAGAGGCGCCGCATACCACGCTTTCTCACTGCATTTCTTCTTCATTACCGGCATCCACGCTGAAAACGTCGCAGCACCTAAAAGACACAAAAAAAGAACTCCGTGCAATACAAATACGAATGGGTCGCATCGCGCTCTCACTCACCTTCAGCGCTACTCATCTCAACAGCACGTCGCCATCCCCGGATGCCGGCCATCATCGAAGGAAGGAAAGGAACTAAGTTAGAGAACTGTTCAAAAGACTCATTATACTTACCTGTCGGACTCTTGCCAGTGAAGTAACTAGGCAGCAAAGAGCCTGCATCAATCAACACGCCCCTGCTCTGAAAGCAGGACGGAGAGCACACTTTCCAAGAAAACAAGGTGAGTTGTGGATCAAAGGGAAGGGTTGGACCCCGGGAAAGAAGGGGTTCAAGCGCACAGAGACAATAGGGAGTTAAACTCTACCAATCCTGTGTTTCAGGCCCAGCCTCCAGTTTAGTAGACTCCAGGGAAAGGTTCGAGGTCGTAAGAGGTCACAACAGGCTGAGTGACGTCCCCGTGGATACCAGGTGAGGATTACAACATTGAGGTATGCAGTAATAAGGTTGTTCTAATTCTTTTGCTTATTTTTAGATAGACAACTTTGAACTTATTCCCCAAGAACTATCTCCTCGGGTACCAAATAAGACAATATAGAGGAGGTAGTAGCGGACGGATTTTCTTTCCATTCAGGAGATTTACGTGGTAGAGGTGGGTCTTTTGCCTTCTATTGTGTTGAGATATTTTATAGGTACAGGTTCCTGTTTTCTCTAGTATCTCATATGGCCTGTGCCACTTTGAAACAAGTTATTTTCAGAGGTAGGTAAAAGGACTAACACTTTTTGCCCTACTTAAAATGATCTTAGATTTATCTGCTTGTCATAGGTACATTTTTGTTGGCCTTGAGCTTTCTCCATATGAGTGCGGACTAGACTCTGGACGAGTTTCATGTGTTCTCGCAATCAGGTAGCTGTCTGTGAGAGGTGGATTGGCGCCTCTTCTCTTTCTTCCCAGGTCTCCCGGAGCATGTCTAAGACATCACTTGGTACTTTGCCGTAGAGTAACTCGAAAGGGGAGAAACCGGTGGATGCCTGAAGGATCTTTCTTACTGCAAATAGGGCCCACTGGATCCTTCCCATCCTCGTCTACTAACTTTCTCAGAATCGTTTGAGGGTCTTATTAGATTTCTCTACAAATCCGTCCGTTTAGGGGTGGTAAACTGAGGTTCTCAAGGTGGTAATGTGTAGTAATTCCTTAACTTCACCAATTAGCTTACTCATGAAATTGGAGCCCTGATCTGTTAGAATTTCCTTGGGGAAACCAACCCTAGATTAAAATGGCAACAGAGGTTTTAGAATTTGCTGGGTTGTGTTGTTCCGCAATGGGAAGGCTGCTGGGTACCGAGTGGTGTAATCAACAATTACAAGAACATATGTTCTGCCCAGTTTAGAGGTTTCCAACGGTCCAATGATATCCACCTTGATTCTAGAGAAAGAAAGGACTTCTATTATCGGTAATGGGTTTAGAGGGGTAGGTAGGGGAACAGGTGAGCTGTTTTTTTGGCATATCTTGCATGTCGGAATGAAGTTCTATATGTCAGCATGGACATCTGGCCAATTGAATGTCCCACTGATTAGGGCTTGGGTTTTAGATTGTCCCAAGACTTCCCCTGTGAAATGAATGTCCCAAGTTTAGCACTATCTTGCTTGTTTTGGGTATTACTAATTGAGCCTTACTTAGGCCTTCCCTGGAGGTTTCCCTTCTATATAGTAATCCCTGTTTCAGGAAGAAAAAGGGGCGCCCCTTTTCTTGTCATTCTCCCTCGGACTAATTTTATAGGAAAGGGCACCTGGTTACACCCCTGCTCTACCCAGGTAGGTAAACATTTATACAATACTATTGAGCAAGGTCATGGGAACCCACATGGAGAGGAAACTGTCACAGTGCCTGCCCCCAGACATCAGGAGCAGACCAGTCGGCCCAGAGTACTGCACCCATGGGGACCTTTAAGGCCCCAAAGGATTGCCTAAGAGCTTCGTGGACTTAGTCCTTGCCCCGTTGGCGACAGGCTCATACTTCCTTTTCAGGCAAGACAGGTTATCAAGTAACAGAACCCTGTACAGCCCAGTCTGACGTTGGTTGAAGGGACTACTTTATCTGGGGACCATTTGATAAGGTGTGGTGCAGGGACTACTTTACCTGGGAACTACTTCCGAGAAGCTATTTAAACCACGTCCGAAGAACAGAACACGCTTTGCATTATTCTGCACTCCTACAGCGTAACGCTCACCGTGCCTGCAGCTCCAGTCCTGTCTTCAACCACGCCCGTCCTGGTCATCGCGATCCGCGCCTGCAAAGGAAGGAGAGACAACAGATTAGAACAAGAGCTTACCCTGATACTCCATCGCCATCACTAGGGAGTCTCCGCATCTGCAGAAAAAGGAACATCAGTTAACCGCGCTACGTAAGAACCAGTTTAAAGACAATTAGCGTAGCGCAGTGTGATACTCACCTAAGCGCTGTATGTCCATGTGATCCAACGAGGCATTCTCACTCGATCGCTGTCCCGGTGCTGCCGGATCTACAGAACAAGGAAAGAACACAACCGGTGAGCTGAGCTTTGCTAAAGGACATTCAAATCTCGCGCAGCATAATACTCACCATAAGCAGTATTCCCATGCGGTTCCGCGAGTCACCATTACATGACCTTCGCTCCAGCGGCGCCGTACTTGCAGAAATAAAGCACAAAAGAACAATATCACTTGTTAGACATTTTTGAATCGTGCAAGTATTGAAACTTACCTTGGCATACCTCATCTTATCCGGAAGGGAGTCGCCTTTCTTCGGGTGTACCTCCAAGGGGAATCTGCAAAGAAAGGTACAGGAGTGAAGTTTAAGACAAACGGAACTCTAAAGCATTTCACGCTATTTAGGATTAACATTAAGACTTACCTCCGAGTCATTGTTGTCTGGAGCTCTGCCATAAGGCTACAGGATCAGTGAAGTAAACTGGATTCCTGAATCTCGATGCACCCCTGCATACAGTCGCAGGATGGAGAGCCCATCCTTCATAACGTTAAGGTGAGACACAGTGAAGGGACATTGGGAGGTCACGGAAGTGGAATTTGGCCCTTCTCCTTACGGCTAGTTAATTTATCACTTTCACCATTTTAGCCAAATCTTCCTTCGTGCCAGACAGACGAAACTAAAGGGGCAGGTGCAATCACTCATCACTTCGCTATAAGTCACGCTGGTGGAGACCGCCGCACTTCCGCTTCATTCGGCGACCCTGTGGAAACCAGGTGAGCGTAACAAACACTAAATCCTGACAGTCTATAGACAAATAGTGACAATGACTACTGCATTTGATTCTAATTTAATGCATCAGAGCATATGTTGCGTATACATAGGAAAGGAGCATAGGATATTCAATAAAATATACACAACGTACATAAAACAGTATACAAATACATGTACAAAATGAAATCTTTTGGACAAGTTTATCAGCAATTACAATGTCTATGGTCCCTTGTGGGGGATAACATGAGGTAAGATAGTGCAATTGCAGTAGACATGGTATAAGTCAATAGACGGGACTGTTGGTGGGTGGAATATTGTGATACAGAGAAAGGTCTACACAATTGTGTTTCAGCCTCAGAGCTGTTCTTGTGTGACTGTTACTTGGTTGGCCTTCATCAGGATGGAGAAGATTGACATATGAAAGATCCTATGTGATCTGTCAAACCTATATCCTGATAATAGGGAATACACCTTTAATTTGAGAGTGCCACATCAAGGCTAGATTAATTACATCATGGTATCGAGGGACATATTGCAAATAGTGGAGAAAAGTGAAATGCTGCCTAAGACATTATCTGATCATGCACCAGTTAACCTCTCACTAGTCCTCTTCAGGACCTACAACCTCATCCACATTGGCGATTAAGGATACATTCCCTGACGTACCTTATCTACAGAAATGCTCTTGCTTGGCACATTATTTTTTTAAAAAAAGAATAATCATGTGTGACAAGGCATGCATACTGGCGTTGTCAGAGGAGAGGGGGAGCCCACCCCAAACTTGCGATACCTGCGCAGGTGTGTACAGGCCCCCCCCCACCATACCTGTGACGATGGCAGCGTCCCTGCCACAGGAGAACACTGATGGGGAGAAGCTGCAATGAGAAGCAGCAGAAGAAAGACACCATGCAGCAGCAGTCTGCACTTTGCCGCAGCTTGCGGCAAGCAGCATAACACTGGCCGCAAGAGAAAGCAATCCAGCTGAGACTCTCTGGGTCTATGCATGCACTGTCCAGAAATAGAGGCTTTATTAATGAAACTCCCGCCAGCCGACTAGGGACATTAAGAGTAAAAGGCCCACCAGAGGGCCTTATCAAAACGGGGACTCCAGTCAACCTGGGACTTTCTTGGCAAGAGATGCTGTTAGAAAGGGGGTCAGGGCTTACAAGCTCCTTTTGAAGCCTCTCTAAGCACTTCCCCTGCCACACTCCCTTTAGTCAGGTAAGTGATTTAACAGGTTGAGCATCCAATCCTTGCAGGGTTTTGGGTGTTTAAGAAGGTACATGTGAGTTAGTTGAGTGAGGGCAGACGGTGCAGAAGGATGTCCAAGAGACCTGAAGATGCAAAAGCAAAAGGAGTACGTAGGCAATTGGTGAGATGGGTTCTTTCGAGTGTTCTTGTTTGAGAGTAAGGAGTGTGCGAAATAGCGATAGAGTAGTAAGTAGAAGTATGTGAGTGTAGTGGTATTAGCAGGAAGTGGTAGTTGGTAGTAGTGGATGGTAGTTAGTAGTAGCAATGTATTGGAAGAACCAGTAGCCAAAGAGGGTTAGTGAGAGCATCGGGGAGAGAGGTAGTTGTGGTAGTATGGAAGAATGGTAACAGTAGAGGGAAGTTGAAGGTGAAGTAGTAGTGAGAAGGAAAGAAGGCGTTAGTAATAGAAGTATTGGTAGTAGAGTAGCAGTTGGAATAAGGAGAGTGGTAACATCTGAGGGTGGAAGTGGAAAGGCAGAGTGAGAGATTGGAGGGACAGTGACGTGGTGGGTGGAGAACAGTTTAAGACACCAGTATAGCGAAGGGTCAGGTACGAGATGGTCTGAAAGCAGTGAGTGTGACACTGCGCAAAAGAAGGCATTCAATACTCCATGAGACTAATAAGCGGGGATAGGAGAGGTAAAGTTAGAAGATCACTAGGGTGTCAGATGTCAACGACTTGAGGAAAACACATGGAGCCCAGGTAGTGAAAAACAGATGGGGGTTACTGATCCTAGAGCTACTGACATACCCGATAGAGACATCTGGGTTAGGTAGGTGGGGACAAGGCCAGGGTCGACCAGAGAGAGAGGGCCAGGCCTAGCGCCAGATATCCCAAGACCTGCTATGCCCAGATACCTTTGCCACAAGAGATACGGCTGTCTCATCTGTTACAAATGTTAATAAACACCCTTAGACTTGCTTATGGCTGGCCAGATAGCACAGTGAGCTAAGCACTCGCCCTGATATCTGTGTGCAGCCTGCTGTGGCAAGTATGAATCCCAGCAGGGTCAACTCAGCCCGTCATCCTTCCGAGGTCAATAAATTGAGTACCACTCTGTGGGATGATAATGTTTTTTGTTATTTCAGCACTCTGAGACCTCTGGGTGTGTAGCGCTATATAAGAAATACATTATTATGATTATTATTATAATTATCAGAGTCAGCTGGGTTCTTTGTGACAGGCCAAACTGTCACAGGTGGTGTCAGAAGTGGGATGCCATATCTTCGATACAGGGGGAAGACCCAACCACCAACAGCATGAAGATAGTGCACCTTACCGCACAGGGGAGGGCTGTGATATGTATGAGCCTAAAAGTGGGACTGCCACAAGGGACTTATGGTTGACTTGTGTCAAGGTCTGCCCTCACAGTGAAACGTGCCCTAAATGATTTTGATAGGGATTACTGAGGTAATTTGAAGGTGGTCCTCTTTAATCTGGGACCCACTCCAATGACGATTCTCCCTGGACACCGCATGGCACAACTAATTTGTGAAAACATCCTTATCCCATAAATTGAAGAAGTCGAATCATTAGAGGTAACTGGGCGGGATAATGTTGGATTTGGCGAGATAGGGAAGGCCCAGGAGGGAAGACGCATGCTACCCGGAATCCCTGGCCCAGCATCTATCGAATTTGCCAAGGCCCAGTGGACCAATCCTCTCCTTGAGTGAGCCCACAGAACTCCAGTATCAGAAGCCAAGATTAGAACCCAGTGGTCCCCCCACTTTATCGGGAGCAGAGGTCTGTTGAATCGAGTGACGGTGGATGTGAACCCAAAGGGCGAAGGTACAACATATTACCAACTGTTGGTACCTAAACCATTTAGAAAGGCCATCCTGGCACTTACACACTCTAATCTGAAGGCAGGACACTTGGTGCTGGAGAAAACACTAAAGACCTTACACTGTTCTATTGGCCCGGCGTCTATGCCGAGGTGAAGCAATTTAGTGCTGTCTGCCCAGTTTGCCAGAAGACTTCCAGCGCTCACATGCAGAGGGCACTGCTACAACCACTCCCTATCATTGTGGTACCCTTCTTTCAAAATGGGATGGGCATTGTGGGACCCCTTGAACCTACAAAAGCTGGGAATAAATATACTGTTGTGAGCCTGGATGATGCCACCAGGTACCTGAGGAATTCCCTTTGTGAAGTAACACTAGTAAAACCATAGAAGTCTTGATGCGATTCTTTACCCGAGTGCCATTCCCCACTGAAATCTTCACGAACCAGAGGACTAGTTTCATGTCGACATTGATGGCAGAAATTAAACAGTTGATGAAAATTCATGCCCTCTGCACTTCTCTTTACCATCCCCAGACAGATAGGCTTGTTGAATGATTCAATCAAACGCTGAAGAGTATATTCAGGCAACTCGTTGCTGAGGATGGTCAGAACTGGGACCGCCATATACCCTAAACCCTTTTTGCTGTTTAGAAAACACTCCAATCCTCCACACGATTCCCACCTTTTGTAACCCCAGAGACATTTTAGACATCATGAAGGAAGTGTGGGAAGAACCAACCGTGCAACAGACAGACTAGTGACCATCCTATGATTCAGAACACCTGCCAATATATGGAAAAAATAAGAGAGTCGGTACGGTTAAATATGCAGGAAGCACAAGCTTGCCAAGAGAAGGCTTATAACAAAGGGGCCAAACTTCATACCTTCCGGCCTGTTGGTAGGCACAATAAACTACTGGCAGAATGTAAGGCTAACAGTAACCCTCAGCTTCTCTTCTTCCTATACAAGTCCATGGCGTTCAGATGCCCACAGGACTCGCTATTTCAGCGCACCAGCCGTTGGCACAATTGTTGAACGAGTACCCTAATGTGTTCTCTACCAAACAGGGAAACGTTGAAGGAGTTGTTCAACACATAGAGACAACTCTAGGCCGCGTCATATTCCTGAAGCCATATCGACTACCGGAGGTGTGGAAAACGCAAGTCTGAGAAGAGCTAAAGCAGATGCTGGACCTGGGAGTAATTGAACGGGCATACAGTGAATGGTAATTTCCAATAGTGACTGTCACAAAACCTGAACAAACATGGCACTTCTGATTAGACTTTCGTAGACTGATTGACATTTGACGCATACCTAATGCTTGAATTGACGAGCTGGTAGAAACCTTGGGCCAGACCAAATATATCTCCACCATGGACCTAACTAAGGGTTATTGGCAAGTCTCATTGGCCGGCAGCAATAAACCAAAAACTGCATTTTCCACCACCAGATGACCTCTCTCAATGTGCGGCCCTCCCCTTTGGTCTACCCAGTGACCCAGAAACCTTTAAATGGCTGTTGGATCGGGTGTTTGCTCCGTGACGAGAGTTTGTAGGGGCCTACATTCATGACATTGTCATCCATAGCAATTCCTGGCACTACCATCTGAAACACCTTAGCGAGGTGTATGAACAACTCCATTTGGCTTGTTCCTCGGTTAAATATTTGGGCTTCAATGTGGGGAATGGTCAGGTCCTTCCCCAAAGAGCCAAAATAGTAGCCATCCAGTGTGCACCCCAGCCTGTCACTAAGCATGATATACAAGCCTTTCTGGGACTGTCAGAGTACTACTGAAGATTCACTGCAAATTATTCTAAAAAAGCAGCACCCCTTACAGATTAACTAAGAACCAACCCAAACTCATCCGCTATGACCAAACTGCTCTGGAATCCTGGAATGGGCTGTAGGAAGCCTTCTGCAAAAGCCCTGTCCTTGTGATGCCAGATTTTGATCAAGAATTCCTATTACAAACCAATGCTTCCACCGTGGGACTGGATGGTCTGTTCTCCCACCATAAGAGAGGTGAGGAAAGTGCCATCATGTTTATCAGCAGGAAATAATTTCCCTGTGAGAAAAAGTATCCCAACATAGAGCTAGAGTGCCTTGCAATCAAATGGGCCTTCTCAGGTCTACAATATCATCTAGCGGGGCGGCCATTCAAACTTGTTACCCACCATGCTCCATTAGTATAGATGTTGAGAAACAAGGATACCAACGCTAGCATTCTCAGGTGGTTCTTAGCTTTGCAACCCTATTTTTACCAGGTAGAACATAGGGCCTTGCTATCTGAGTCAGTGTGGTTCTTTGTGACAGGCTACCCTGTCACATATTCCCCCTATTTTTCTTTTGAACCCACTAGTTGGCAATGGCCTTCAGCTGTGACCACTCTACATATTGCTCCAATAGGTTTCCTAAGCGGGTCCACTAGCCATGGCCTTCGGCTATGACTACACCACTGGGTTTCTTTTGGGCCCACTATCCATGGCCTTCAGTCATGTCCACTTTCCATATTGCAACCCTTGACATGTTACTCCAAAAGATTCCACTAGCCATGGCCTTTGGCCGTGTCAACTTTCCATAAAGTAACCCAGTAGCCATATTCTTCAGCCACACCCATTACCCCACCCCCACCCCACTGTATCTATAAAATTCCACTTTCGAATGGATTGTGTCCTCCCACGTATATTCCTCATCTTAGATATATCCTTACCTTCAGCTTGCTGCTTCTGAAAAATATTTTCTTCTCTCCATCAGAGGGCGCTCCTCTCGAGGCTGCGGCATCGATGTCCTTAGGCGGCATCCGTCGAGCACCGACGTCATCCACTATATAAGAGCCTCGAGCACGCCCGTTGGCTTCAGTTCCATTTTTCCGTTAGCTTCGCTTCGAATCGTTTCAAACAGCGCTTCAGTCTTTCGTAAAAAGAAAAGCAATGTCGTCTTCATCGAACCCTTCCACACAGAACAGCAAGTCGTCTGGACACTTCTCCAGAGTACGAATTTGATAAGCCAGACCCATCAGCGCAGGCTGTTGCGGGTTACAGAAACCTTATGAATGGAGTTAAAGAATTTATGGGGTGGGATAGAAATTCACCAGTCAGTCAGGATGATGACATGACTGATATTCAGGAACACCTCAGCAAGACCCCATTCTTCCATTTCACATTGCCTTGCAAAGAAGGGTTAATTCTGCATGGGAACACGCTGAAGCCATCCCGGCAGTAAATAAAAATAAATTGTGGCTAAATATAGACCCTGCAATTCTGATCCAGAATACCTGAGCAAACACCCAACTCCAGAAAGTCTGGTAGTACAAGCAGCCACTTCCACAAGAAATTCTGCATACCCTACAATCCCTCAAGATAGGGATGATAAAAAGGTGGATGCATGGTCTAGGAAGATTTTTACATCAGGGAGTATGGCTTTGAAGTCTACTAATGTAACCTGTACCTTGGCAAGATTCACATATACCCTGTGGGACTGCATGTCAGCGGCAGCTTGAATACATCCCAGAAGGTGAAGAGTGTGATGGCTTTCTAGCCATAGTAAGGGATGGAAAGGAGGCTTCGGGAGAATGCCTTCAATCAGGTTTGGACACAGCTGACAGTATCAGCAGGTCCATTGCAACTAGCACAGTGCTATGTAGATTTGCATGGCTAAGAAAGTCTGGTTTTGCACCGGATGTGCAATCCAGGCTTCTTAATATGCCTTTTGATGGCTCGAGGTTGTTTCGCAGCAAAGCGGATGAAAGTTTGGAGAAGCTGCAGACCTCCAAAGCGGCGGCTAAATCTCTCAGTGCCGCTATAAGACAACCTTAGCAACGCCACTACACAAGCTCATCTTCCTAGAGGGTTCGTCTTTTTCATTATTATTCCTCAATTGGAAAAGGAAGAGGACAGGCAAGTCAAAGAAAATGTCCTCTGGGGCGAGGAAAAAGTGCTAGATCTGCCCCAGCAACGGCATCTGTCCCTTTAACCGCTGCTGCAGCTGCCACAAAACCACTCTGAGGTTTTGACCCACAAGACCCCAGTGGGAGGCAGGATCTCACAGCATCTAGAAATATGGCAGGGCATTACTTCAAATGCTTGAGAACTGGAAACCGTATCCCAAGGTTACTGCCTTCCTTTTCTAAAGAAACCTCAGAATCACCCCCCGGGATACCACTCTGCCAAACATCCGGATCTGCTCCTGTTGCACGAAGTTTTAACCCTGCGACAGAAAGGTGCAATAGAACATGTACCTGTAGCAGAGAGGAACAAGGGTTGGTATTCCCCATATTTCCTCATCCCAAAGAAAGACGGAGGACCGAGACCCATCTTGGACTTGAGAAACTTGAACAAGTTCCTAAGGAAGGACAAGTTCAAGATGGTCACACTTTCTCAGATCATTCAGGCTCTCCCAACTCCAGGATTGGTTGGTATCATTGGACCTTCAGGATGCTTACTTTCATGTGCCAATCCATCTAAAGCACAGAAAGTACCTGAGGTTCGCGATTGGCAATTCTCACTATCAGTTTCGAGTTCTGCCATTTGGGCTGACCTCCGCCCCAAGAGTTTTCACCAAGTTGATGGCGGTGGTGGCAGCGAGTCTCGGGAGAGGGGGGATTCATGTCTACCCCTATCTGGACGATTAGATGATCAGGACACGTTCTCCAGAACAAGCCCAGGATCATCTGTCCAAGACTTGTCACTTCCTTCACAAACTAGGGTTTTCTCTGAAGTTAAAGAAGTCCGACATGATACCATCACAAAAACTCCAGTTTATTGGAGCAGTCCTGGATACTTGCATGGGCAAAGCCTCGCCTCCTGAAGAGAGCTTCCCACATTCTGCAGATGGTAACAAAATTCCAAAATGCCCAGTATCTACCGGCCTTCGATTTTCTCAGGTTGCTCGGACTGATGGCACCCTGCATTTTTCTCATACCAGAAGCCAGATTGAGAATGAGATCCCTTCAGTGGGCTCTCAGAACTCAATGGTCCCAATTCTCAGGGGAAATGTCAAATCTGTTGCAGGTTCTGGCCAAAGTAGCACAGGATCTACAATGGTGGGCTTGCAGACATCATATCCTCAGAGGAGAAACTTTTTGGCAACCATGGCCGGAGATAACAGTAGTAACGGATGCCTCACTCACAGGGTGGGGGCCCCATACCAACAATCTGACAATCAGTGGTCGCTGGTCTCCATCGGAGTCCAAACTACACATCAACCTTTTGGAGTTGAGGGGAATCAGACTAGCGCTGAAGGCCTTCCTTCCCTCTGTACGGGGAAAGAATGTCCTGTTCATGACAGACAACACAGTGGCCATGTACTACCTCAACAAGAGAGGAGGAGTGGGGTCACTACCACTGTGCAGAGAAGCGATGCACCTCTGGTTCTGGGCAATGCAAGAAGGGATCTCTCTATCTGCAATTCATCTAGCCGGAGAGCAAAACACAGCAGCGGACGCTCTGAGCAGGCAGAGCACAGTCTCCCACGCATGGGAGATCGCTCAGGAAGTAATTCAAGAGATCTTTGCCCTTTGGGGAACCCCTCATGGGGATCTTTTCGCGACCGGTACCAACCGGAATTGCGAGCTGTACTGCTCAAGGGAATTTCCCCCAAGAGGAGCTCTAGAGGACGTGTTTGTGGTGGACTGGGAGTTTTCACTCCTGTATGCATTCCCTCCAGTCCCTGTGATCCCTCAAGTAATCAGGAGGTTGAGAAAGTTCAGAAAAACCATGATCCTAATTGCCCTGGATTGGGCCAGGAGAACGTGCTACCCGGACCTTCTGGATATGTCCATCTGCCCACAATACGTCTTTCAAGAAGAGAGGATCTTCTCTCTTGAGAGGAAGGTAATGTTCTCCATCCGGAGGTCAATACACTCAGCCTTCACGCATGGCTTCTGAGAGGTTGAGATACAAGGATTGGGATCTTCCGGATGACGTGATGGAAATTGTGCTTTCGGCCAGGAGGCCAGCAACCAAATCTCTGTAACGGTGTCGTTGGAACAAGTTCAGTAACTGGTGCAGAGAAAAGAATGTGGACCCATTTCAATGTAATATCCCCACAATTTTATCTTTTCTATTACATTTAGCTAATCTGGGGCTCCAGGTTGGTACGATAAAGGGATACTTAGCTGCGCTATCCATTTTTAAGCGCTCTTCAGAGGAAGAATCTTACTTCCAGATACCTTTTAATAATTCAATTCTTGAACGGTTTAAATAACGTATTTCCACCAATACCTTTTCAGGTTCCAGTGTGGGATTTGAACTTAGTTCTGAAATTCCTCACATGCATTCCATTTGAGCCTTTACACTCTTCTCCGTTAAAGGCATGGTCTAGTAAAAATTTTTATTGTTCCTACGGGTCGGCCATGTTTTTTTAAGCCTAAGTGGCTCGATTTTAGAAAACTTTCCTATGGACCTTACCCGAGTTTTCAAGCATTAAACGCACGCGAAAACAAGCACCAGGGAGCCGCCATTTTCTGATAATCCTATCTTTTCCCCGATCGCCCTGGCGGATCTGCTTTTGCGGCACTAAATCAATTCCCCCGCCCCTGAGCCTGTCATCAGCAGACTCGTACCGCCCATTTCCCAACGCCAAGGCACGTCTCGTGTCAACATTCGCTGCGCTTCAGCTAATGACGTGTCGCCATGGAAATGGCAGGACGCCTCTCTCCTCAATAAGTATAAACAGACCGTTTCACAACACACAGCAGCCAATTTTCGATTCCATTCCTCTCTCTGTGTTACTTTGAGTATTCTGTGACTCGTTTCTGTGCTCTGGTCAGCTACCTTCGCCGCTTGTAGCCCGTGTGAACAGATATCGGTACCATAATGCCCTACATGTACGAGCCCGAGTATACCGAGGAGGAACTACTGGAAAGGGAAGCACGCGAAAACGATGGGGATTCGGACGGCAGTTGGCAGGACGAATCAACAGATGAAGAGCCTGGGCCTAGTCGAATGGACGGCGTCTCCACTTGGTGCACATGCAATCGGTGCGAGCTAATGCCAACTAAGGACGAGAACTGCTGCTGCCGAGAAAACTCGGGATCCCTGGCCTACATTCCGGAAGGCGAGCCACGACCGCAATGCATCACCGAGCTGCCAGACTTCAGGGCAGCCTGCCTCACACGGGCCGTGTTGAGAATAATGATGGTGCTTATGCACGAACTTCGCGCAACTGTTCGTCCTCGTAATCCGAGTAACGAGTAAGTATACTCTGCTTGTCATGCCACTCCTATTTCATGTTCTTCTACTATATCCAAAATTACATCTACATATCATTGTAACGCATGTAAGTCGTTCAATAGTGTGCATTGTCTAGATAGCATTTGTCCGTGCAGAATGCCATTAGTTACAAGAATTGTCATTGACAACAAACGTTTATTAAACTTATCTTGGTCATTTAAAAACAGTTTGTTTCATTCCTTTTCACAGGTGGTACAGGCTGGTGGCCTATCGTTCCTTTACATGGTGGCTCCACGGGAGGCTTGGACACCGCGTTCGAAGAGTGATACCCGCCTGTGCCGTTCGTGCCATTAGATCATCGGTCACATGGCCTCCTCAGACCCCGTGTCTCCAGCCAGCCCTCCCCTTGAAGCAGGCCGCCCCCCTAAGAACACGACATACATACGTCATTCATTCACAAACACACCCCTGTTTCTAATACTTTATAAACCACTTGATATGTCTCATGAGAACATCTTTGTGCTTTGCAAGTCAACTCCTGAACGTGTTACCTGGCAACCACTGAGATCTACGCTAATCTGCTCGTTATCGTGCTATCCGTGAACTTCTGTGACCGCTTAGAGCAAACCCATCAGTGTGCTACCTGTGGCCACCCACCTATTCTCCTGCAACATACTGCTCTGCTTGCTGAATCCAACTGTTGGTTGGTCAAGGTAAGGCCATGTATCCTAGTCATATTTCGCAGATTTATAAATTTCTATCTATTTGCGAGTTGAGTACACAATAGTGCTAGGTTCATTGGTCTCATTGCTTTTGACTTTAGTTTCCATTGCTATGCTATCAATAGATCTATTTATTTTCATCTGTGTCTATTGTCATCGAATTGCACCCTTCGGGGGTCCAGTCTATAATGTAAGCATGTTTCCTTCTCGTGCAATACAGAACATCCAAGGGATGAGTCACATGTTCAGTTTTTAGTCGCATCATTTATACATTTCTGCAATTTATGCAAATACTAAGCCGCACATAGTGAACTGGTATAGTTCCTGCGATTAAAACAAACTTTGCATTGATCATTGTATGATTCATTTATTTTTGTATCAAATCTTTATTCTTGAAGATTGTATAATAATGTTGATATTTACTTTTCAGATTTATCAACAATGCCTGTCTGTTCGATTAGCGGTTGCCCTTCGAAGACCCATGCGAAATCTGAAGGCACTACAATGCATGTATTCCCGAAAACTGTTGATCGAATAAGAGAATGGGTCAGACATTGCGGATCTCCACTGGATGAGCTGGAAAGTAGAGTCTAACAAGTCTTACAGGACAAGAGGGGTGATCCATACCGCATCTGCAGCCGGCACTTTTCCTTGGACATGTACACAACATCTTGGGTAACAAAGAAGAATAAACGGGGAACGACACGAAATTGCTCTAACGCTATTCCCACTCTATTCGTCCACATTCCACCACCGGTGAGTCAAGTGTCCGGATTTAGCTTTAGGCCTTGCGGTAGTGTGTAGGTATACGAACGGATCAATTGATATTGTAGGTGTTCTATCCCTTGTAATAATTTCGATATTGATATGAGTGTATAGTTTTTTGAATAATAACATTTACCAATATATTCTTTTTCGATTTCATAACCCACAAACACAATGTATATATATGGGAACATGGAACTGTGCTGTATTGAGCATTTTACAAGTATTCTGCCGCCTTACATGGCTATTTTTAATATTGGCATTTCATTATCAATCATTAATTTACCTTTACAACTTCTTGACTATCCCTTGAATCTGAAGCAAGAACATTCTACATCCTTGACGTGGTCGCAGTTATCAACCACTTCTAGCGCGTATCAGGTAATCTTACTAGGCTAATCCGCTATAGACCTGTTTTATGCATGTCAAGTAATATTTTTATTTTATGGTGTAATCATTTTACCGAATGTTTGGTTAGTGCTTTCCCATTGATATACACCTTAGTTATCGTCCACTGGTGTTTGTTTTCAGTTATATTTAGTGTTATCCATACTAATGCAAGTACTGTCTTTCAGGGAGATGCTGAAGCATCCGCCACATCTACAACATTTCTAGATGTTCAACAGCTGGAGGTATGGATACTGACAGCTCCATCGAGCGTCATCATCAGAGCTGGAATCCTTGTCGTTTGATTGTTCTACACAATGTTTCATTCATGGTTAGCCGTTGATATGTACCTGTGCTGTCGACCCCAGGTGTGTGTTATGTTTTCACTATTGTAATCCTCACTAATGCAAGTACTATGCAGTTGATGGAGCGTCAACCCCTGCACTTGATGCAGAGCCTGACATTCAAGTAATTCCAGGGGAAGTGGAAGCAGGACCATGCGTATACGAATCGGCGCAACAGCTTTCGGAAGTGCGCACTACATTTGCAACATCCATAGATATTCTTCAGCAGCACGAGGTATGGATAATGACAGCTCCATCATGCGTGATCATATAACGTGATTCCATTTGCTATACTTTATTCCCTATTAACGCAAGTGCTGTGTTTCAGGGAGACGACGAATCTTCCACTACAATCACAACATCCAATTTAGATGATGCAGATGTAAATAAATCGGAGAAATAAGTCGATGAAATGTGATCATATTTAGATTTTCCTTGATTCTTTTGGACAATGCATCATTTGCGGTTATCTCTTTATATGTACCTGTGCGTTCGACCCCAAGTGTGTGTTATGTTTCCAATATTGAAAACCATACTAATCCAAGTACTGTGTTTCAGGGAGACGACGGAGCTTCCACCACAATCACACCATCCAATTTAGATGATGCAGATGTAAATAAATCGGAGAAATAAGTCGATGAAATGTGATCATATTTAGATTTTCCTTGATTCTTTTGGACAATGCATCATTTGTGGTTATCTCTTTATATGTACCTGTGCCGTCGACCACAAGTGTGTGTTGTTTCCAATATTGAAAAGCATACTAATGCAAGTACTGTGTTTCAGGGAGATGCGGATGCCTCCTCTCCAATACAACCATTCATGGCAGTCCATGCAGAGCCAGAGGTATGGATACTGACAGTTCCATCGAAATAGATCATCACTGGTCGAATACTTGTCGTTTGATTGTTGCACACAATGTTTAAATCGTGTTTGGCTATTGAGATGTACCAGTGTGTTCGTCCTCACGTGTGTTTTATGCTAACAATATTTTGATACATAGTAATGAAAGTACTATGTTTCAGGGAGACGATAGAGCCTCATTCTGTGCTGTCTATGCGGATACAGAAAATATAGTCGTTGCAGCGCAAGAGGAAGGGAGGACATGCGGAAACGAATCGGAGCTACAGCGTGCAGATGTTGAAGGTCGAGTCAAAAAAGTTGCAAAGAAAAAAAAACAAAAAAGGTTAGTTACAAACAGTTAATAACTTTAAAAAAATGTTTGTGCTGGGGACTATTTTATGTTTTTTTCCAGTCAATTCTACTACACTCCATCTTGTGTTTAAACTGAACATCCCTTTTCCAATCTCTCCTCCAGTTACCCGTGGGTGTCAGAACTATACACACACAGACAGTGAAGTGAATGAGAGATGTGGCTTGCCAGACCGTGTACACTATGGAGGAACTATTAATTGAGGCGAGGCGTGTTCAGGCTTGAGATGCTCATGTCCAATGGCCAGAACATGAATTAACTGTGTTTGGAGACTACAGCAAAGTTGCATTGGACCATAGCTACAGTGCGACCGCACCACCACAAGAAGATGTTATTGAATGTATCCTCGTCCCGGGAGGATAGCTCAGCGGCAGCGTGCGCGTCTTGGAAGCAAGACGACACGGGGCAACAACAGGTTCGATCCCCGGGTCCGCGCTTAGAAACCTTTGGGTGTTAAAGCGCGTTATAAATACGTAACTAACTAACTAAGAAGATAGCTCTGAAGTAGTTGCAGATCAATTTACACAATCTACACACGCCAAAAATTTGCCACCAAAAAACCTGTCGACATTGTTGTGTTCTCCCATCAATGTTGAAGTAATAGATGTCGAAATGACAGAGAATGAACCAGCCGCAGCATCCATAGACTCATCAGAACTTGATATCAGCGATATTACTTTCCAATGTGTTGAAATCTCCACAACGTCACAGGCCGAAACAACGTTGACGCAGGATGACAGTCTAATGAAAGAGAGCAAATACATTGTATTCGACAGTTGTTTGATGGAAATTATAAGTATGCTGAAATGTGTGCATTCCATTAGAGGGAAAGTATGTGGGAAGCCATTGATTAATGACTCATCAAATAAAAGGCAGTAACTTCAAAATAAATGCCGCCTGTAGATTAAATCATAGGTTCTCATGGTCTGCACAACCAATGCTGGGGAAACTGCCAGCAGGCAATCTACTGTGTGCTGCTGCATCACTTTTTAGTGGCTCCAGTTTTAGAAAGTTAGAGGCTTTCTTTCAGTTTGTGGAACTCCATTTCATTTCTAAAGCGCTGTACTACATATACCAACGTGATTATCTGTTTCCGGCCATTAGTGATGCTTGGAAAATTGAACAATTGTCTCTAGCAAGTACATTCGAAGGCAAACGATTCAGGCTAGCCGGAGATGGACAGTGCGACAGCCCTGGATTTTCTGCCAAGTACTGCACCTACCACTGTCAGGACATGGATAGTAAGAAAATTATGAGTTTGGTGGTCATGCAGGTAACACAATGTACATCGTCAGTGGCCATGGAGAAACTAGGATTTATAAAATCAGTGGAATATCTACAATCAAGGGGAATGCACATCGACCTCATAGCCATGGATAGACACGTTTCAATTGCCAAGACAATGAGAGAGCAGTTCCCACATACATATTAAACATCAATTTGAGTATGGCATCTTGCTAAATCAATCAATAAGAAAATCTCGGCTGCAGGCAAAAAAAAGGTTTTGAAAGTATTTTGCAGTGGTCACATTCTATCACCAACCATCTTTGGTGGAGCTAAAAAATTTGTGAGGGGTCAGTGGAAATACTACTTGAAAAATGGCGGTCACTGATGCACCACTGTACCAACGTTCACCGCTGGACAGCAAATGAACATTTCCACCAATGTGAACATGGCCCTTTGTCCCCAGAGGAGGCACGGAAGAAGAAGTGGTTGATTCCATCTTCACCGACAAACAAAGCCATTGAGAAGATTGTTTTCGACAAAACTATCAAGAGATTTGAGAGGACTGACAGAATTCTGTCACACAGGAGATTTGGAGGTGTTCCACAATATGTGCCTAAAGTACAGGCCAAAGCGCTTGCATTTTAGCTTTCGGGGCATGAAACATCGCACTCTACTAGCGGTCTTGGCCCATAACAGCAATGTCGGACGTGAACAATCTAGGACTAGGGGTAAAGTAAGGATGCCTCGCTACACTAAGGTGTTTTCAAAACGAAGTAAGCAATGGGTGATCAAACCAGTCTATGATGAAATGCAGTTCGACTTTGTGAAAGGCCTTATTGTTGCTGTGTTAGAGAAGCACAGATATGGAATTTTGGACGTTTCTGTGCAGAGCAGTGATCCATTGCCACCGAACATTGCGACTGTGCCATGCCCACCCGAAGCACAGCTGATTGTGAAGTACAAATCCCGGTTTAAATAATTGCAATACGATTGTCTTTTTGTAAATAAATGTTATTGTACAGTGTACCTGTAAACCTAACCCCTACCTTCACCATCATGGGTGGCGAACAAGCTGGGTGTCATCTTTGAATTCTCTCTATTCACCTCACATATGTGTATGTATATATTTTTCTTATGTCTCATCTCATGTAAATGTAAATGCTGTGCACTGTTAACGGAGGGGAAGCTTGCGTATTGCAAATAATAAAACAAACAAACAAACAATAAATCTCACTTTTAACTCAACTCCTGTGGTACTTTATACTTTCCCTGACCTTCCGCCAAAAATTAAATGTCTCAATTTGGGCTGCAAAGCTCGCAGACAACGGGGACAAAATTGGGGCACTTAGAACGCGCCAGCCAAGCGGGCCGTGGCATTTGGGAGAGAAGCCAGTTCGCATTTGCACATTGAGGCGCACTACATAGACGGATTCTAAACTTCAAGTTCTCACAGATGTCTATACTACGTGATGTTGCAAATAAAGAATGCGAAGGACAGCGCCCAGATGAGGCCCACAAGTCGCACTGGAAGTATAAGGGTCTATTATTTTTTGAACTTGAGACAGGGACCATGCCGAAAGAACTACATTTGAAGGGAGTGCGCAATAACGTAAGAGCGATAAGGCAGAAAATTCAGAAACTAGACCGAGTTTCATTTTAGTTCAGTATACGAAAAATCGTTGTCAAGAGCACGGTCCATTTTACAGACTGCATTAAGAAGAGACACAATGGAAATTTCAAATATAATGTAAGTAAATCTTTACACGCTTTTATACTGGAATGAAGATTTAATGAATGGATGCATGAATAAATAAATGAATGAATGAAGAGCTAGAAAAAGCTAGTAAAACGTGTTCGTAGTGGGCACATGGGCATGCAGGTCCACTGGTCTCACCGATCTCGGTCCTTGGCCCAGCCACTTTTCCCTGCACTGCCTACCTGCACTACGGGACTGTCTCTGTATCCTTCAGCCCCTTCTCCCGGCATTTACCTTGCACTTGCCACCAGCTGGCCCTATTATTTAATTTGTATTCAACTAACCATGTACAGCCCTTCCCCATGCGCGATCAGAAAGACACCTGGCCTAGTAGGATCGTTGTCTGTCTGCCCTTGTTCCCCACCTGCCTCGTCACGCCTAGAAACACTTGAGTATAGGCGCGTTACAAATGCCATATCATATATCATATCATTCCTCACGCATGTAGACTGTCGTTTATCATTTTATCTCGATTTATCTCGTTACTTTTCGCATTGATTTTAGAGACCAACATACTCCATTGAACTATCCTTGCAAGCAAATAGTTTCTGATCGGCCGTAATAAATAAAATGAGTAATATTAATGAAGTTCGGCTAGCGAGACTAATTTATAATTTCTTTTTTTCATAACAGGTATTTGATCCCATTCTGCCACTGCCTTCTGTTTGAGACACCGGCGGATGGATTCTTCAGCTTCGTGTCAACAACTGGAGCACGATCACCTTATTATGGGACGATCGCCAAGGGCCCACATGCCCTTACGCTGTACTAGTGGCTAGAAGCAACATATCAACCTTTAGGCTGGACTAGTGCCTAGTTGATGGAACAGCCTTGCGGTTCACCGTGCTTCCAAAGTGATTCTTTTTACGAAAATGAACACCCTGTGTATCATAAAGAAACAGCGCATGACTCAAGATGAAACGGAACAGTTATTGCGGATACAGATAAAAGAGAAAATAAATGGCTTTCGGAGTTCATATGGCAATTGCTGAATATTCTCTAAACATTTAATGTCAAATAAATGTACTTTACCAAATGTACCGTGTTGCTGTTTTATTTTAAAGTACAGTTTCATATTCCGTATTGTGGCGCGCTGTGTTGTGAGTTTATCTGTGTTGGTTTCCGGGTTCTGTGTGGAGTCGCGCAAAAGACGACTGGGCGCGTTTGCCTACGCAGCACAGTAACGTCACGGAGAGATGCAGGGAATATGAATGTTTTGATAATGTCAGGCTCAGGGGCGGGGGAATTGATTTAGTGCCGCAAAAGCAGGTCAGTCAGGGCGATCGGGGAACAGATAGGATTATCAGAAAATGGCGGCTCCCTGGTGCTTGTTTTCGCGTGCGTTTAATGGACGAAAACTCGGGTAAGGTCCATAGGAAAGTTTTCTAAAATCGAGCCACCTAGGCTTAAAAGAACATGGCCGACCCGTAGGGACAATAAAAATGTTTACTAGACCATGCCTTTAGGGCTCCTTACTTTGAAAACAATACTTCTTATAGCACTGACATCAGCCTGCTGGGTAAGTGAGTTGCAGGCGCTTTTTAGTGGTCATCCTCACACTATCTTACAGTTGAACCATCTTTTTTGCCAAAAATTGTTTTGGATTTTCATCTGTCACAGAAAATAACTTTTTACCCAATTTCTACCCTCCTCCTCATGCAAGCAAAGAAGAGGAGCGGCTACATAGACTAGATCCCAGAAGAGCTCTTAGTTTATACATTTCAAGATTGGCTGAAAGTGCGTCAGTGTGATCAACTTTTCGTGGGGTACACTGGCCGTAAACTGGGACTTGCGGTAACTAAACAAACATTATCTAGATGGATAATTTTGGTCATAACAGAATGCTATAGATTGGCTGGAAAAGAACCATCTGATGGACCGAGAGCTCATTCCGCCAGGGGCATGGCAACTTCAACAGCACTAAAAAGGGGTGTCCCTGTACAAGATATTTGTGCAGCAGCCACATGGTCATCCATGCATACTTTTATAAAACCTTATGCTCTGCACTCGACTTCTTCTCAAGGAAGTCTGTTTGCTAAATCTGTACTCCACTCTGTACACGATTAGAAAAATTCTGTACTCCCACCTCTGAGACAAAACTGCTTTAGGAGTCTATCTAAGATGAGGAATACATCGGAGGACACAATCATTCGAAGAACAAGTTACTTACCAACTATAACGTTCTTTCGATTGGATGTTCCTCCCACGTATTCCTCATCGACCCTCCCAACCAACCCCACAGTACAGTTTATGTGAATTACACTCTAAATTCTTTTAAGGTTTGGGTCAAAAGAGGCATGCCATTAATTAATTAAAATCCATGGGCTACAATATATGAAAAAACAGAACTGAAGCCAATGGGCACGCTCGAGGCTCTTATACAGTGGATGACGTCGGTGCTCGACGGATGACGCCGCGGTCTCGAGCTCGAGAGGAGCGCCCTCTGGTGGAGAGAAGAACATTTTTTTCTGAAGCAGCAAGCTGAAGGTAAGGATATATAAGATGAGGAATATCCAATCGAAAGAACGTTAAAGTTGGTAAGTAACTTGTTCTTTTGTATTCATCTCATTATAAAAAAATCTTTTTTTTCCCATAAAAGTATTGAGTTCCATAGTAAACCCAAAAAATGAATTGCTAAAAACCTTTGAATTGTATGATGGATTTGGCTGAAATTTTGCAAACACAACTGAAAATAACTGCGGCTAGCCGAAAATGGAAAGTGGAAAAAATGCCATTTGGAAGAGGAAAAAGGATGAAATGGCATCAGGCTATGGGTGGGAAAGGGAAAGTAAGGAAATGCTTTGTGCCAAATTGTTTCTTATTTGGTCGAAATCTAACAAATGGTTTTCGCGATACAGCTGTTCAAAAACTGCAATTTTTCTGTATGGTAAAAAAAATGAATGCGAGTAGGCTGAAAACAGCATTTTAATGTTTATTTAATCACATTTTTATTTTCTACAGAATTGGTCCCAATATTTCCAGTTTAGTGGGGCTCTTGACAAACTGTTTGTTTGGAAATGTTCATTCGAATCCATCCAGCAACTTAAGTTATTAGTCTCGAGCAGCCTCTCGGCTGCAAAAAGCTCCAAGGCCGATCTATAAAGGTTTTAACGAAAAGGGGAAACCCTCTTCTCTGTCAAACATTTTAGAAACATGGGAAAATGAATGAGTGGAAAACAGTGTTTTTTTGTTTTCTTAATAACATTTCCATTTTATAACGCATTGTACCCAAAATGTGCAGTGTTTGGGGGGGGGGGTCTTGACAAACCTTTTGTTTTTCATCCAAATCCATCCAGCAAGTCAAACGTTATTAGCAATAGAATTCTAGGACATAATGGCTGCTTTTTCATTTCTAAAAATCCTGTCGGCCTCTCTACCGCAAAGCCCCATGGGATATATAGCTATAATTTTGGGAGAATGGGACAGAATAACCCCAGCCCGCTCCCGCTCCCCAGAAATCTAGTTTATGCTTCATGCCCAAGTTGATTCATACCTGGTCTAATTGCATCCAGCGGTTTTGGATGTGCGCTTGAGCAAAACAGTGACTTTTCTGTATGGAAGGGGGTTGCGAGGAGGCATGACCCTAATTTCAGCCAAATCTGTCATACAAGTCAAAGTTATTAGCAATTCATTTTTCGGGTTTCCTATGGAGCTCAATACTCAACTATGTGACTGCCGCATTATGGTCGCACAGTTCAGTTGAGCATCGAGTTCCATAACTACTAATAACTAATAATAACTTTTGAATCGTATGATGGATTTGGCTGAAATTTGGCAAGCAGAATTGTATTTACGTTCCAATCACCCATCCCCCAAGCTGGACATTTTCAGAAGAGAGACCTAACGGAATTGAAAAAGCTGCCATTTATTTGTGTTCGATGTGAGAGATAACTGTGGTTATAACGGGAATAACTGCAGCTAGATGAAAATGGAAAGTGGAAAAAATGTCATTTGGAGGAGGAAAAAGACATTGCATCAGGCTACGGGTGGTTTATGGAAGGCATGATATCATGAATAGACAGACACAAGTGATCACAGTTCAAGGGTGTTTATTAAACTCTATACGTAGGTTGTAAAAACACCTAATCAAAACCTAAATCTAAGATCGGAGCAAGCTATGACCATCAAATAATAATAAGGTAGTCCTAGTGGCGTTTTGTCAAATAAAAGGGCCTATAATAAAAAAATATATATTGCCAATCCTTACAACTAAATACAAAAAGAGTATGGGATAGGGTTAACAAGAAAGAAAGAAAGAAGTGTTCACAAATGATACGTCAGGATGTGGTAGCCGGGGGTCTCCCTTCCCCACGGTTTGAGCATGGGACAAGGTGGGACTCCGGAGCACAGCACATGTTTGAGCTTTCCCAGCACGAGACTGCAGTTCCGTTCTCAGATAAAAGGACCTCTGGTGGTTAAGTCTCTTTTCTACAAAAAGTCTCTTGCCTCCGACTACCTGATGTGTTCAAACTAATGAACAAAAAAGTACATTTCCTGCATCCCCCTCTTTCGGGCTCAAACCCCTCCGAATGTCAGCCTCCCTCCGTCTGGGTCACTATGGTTTGTATACAAAGATATTTTTACCTTTCACATTCACAAGTCTTAATGTCTTTTTAAACAGTTCACTGTGGTTGTCCCTCTGTCGGGTTCACTCTTTGTCAACAGTGTTCATCAGGCATCATTCTTCGCGCCGTTCTGCATGCATCCCTCAGTCGGTTTCACTTTTGCCACTCTTACAGTTCCTTCTACTTTCTCACTATGCGGGATTCGCTTCCCTTAGTTTTCCAGTGGATTGTCAGTTAAAGACTTTCGACTGTACAGGGGATTTTGCTAGACCCCTGTATGACCACTGTGACCTTTCCCTTGCAGCTCTGCTATGGCCTTCTGGATTCGGCACTTTTAACAGTGGGTGGAATTAACCAGAGTCTCCTGCGTGAGGACCCACGTGGTGCCGGACCCCTCGGCAGCTGGTTTACCCTTGAAGAGTTAACAGTTCTTTAATTTCACTTTTTACTTTGCCATTTGTAACTTTTGTTCAACACAGTTTGGTTTCTTATCGGTTCTCCCCTCGACTCACTGGCTGTGATGAACCGCTTCGCTTTTCTTTCGTCTGTAGTCAAGGACAGTACCTCGGTAGCCTGATTATCAGCGTAGAAGGGCTGCGTATACCGTTGAAATCTGCTCCAACACATGCTGGCTATTGTTCGCGGTCTTACAATTCCTTTCAGGGATGCTTCGCTGGTCGAGGCCGGAAAAGGCAAGGTCACTTCTCTCCTTTTCACCCCTCTCGCCGCCTTTCTCCTCCTCTTGAACTCCTGCCATACTTGGACAGCTGTCGCATCTTGTGGTTTCCCTTGCTCATAGTGTGCTCTCATGCTCCACTTTTTATTCCTGTGGAGAAGGGAAAGGGCCATCAGGTGTGTGTGATTCTGGTCAATTGCCTGACTTTGCCTGACCCTTGTGTTGGGACATGTCAGGTAAACGGCTCCGGTGTTAGTCCGTTGTCTTTCGTACTGTGTGAAAGTGTTTGTGTCAGAAAGGGCGAGGGGAGGTAGAGTTTCTGAGTATCCTAGGTGGTAGGGTGCGAACCAAGTTCAGTGCTCGATGTGTTTTCCTGTACCCGTGTTTATTCTGCAGATCACTGTGGATATAGGATCTGGAAAAAAAAAGTGTCACTTTAAAATAACTGCGGTACTTTGCAGGCATTTACAGCTAGCCGGGGTTATTTGTAGTACATTGTCAATATAACTACGGTTATGGAAAGAAAGTAAAAGAAAAAAAGTTTTAAATAAATTAGATTTATATGGGGTAGAAAATGTGCCTAATAGCGTCTTTGTAGTATAGTCACTGTGGTAAAGTTGAATCTAGAAAGTGTGCCTAATAGCGTCACTGTGGTATTGATGAACTTAGAAATTGTGCCTAAATGTAAGCCCCCTTTCCTGCTCTCGTGCTTCATCACAGGCGCTTTACTGATAATCACCATATCAAACTACTACACTTACTCTCCCCTATACACCATCATTCCACTAGAACATAGCTGTACTATGACACATTCGGTCTAGCTGTTCTCATAATTAACATGACCCCACAAACTCCACATCATCCTAATAAAACACAGCTAGCTGAGCAAATTCCGGCTAGCTTAAGCGTCTCTTCAGGCCTAACGCACCCTCCAGACTGAACACATCCAACTGATTTCCTCAGCACCACACCTACCACTAAGAAGCAGCTTTCATGCAACAACCACACCAGCTGCACACATATCCGGTGCACCCACGCACCATACCACACTTTCTCTCTCTCTACTGACTGAACAGCGGTTCCTGAGGGCGTTCAACCTACCAGCGCTTGAGATCATACCAATGATACATAAGGCACTATATAAATGCCAAGTAACATAACATAACTTACAAGACGCTAACCATCTACCCCAAAGACTGTCCTTCTATTTCTTATTTTCTTGTCCAATTAACCCCAAGCCCACTTTATCTTTTGGAGATTTGCAAAATCTCCATTATCATGGGGTATGAGCCACATGGGTCCACCAGAAAAAAAGGGGATAATCTGCATATAGCGATACCCGGTCCTCGTGTCTCCATTGCCTTACAAATCACTTCTAAAGTGCATCTTCCCTCATCCATATTGCCTGCAACTCGTGGCTATAATATACTGCAATTGGGAGAAGGGACAGCCCTGACATGTTCCTTGCTCCAGCGGAAAGCAGCGAAGGGCAACACCATTAACTAGCACTGACGCCCCTGTTTGTACACAGCAATTTCACCCATTGTAAGAACACTGGTCCAAAGCCCATCCTTGTCAGAATTTCCCAGACAAATTCCCAGAGAATCAAATTGACCGCCTTTTCAATGTCAGTTGCTAATATCGCCAGCGAGTCTCGAAAGAGTGGTGTCCTATCCAGGGCAAGGTCAAGTCTATGGATGTTCATAAACGTAGCCTGGTTTGGTAGAGAACCATTTTCATCTAGATGGATCGGGGTAGGAAAATGGTCTCTGAGCGGGAACCTTCGCTAGAACCTTGGACTCTATATTAATAAGCGATATTGGCCTATAAGAGGTGCAGTTCTCGAGGGGGAGGGGGTTCCTTTTTTGGGATAACAATTATATTTTCCTGGTGGAGGTCAGCTGGAGTTCTCATCTATCTCTACTACTCTGGAACATCGAGAGCATAGGTCTGTAGACTGTTAGGATAGTTTTTTTGAAGTTCAACTAAGGGCTTAGTAAAACCATACAACTGAGACAGTACAAAACTCCACTCTTAGTATAACGCTGTACAAACTGAGTATTTGGTAGCTTAGACAGAGCAGCCAGGCTTATTTTAGGAGGGAAAGAGGGCTGTAGCTTGGTACAAATAAATTGTAGCATGCATTGGTCCAAAGAAACACCATGTATTTTAAAGATAAGGCTTTATTTAAATCCAAGTAGGGCAAGAGGAATCCTGGGAAAATAAGTACTATCACATAATATATAAAAACACAACACAATACTTGAAAGTACATAGACCACAGCATAAACCTCCTTCAGAAGGTTCCATGTCTTAAAATCGCGGCAAAAAGGGCAGTGAATAAAAAATATTGCAGCAAAAATGCTGTGGTTTTTTGCGCCACAATCATGCAAAGGATGCAGGAGACAACCCTGCAACCCGCAGACCCATTATACCATTTAAGGGAAGCGGGGACACCCCCGCATCCCCTGCTCCCCTTAAATGGTATAATGGGGTACACCTTTACCCGGTCAAACTAGAGCATTTTTGCCGTGATTTCTTTTACTGGCGACGTTTTTGCTGCAATGTTATTACCTGATACCCTTCAGTATACCTAACAATATTTCTAGGGAAGTCAGACCTTATGAAACACATTTAGTATAGGACAAACCTATTAATGGGTAGTAAAACCATTAGTTACTTTTAGATTACTTTACAGTTAGTCAAGGGTAGTAGACCCTGTCAGTCATGCAGTTACACTTAGTTAGGGAATCACTTAGTAAACCAACCCTCCTGTCAGGATATTTTTCTGAATAGTTGAACACAGATTCAAGGAACAGTATAAACCTATAACTACATTGAGGATAACATTCAGGTATACCAAGTGACTAAGACCTTTTAGAGTAAGAGCCCATTACAATTGCTTTTCAGATCAGTGAAACACAGACTTAGGTAAGCAATAACTTTCTACTCTAATTTAGGATTGCACCAGTTATATCCCTAAGCTTCTCGAACACCTGTGGAAACCTCAGATAGTATGGGTTTAAGCGCCAGGAGGAATTTCCTGGTTCTGATGTCCAGGCCAGCGGCAGCCATATAGGGCAGTGGTCAGATATGCACCGCGGTAGATACCCTTGCCTCTGTGACTCGAGACATTGCGGTATGTCGTATGGAAAAATAATGAATACATGACGGGGAGAGGGGTGCCCCAGAATGAAACGAGTAGCTTTGCGAGTGGGGATAAAGTGCTCTCCAGGTGTCTGTTAAGCCTATTGCTTGCACAAGCATACTGAGTTTAGTGTGCATGTTAACCGTGCTTGAAAAAGTAAGGAACCTGTCACTAGCCAGGTCTGTCACATCATTGAAGCCCCTCCAGAAAAAAGCCATGTGTTTCACCAATAGTTCTTGAATTTCCAACAGTAAATCTAGCCCTATTGGCGTGGGGTAGAGAGACATAAACATTCAGGAGTCAAAGTGCTTCCCTCATAGAACCCCTATTAGTAATTGGTATCCCTCCCAGGGTTCCCGCACCACTGCCTTGGTGTCAAATGGTGTATGTTTACAGTCCAAGGTCATTACCCCCCCTGGATCACCTTGCAAAACCCATTGTGGACCATCCTCCCGTAATTGATTTTAGTGAAAAATATGCATTAATCGCCAATCAGATGTGTCTCTTGGAGGAAAAAGAACACAAGCTTATGTCTGTTGAGCAGTTGCAGTACTAAACAGCACATGTACACTAAACTCAGTACGTTTTGAACTTTATCGCAAAGACCATTCATGTTCCAGGGCATGCATGAGAATGTGTTGTCATTGCTGGTACCCATCTGGTTAGCTAAATATGTGTAGCCAGGGTCTTCCCCCCCATTTCCCTTAAGGTATCGGAGTAATGTGTATATAGACTGACAGGTGCGCCCTGATCGTAATCTTTCCCACACAAGCCCCCAACAACATCCCCCTGCTCTTTTCATCCTTTGAATTTGGTGTATCTGTCACCCAACAATAACTAACTCTTAGATCAAACCATTGTGGAGGCCGAGGTAACCATAGAGATAAACAACCCTCCAAATGTGTGGACACACCCCTTTAATATTCAGTGATTCTACCAACTAAAGGGTGAACAGAGATATGCTTAGGCACGTTATAAAAAAACAAGTAAAAGAAAAAAGTCTCCCCGGTGTACGGAACTCATGGTGGCAACAGTAAAGACAGACACAAGTGATCCTAGTTCAAGGCTGTTTATTAAACTGTATAATGGGTTAGATAAATGCCTAATCGAAACCTAGATGGGAGCAAGCTACGACCATGAAATAATAATAATATAGTCCAAGTGGAGTCTAGTCAATAAAAAGGGCCTATACTAAACAAAACCTATTGCCAATTCTTACTGCTATGTTACAAAATAGTGGGGGATAATGTTCACAAGAAAAGAAAGAAGTGTTCTCAAAATAAGTCAGGATGGTATAGCTAGGGTCTCCCTTCCCCACGTTTTTAGCACAGTACAAGGCGGAACTCTTGAGCACAGCCGCTCCTGGGCCTCGCCAGCACGAGGTTACAGTTAGTTTCCAAAATATCAGGGCCTTCTCTGGGCAAGTCCCTTTCACACAAAGTCTCTTGCATCAGAGGACCTGATGTGTCACAACCAACACAAAAACAATGGTTCCTTCAATAAATCTTCATGGGGCGATTACTCTTCACCTTAGGACCCCTTCTGCCGGGCTCCGATCCTTCGTACAACGTGGGCCTTCCTCCGTCGGGTTCACTATGGCCTTTCGTTCAACTTCTCAGCAGCTGGTAATATTCAAGAGATTTAATGTCCATTTTCTTTAGCAACCATTCCCTGTGGACACTGTCAACCGGGTTCACTCTTGTCGACACAATGTTCACAGGTGTATCATACTTCACCCCAATTCGCAGGCATCCCTCAGCTGGGTTTGCGTTTGCCAAATATGCATTTCACTTTAGTTTCTAACAATGCAGGATTCACTCTTGTTAGCTTTCCACTTGGCATTCCTCCATCGGGTTCACATAGTAATTCTAACAAAATTCACGATCTGCTCATCTCATCAGAAATCGAGGTTCCCTTCCCCTAGCTTTCTCTTGGCATCTCTGTGGGGTTCACACTTGCCTTAGTTCACAATTTCACAACCTTGTTAGAAAGCAGGGGTTCCTTAACCCTAGCTTTTTCTTGGCATCTCTCCTGTAGGTTCACATTTGCCACAATTCACACGACAGTTCCTTTAGACCCCTTAGGTTCTTCCTTTTACCTAAGTCCGGATCCCAGCCCCCAGTCAGGCTTTCCTTTAAAGCCTCAGCCAGGCTTCCCTTTACTTTCCTTCTTGTCAATGTGTCAGAGACTTTCGATTGTACAAGGGATTGGACTCGATTCTTGTATTACCCCTCTGACTCCTCACGCCAGATTCACCTAGGACCTCCTGGTACTTGTAGTTTCAACAAAGGGGACCAGTCAGAGTCCTTCGAATGAGCGCCCACGCGACGCTGGAGCACTCTGAATCTGGACCTTCACTGGGGTTTCTTTAAAAGTTCAAATACACAAGGTCTTCGTTCAATAATGTTGCCACCTGCAACCTTGGGCTGAGCACAGTTTGGTTTGTCAGTCCTCTCCGACTCACCGGCTGTGCTGAATTGTTAGAGTTTCTTGTCTCGGAAGTCAAGGACGGCACCTCAGCGGCAATCACTTCTCCCCACTTTGACTATCAGCGGGGGAGGGCCCCGTGTACCGTTGACACCAGTCACACCACACCCGAACTGGACTTGTAGGTCTTATAATTCCCCTTTCAGTGGCTTTGCAGCTCTGAGTTGAAAAGGGCAAGGGTAATTCCCTCCTCATCGTCCTTTCAGGTCTTGCCGCCTTTTATCCCCATTTGAACTGCCGGTCTGGAATAGCTTTCGGGCTCTGTCTTTTATCCCTATGGGAAAGAGAAAGGGTTGTCAAGTGTGTGTAATTATTGGCAATTGCCTGACTCTGCCTGACCCTTGTGTCGGGACATGTCATTTATACGGATCTGGTGTTGGTCCGTCTCGTTTGAAAACTGGGACACCCTGTCGGTCTTTCATCAGGAAGTATATCGCTTGTATTCCCCTGGGGATTCTTTCTACCTCCTAATTCATTACCCCTCATCCTAGAGGGGTTGGTAAATTCGGAGGGGTGAGATTTGTAGGGTTTGTGAAATGACTGGGAAAAATCGGTAAAATAATAGTTGGACGGTTTGTCAAGGGAAGGACCAGGATTATTATTGTGAAATGAATAGGGCGGGGTCGGGGGTTGTGAGAATGATTGTTTGGTTAAAGCAGACTGGGAATTCAGGAAAAAATAACAGAGGGACGGAGGGAAGAATGAATGGGAGTACTCGGGTAGGCAACAGGAAAACAGGGATTCTGGGAGATGTAGTTTCCCACGGCAGCAGGGTTTGGATTCCTAATAGGTTTACCCAATGCAGAGTGGTTGTTGGATTCTGGTAAAGGAGATTCATTGGGTGGATGGGAGGTAGATGTAGAGCAGCCTTTAAAAGCCACAGGGACTTCGTCCTCTTCAGCTTCTTCCCCAGAATAATATGTCTCACCTGGGGTGTCCCCCAAGCATAACCCCGGGTTCCCTTACCCAAGTGATCCTCCCTTGCCAGTCCACCCCCAGGGTTGGGATCTGAGAGCGCCAGCCCTTCCCTGGCCACCTGAATAAGGGCTTCCTGAGGTCTACTTGGGAGAATACCCTCAAGATTCTTAGCCCGGTATCTCATTTGAATATGAATCATCGCCCCGTGTCCATTGTGTGCTCCACCACTCATGGATATACTCCATTTCCCACTCCGGAGGGAAGGGGGGGTTCTGGTCCCCTGTCGTCTCCGCGATCTTGGAGCACCAGCATGGGATCAACAGCAGATTGTGCCTTGCTGTTGTCAGTGACTTGCTTCCTCGAGCAGCAGTGGTCTAATCCTTGACTCTGTTGTACTTCCAGCCACTCCCATGCCAATGAGGGGTGTCATGAAGAGTGCACAGCCTTTGACGCAAATATTCAGGTTAGCCAGGTAGCACAGGGAATACCTAATGTCCATTGCAGATAGTTTTTTTCTTCATGGAGTCAACTGATTGTCTGGCCATCTGCACCGATCTTGTGAAGTCTGGAATCTTTTTCTCCCTGCCATTCCAGTGCTCCCCTGTCTTCTGGCTGTCTGGAGGATTGTAGAGGTCTCGATAATGAAATATATATGTCACAATTACTTTAGCTGGAGCCCCCTCTGGGAAGGGGCTTGGTTGTCACTCGGTGTGCCCATTCCATGGAGAAGAAATTCGATAGGCCTGTGGGCCCCACTAGTTGGCTGAACCAGGATTCCAGGAACAACTCTGTTGAGGGGTCCTCCGCCCTCTCGGGAGAACAATCACACGGATATTACTTCTCATGTACCTCTCTTCCGCATCTTCTACCATGTCCTCAAGGATCTTTGTTCATTGTAGAGAGTCCGTCCGTTGTCTATAGATGGTGGCGATCATATCCACCATGTCTAAGACTCTGGTTTCTACTTCACTCATCCGACCAGAGATCTTATGGACTTCTTGTCTTAGGAGGCCAACATCTCCATCAATGATATGGAATCCCTTATGATCCCTGTTCGGGAGAATTCTCATTGCCGTGCCAATTCCCTTCAACCTTAGAGACCGCCAGCTCCTTTGCTGGATTTAGGAATTTTTAATTTTAAACCTGGAGTGAATGAGACCTTTTTCTCACTCTCTTGTGTTTTTACCTGATTTGGATTTTTGTGTTCTCACTGTTTTTGGAGTCTGACAAACTCCATAGGAATATGCTTTTGGTATGGTGACACACAGCACCTTCAGTGCAGTGTCACAGAGGAATCCTTTTAGATTTCCAATAAGGTTTAACTACTTTTTCTTGTGTGTACTATAGTTCCTAAGACTAACAAAGTGAAATTGACGTTACTTACCTTTTCTCTTGGTAGGTCCAGCACACACCATCTTATGTGGAGTGCTGGGGAGATTGCCTAGTAGCCCCTTATCCTACTCTCTCATGTTCCATTTTTAGGTTACCCTCACTACTTTAAATGGCTGGTGACAGTGGTTTAATTTTTCCTATCATTGTGCTTTCTACTGGAGGCGGAACCCTCCGCTGCAATACAGCACCCATGGGAGACCATTTTGTCAAGATGGCCCCTGTCTTTTTTTTCGCCATATTCTGTGAGGTCTTTCTTGGGTTTTTCGCTGTGTGTTCAGACAGGTTTGATCCCTTTGTTTGGATAATAGGGAGGATCCCAAAAACTCCCCTGTCCTTTGTCTCAAGGAATGTCTGAAGGCAACTAGTCTGATTGGCTGGCTGGTTGTCCCTTTAGGACAGTCACCCTGCTGTGTGATTGACAGCCTAGGATGTGCATGAATGGAAGATACCTGCTTAAAAGGCTAGGGTTTTGGGACAACAAAAACCGATAAGAGACTACTCAGAGGTAATTACTGACGCTTAGATACAGCTCCTTCTATACAACTCCTTCTATACAGCTAAGGAGAATATTTAACAAAAGGATCTACGCGTCAACATCTCCCTCTCTTATTAACTTTCTAGGTCACAACAACTCGGCCCATGGACCAAATAGGAACCAAGTAAACATAAATTTGTTGGAAATTATTTTTTTTATATATATATGTTTCATATTTATTAGAAATCACAAGTAAATCACAAATCAACAAATTCATCAAAACATACAATTAGGCATAAAAAATGTATAAAACCTAGTACACACTTAAAACAATCCTGATACACAATTCTAAAACATAGTACAAAAATTAAAAAATGTTAGAAAAAAGTGTAGTAACGGGTGAAAAATGAAACACCATCAAACACCCTACCTATACAAATCTATATGACATAGGACATGTTATACACACCAAACCAATCATGTATAAGGTGACACAGCGGTCTGTTGCCTCTGAGGTTCCCTTACTTCAGAAATACCTCATGAACCTCTATCTGTGGTCTGAGTGAGACTAATCCCTGTAGTAGCTACCAGGGAACTTATGTCAACTGAATATGTTATTCTATAGTATTGTTGCTTATTACAATACCTCGTCTAAAGACCCAACATGTTTCGTTCAGCACCTTATTATATCAAACACATATTTTGCACTTCATCAGCGGGACCAAATGTACCCTTCCTACATCTATCGTGTTGATAGGGTGGACATGCACATCTCGAACGTAGTTGATGCACGGCCAAGTCTGCAACCTCTAGCGTTGCCTAACACACAATCTGATCTAGGAAAGAGAGACAAGAAACAACAGTCGGGAGTCATGTGTGGCTGCTGTTCTGCTTAGAAGGTACCTTTGTCTACCAAACTAAGGCTTACCGTGTACTACAAGTAACCACGGATAAAGAGGAGCATCTCATCCAATATTTGGACAACCCAACATCCTAAAAACTGAGAGAAAAGAGAAGAAAAGAGGACAAGTTTGATCAGATCAGATGGTAGTATCACCATGTGTATAAACAGCATTGCTACAACAACTAACAAGTGTTGCATCTTAGCACCAAATACCAAAAACGAGCCTGTTAATCAGACCATCAATGGTGCTCATATTCTGGCGCTTATTTTGTTTAATCGACTGGTATGTGACTCACAGTGGGTCAGCATAGTTTATAATGGGTGGTCAGGCATGCTGTATGCACTATGACCACATTTTTACAAATAAACCAATGTTTACCTTTGTATCAAAGTTGGTTTCAGTAACGTATAATAAACCTTGTGATTGCAGTAAAATGAGAACGCCGTCAAACACACACCCGTATTATTCGTGCTGGAGTGGGCGCTTCTTAGCGTTCATAACTCTCACGCTGCTGGCGTATAAAACAAAATAGGGAATTAGAGTCCTTAGCGTGTCAGTGAACCTACTACCGACTCGTCCGGTCAACATACTTATTAGATTTAGAGTGAATCCCATTTGTTTACGACTCACCGTGCGATTAAGTTTTGCTGTCGTGATAACAGATTATCCGCGGTTGTGCGTTGCGTATGCAAATCCTGTCATCTGACTAGATGTACCGCGAGTCAGTCATGTGATTAACGTACCCTATCTTGTACGTGCGGGGTCAGGTGATATCTGACGCATCACTAAGCATGGTGCGGGCTCAATACTAAGTCGGCTCACATCGCTTCACCATGTCACCATTTTCACTCTAATCCAGTGTCATGAGATAAGATAAATGTACAGCTGTAATTAATTCAGTTAGGGTTTTGGGACTACAGGCAGAGTCGACCACTGGGAAAAACAACCGACGAAGAAACCGTGAATAAAGCTTGCTGCATCCTCCTGATTCAATGAATTGCCTGGTGAAGCCTTGCTGCTGCGCTGAACTCCTTTTTCACCTCGACAGAGAAGCCCCAGACGGAACGCCTTCTCCCCTTGGGTTAGTGGGACCAACTAACCCAGAGACGAACTCCACTAGACCATCACCCCAGACATGCTGTGCCTCTCCGTTCCTTCGGAAGCCAGAGGTCGAGTATCCGTAGAAGTGTGAAACATCTGAAGTGGTAACGAATCAGGCTAGAAGCTCCAGGAGTCTCCAAAGGTCTCTCCAGAAGGAGGACAACCAGATCCCGAGTCCCCTCACCAGAGTGCAGGACCCCAGTATCTGGTATCTGCGTCGGTGCTGTTTGCTAAGCGCTGAAACCGACAAGTGCTGCTGAACCTAAAAGAGCCCGTAGCTGCCGACGACCTCCCGAGTACCGCCGCAGGAGCCCTCCAGACGGTCCTCCCTCTTGTCCCGACGACTGAGGCTCAGGAACAAGGGTCTGCACTGCTATAGAAAGACAGAATCCAGCTGGACCACTCTTCTTCAAACCAGAGGTACTGTTTAGGCTTGGGGTATTTACCTTATTGCCTTTTTAGCCATACTTTTCTCAGTTGCGAATTGCACTGGCTTACGTTTAGAGTTGATTCCAAATCCCCTTCTCACAGGCTTAACAGCTTGTGTCGCTACAAGTGATTTTTCTACAAACCCTCTGTGTGCAAGACTTTGATTTAAGAAGTGCATCAGATCCTTAGACTGTGTTACAATTGACTTTGACTATGCTGGCTCCCTGAAGACTCTTCTTGTCCATTGACTTTGATACTGTTTGTCCCTCAAACGTGGTAGCTTGTTTTAGACTGTTACTGCTGCGAAAGGCTTATCTAGATTTCATTGGAAGATTTAGTTGTCCTCACATATCCTGAGAAACTGTTTAACCTTTTTCTTTCCCTAATCTTTCCTTGAAGCAACCTCAGAATCTGCAAATGCTGTTACCGTCCTTGTGATTGAAGTCACCTCAGAGTGTAGGCATTGTGTATGAAGCATATCCAAAGATTATCCACTAACTTGTTTTGAATCTGGAAAGTAATTTTAAAGTATATTTACATTGTTACATGAATACCCTTTTTAAAGAATGCTTATTTAAAAATTGATTATAACTGAAACCTTGAGTGTAAGTGTTAACTTGGCTACTTGTATTTACGGATTTCATTTGTACAGCTCTACAGCTCACATTTACCCCTCATGGCTGCTCAGTCACACTACAATTTATGTGGTGCACACCTATACCAAAAGGTAGGTTACCTAAACCAAGCATATAAGTGTTGTGTAGTCGCCCACAGTGTGACTACATCAATTCTTACCTAACAACCCCCAGTATATTTTGTGTGGATGGGCTCCAGATGAGTAAGAGGTGTATGTGGACGTCTCTTCGGTTCCTTGGGACAGGCCATGCGTGGCAGTTGAGGTTTCCGCCTCCATTGTACTGTGCAGGCAGTGTGGGTTACTTATTTTGGCCACATCACACCAACAGCTGTGTGGTAGAGAAATGAGCTAGGTCCCACAGGATGTGGTCCCTCTGGTTTCAAGTCAGATGTCTTGTGTACTCCGGTTCTTGTTAATTACAGTGGCTCATCAGGCTGAGACCGGAGCTGTGTGGGCCAGTTGGGGCCACTTTTTAATAAGTCGTGGACTACCTGGACAGTACTCGTATGGGACCACCTCCATGCGCCGCCACCAAGTTTGGTATGTTAAGCGTTACCTGCACGGTGTCTTGATGCCGAGCAGCAGCCATATTCAATATTGCGGCTCGAAGATGTGGGCAAAGGCAAAAGGCTCCTGGCTCCCCGGGGCGAACAGGGGCAAACGGGGCCTTAACTCTCGTCGGGCTTTCCACGAGAGGGGCGGCTTCCGCCTGCTGGCGGATGATTTATAATTCAAATAGAGCGCGTTGCTAGACGACGTGTAAACAGTAGTCTGAGGTGGCCATTTTGGGGCAGGCTGCTGCTCTAGGCAATGCAGCGCGGCAAGGGGGACCCAGATGGGGCTAGTGGAGCACCACACAATGCTGTAGGTGCTCAAGAAGCAGAGTAGGCATATAATGTATGCAAGTCGTGCTCACCTGCTGCGGGATGGTGTTGCTTGGTGTGAGGATGATTCCTGCTACTCCAGTAGCGCGTGTCTCGTTGTTGCTGGAGGGAGGGGAGAAGGGCTCATGCCCTTTCCTATGGTCTGGGTGAAGTGGTGGGCACAGAGGCAAACAGGGGCTTACCACTCGTGGGCCTTCCCACGAGAGGGCCGGCCTTCGCACTCTCACATTGGTAGCTATAAACATTGTGGTGTTCTTTACTGTTTGTGAAGCAACTGGGACAATAAGTCGGGCATTAAGTGAGCACTGGTGCCTTGTTCAAGCCAAGTAATTGTGTTCTGGGCATATGGATTGCATATATTGTCGACACCCTCATCATTCGGCAGACAAGTGCGACATATGTAAGGGCTTCTCCCAGAAGACTCTTAAAGATTGAAGTCGACGACTAGTGGCATGGTTAAACGATGGAGCGGGGGCATACCCGCCATCGGAGGTAGGCTCCAAGCGCAGCGTGGCCTCGGCGTCAAAATCTTCAGGGGCCCCGCGCCGCTCAACATCGTCGGAACCCCCGGTGAAGAAATCACGACTGGCGGAGAAGGAATCGCCGAGAAGCTCGACATCGTCGGAACCCCCGGTGAAGAAATCACGACTGGCGGAGAAGGAATCGCCGAGAAGCCATTCTAAGGAGTCTTTGTCGAAGAAAGCCTTGTCATCCTCATCTTCAACGAAGAAAGACAGAAAGGAAAAGTCAAAATCCTCCTCGGGTGGTCACCATAGATAGACCTCGAGTCGAGAAGCAGAGAAGCGTAGGTCAAGTTCAGAAAAGGTGGGAACGCTTCAGGGACCTACACGACCACCACCGCGTCGACGGCAGGGCAGTCGTCTCCCTTTCTCTGCCACTGACACAATTGGTCTCAACGGTTACTGGACTGCAGATGATGACGATGACGGGGCCAGCTTTAGCCTCGTCGACGGAGATACCGCAAGAGGCCTGGCGACCAGAAGTATTCGACCCGATTTTGCCAGAGACCCTACTGCAGCAAGAGGGGTTACGAGGAATTACCAGGCCTCTCTCCGGGGGAGCCAGCATTCCGGGGTCTACCCCACTTCTCAATCCGCAGTCACTCTTGTCGCTGGAGGTTTTATCCACGTTACAAACGTTGCTGAAGACACTGGACGAGAGGCTACCTCAAGCAACTCCGGCCAGGTCGCCCATCGACGAACCGGGCCCGTCTCGTCGGGCACCTCCGTCAACCCCCACGGCAGTGCCAGCGGGTGGAGACCTTTCAGCTGCATGCCACGAGGAAGGAGAACTGATAGATTTGGACTCGGACAGGAGAACCTTATCGTATGTCTCACTTTCACCCTCCAGGGATCCAACCTGGGAGTCTGAGGTGGAGTTAGAAACCCCGAGAAGCCTGTCTCTGCCGTCTCCCCCGGACGACATTGGGTCATTTCACGCCATAATGGCCAAAGCGTGTACAGAATTCGGGTTGGCCCAGGAAGAAGAGAAAAAGGACTGCTTTCTTTTCGAAGACATGGAAAAGAGAAGAAGGTCGGTGATCTCGGTACCCATCCTGGATCATGTGTGGCAGGAGGGGTTACAGACCATGCGTCACCCTTTCTCGGAACCGGCAATAAAAGGTCGCCTAGAGAAAAAATGTAAGGCCCCAGAAGCTACCCCCAAGTGTCTGTCCTCCCAACCAACCCCTGACTCGGTGGTGTCATGGGCGGCGGCGAGAAAGGCAAGAACCCAGCACAAGAGCACGACCCCCCGGAAAGTGAAGCCAGAAGACAAGATGCCTTTGGCAAAAAAAGTGCTGTTGATAGGAGCAACCACAGTGAAAGCGGCCAACTCTCTGGCTAAAGTAGCCATATACGACAGAGAAATGTGGCACCGGCTGGCACCTATGCTGGAGCATCTTCCGGAAGAACATCGTAAGGCGGCGATGATACTTGTCAGGGAAGGTGAGGAGGCCTCCAATCATGCCATAAACATCGCGGTGGACCTCGAGGAATCAGGGTTTAAATAGGTGAATAACGGGGTGCTTCTCCGAAGGCGAGCATGGCTAAAATGCGCCAACTTTAGGCAATACAAGGTGCTGGATATGCCTTTTGAGGGTGACCTTCTGTTCAGCGAGAAGGTGGACGAGGCCCTGAAGGGCATGAAGGAGGACTCGGACACGGCGCGTTCCTTAGGTGCCCTCCAACGTGGTCGAAGTTTCAGGTCTTTTCGTCCCTTTAGGGGAGCATCGGGAAACTTCAGATTCTCGGCATCGAGAGACAGATCCTTCAGGAGGCCAGCATACCCCTCCCCTGGATACAGACGGGCTTCCCAAGTGGCAAAACGACACCGAGACTACCAGACCCCCAGGAAGAGAACAGGTTACTCGTCGTCGACGAGAGATAAGCAGACCAAGGACCAGCAATGACGGGCATTGGAACGTTCTGGGAGGCAGGGTATCGTGCTACTTCGACGAATTGGAGCAAATAACAACGGATCAATGGGTGTTGGACACAGTAAGATGCGGATATTCCCTGCAATTCAAAAGCAACCCTCCGCACATTCCACCGGCGTTTGTAGCTCAACCCCATCTGAGCGTGTTGCTGCAGGAAGTAGCACTTATGCTACAAAAAGGTGCTATAGAATTGGTTCCATCGTCGCAGAGGGGCCAAGGGGTGTATTCCCGATACTTTGTGGTGAAAAAACCAAACGGAAAGTGGCATCCCATTCTAGACCTGCACGATCTAAACAAGATGTTGAAAAGCCTAAAATTCAAGATGCTCACGCTCCAGGAAGTGATCCGGTCAGTTCAGGAAGGGGACTTTCTGGCGTCTCTGGACCTGCAGGACGCGTACTTCCACATACCAATGTGTCGGCGACACAGAAAGTTCCTAAGGTTTGTGGTAGGACGGACTCACTACCAGTTCACAGTACTTCCTTTTGGGCTGAAATCCTCTCCCAGAGCGTTCACGAAATGTTTGGCCCCGGTGGCGGCCTAGCTGAGAAGGCAAGGCCATCATGTGTACCCGTATCTCGACGACTGGTTAGTGAGGGGGTCCTCCCCTATGTCGACTCTCACAAGTTTGCAGGCCACCAGGCACTCTTACAACGACTGGGGTTTGCGGTAAACTTTGAAAAATCTTTGTTGATGCCGTCGAGAAGCTTGGTGTTCCTGGGCGTGCAATTCGAGACCCAGTCAGGGTTAGTGACGCCATACCTCGACAGAATCACCAAACTCAATCGATTGGCAGGTCGGCTGAAAATCTACACCAGACTATCAGTGAGAAAATATGTGTCGATTCTGGGCGCTATGGCGTCCTGCATTCCTCTGGTGGGCAACTGCCGCCTGTTCATGAGGCCGGTTCAAGAGTTTCTGGCGGACCGGTGGACGCAGGTCCAAGGGCTCTGGTCAGACAAACTCACTGTCGACAACGACGAGCTCCTACTAGCTCTTCAGTGGTGGCAGAGCTTTCAGAATCTATCCTGAGGGGTACCCCTACAGGAGCCGGAGTTTCGGCTAATCATAGTGACGGACGCATCCCTGACAGGCTGGGGAGCACACATGGGGACTCTACAAACGCAGGGTTGTTGGTCTCGGAGGGAGTCTCTCTTGCACATCAACGTTCTGGAACTGAGAGCAGTGCGTTGGGCCTTGAAGTCTTTCCTGCCGCACATCAGAGGGTCCATAGTGAGAATATTGACAGACAACACGACAGCGATGTTTTACTTAAGGAAGCAAGGGGCTCGCGATCCAGAACCCTTTCCACCGAGGCTCAGAAGGTGTGGCATTGGGCTCTGAAACACGATATATCCATCGTAGCTCATCATCTTGCGGGAGTAAGGAACGAGCAAGCGGACTCACTCAGCAGAAAAATGGACCAAATACACGAATGGGAGATGCAGCGTTCAGTTGTCGAAGGTCTTCGAGAAATGGGGACGGCCTCCGCTGGATCTCTTAGCAACGAAGAGGAACAAGAAGTGCGAAATGTATGTCAGCAGGTGGCCACAGGAAGGTTCTCTGGGGGAAGCGTTCTCCTTCCCGTGGACGGAAAAGTTCCTCTACGCCTTCCCTCCGTTCCCTCTCATAAGGAGAACTCTGCAGTGGATACGCAGGTACAGGTGCCGGGTCATCCTAGTGGCACCATGTTGGCCGAGGCAGCTGTGGTTTTCCGACCTGCTTCACCTGTCAGTGGATCAACCGATAACGTTCCCGAAGGTTCCCAATCTCCTGTCCCGGGACGAAGGAACAGTGTGGCATCACAATCCAGACAGTCTCAATCTCACAGCTTGGCTCCTGACTTTTCGGAATTTGGTGCCTTGAGCATTTCGTCGGATTGTCGGAGAATCCTGCAAGCAGCACGGGCCCTTCCACCAACAAGTCGTACGCATGTAAGCGGAGAAGGTTCTGTACGTGGTGTCAAGGACATCCGGGAGTGCAACCTCTAAGGGTAACTCCGGAGCGGCTCCTACTCTATCTGCTACACCTGGCTGAGAACTGATTATCTTTTTCATTGATAAAGGTACACCTGTTTGCCATCTCTAGGTTCACGAGGAGGAGGCTGTCGTCTCCCTTGTTTAGTGACAGGCTGGTGAAACACTTCATGAGGGGTCTGTTCCGAACGTTCCTGCCGGTTAAACGTTTTCCACCAACGCGGAGTCTTGATGTGGTACTAGCAGGGTTAATGAAAGCACCCATTGAACCGATGGCCACATCATCGATGAAGTTCTTGTCATGGAAATTGGCTTTCCTAATAGCTGTAACATCAGCTAGGCGGATCTCGGAATTGCAAGCACTGGTCGTAGTCCCGCCGTACCGAAGGTTCTTTAAAGAAGTGGTTCTGTCAACTAATCCTTGTTTCATTCCAAAAGTTCCTACGGCTTATCATAAACACTCATCCATTGTCCTGCCTACCTTTTTCGCGACCCCCTCATCGGCTGCGGAAAAAGTCCTCCATACCTTGGACGTGAAGAGAGCTCTAAAATATTACCTTCATCGGTCTCAGCAACTTAGATCTACGCAACAACTCTTCATTGCATATGGTACGTCGGCGAGAGGAAAAGCAATTTCAAAGCAGAGACTGGCCCGATGGGGTTCACATGCGCCCGCCGGCCTCCCCAAAATGCAATCTACTTGTATAACTAGGTTTTCACCCCATTCTGCTTTGGAGGGGTCGAAATCTGAAGGGAGCCGCGGGGGCGGGGCATTTATACTGCTACGTCCTAGTGGGGCATGCGTGGGCGGCCCCAAAAACGACATAGATAGGACACAAAAGTGTCGGAAGTTTTCCTATGGGAAACGGCTTTACAAGTGTACCGAGGGTTCCCAGTCTGTCAACGGGGAATATTCTAAGCATGTGAATCCAGGAAAGATACCAATGCTGGACAAATGGAGTTGCAGGTAAGAAACTATTCCCTTCCTCACACTATTGAGGAGTAGCAGTGGAAGAGTTGGGAGTGGATGAGTTTGACCAGAGGATGAATGTAGACATTAAACGGGATGGCCGATAGGACAGATCTCTGTGGGACCCCACGTGTCAGAGGAACAGGGGCAGACCGAAAAGATGACGGGGAGAGAGATTGAACTTGTTCCATTAAAAAGGACTGAAACTACGATAGAACCATGCCTGAGAAGCCCGCCTCAACCGAGCGGTTGAGATGGGTGGAGTGGTCGATGGTGTCAAATTCAGCTGATAGATCGAGTAAGACACAACCACACTACCCAGATCACAGGTCATCTACCACGAGACAAGCACACTTTCAGTGCCGCGGCCAGGACGGAAGCCTGACTGGATGGAAAACTGCATTACAAAATGAAGGCTATATGCTGCAGTAATACATAAATGGTGCATGTTATGTTAGGCAGACACTTTCTGCTCCCCACAGTTCCCCTTTAGAAGCTGATAGGCATCTATACACTGTCCCTCAGCGTTCATGGTACAGACTGGTACAGAGAGACTCGGGTGGGGTCTTTACATTCAGGTGATGGCAAAAACACAGCACTTTATGATCAGCAACACACTGATTAGTACCAGGAGTATAGCATAACAGTTGTTTAATCGAACCATCCTTGCCAGGCAGTAAATTCATGATAGTCTCATAGTTGGAGCGTTCCTACATAAGCCACAGCCCTAAAGACTCTACTATGCGCATTAATTGGGGCAACATAATTTTCTACCTAGCCCAGGCCAATTAGAAACCAGCATGAAGTGGCAAACTACTCCTAACATATATGCAGACATATTCTGTAGAGCCAGTACTACATCTGCTGTGGCATTGGAAGATATGATCAGTGAGGTGGACATATTGCTCAGCACTCTTTCATGTTCTACAAGCTACCAGGTCAGTAGGTACACACATAATAGGATAGCATTCCAGTTTGGGTGCATCAGCAGCATATTTTCCTCCAGAACCTGGTCGGGGTGTCATGAGCTAGGCCGAGCACCCATAACAAACGTGCTAATGGATTTACAGTGCTCGTGCCCATCCTGTTCAAAGACAAAGTCTGGTATGCATCTCGTCTGCAGAGCCAATAGGGCCCAGTCTGGTATAGGAATGGCAAACTTCAATACTTTAGGAGGATGCTCACCATCAACACGGCAGCAGGCGCAGAACCAGGAAATTTTGACAGATTCCGGTAACATAGGCCGGTAGCGTTACTAACAGTGCCCAAAGAAGATACATGTCACCCTTTCCTAAAAGATGCTAATTTGAAACCTTCATGGTGTCAAGACCGGTGGGGGGTCTGTACTTCCGCTCTCTATATGGTAGAGGAGAGGCACAGAGGACCCCAGCCAAGATTCTCAATTGTGGTAGCAATGGACGAGCAATCAAGGCCTAGCTTCTCAGGAGGTGATGCAGGCTGGTTCTTAAGTACAGTGTATCCCCAAGCCCCCACAAAGGAATGTCCACACACTGTATTACTGAAAACACAGTCTTTATATAATTAATATTCAAGGGTTATGTACACTTATCACAACAACGCACTTTGTGCTCAGGAAAACCAATAATGATAAATATCTACAATTCTAAAGTGGTACCACTAATATTAGACCTCATAACCGTGCATTCACAATACTGTAGCAATGGCACGCGGATCAATAAGAAGGAAACCAGCAATAGAGAGAGGAGAGATACCAGAGGGTTGAAACAATAGGCAGAAGACTGGCCCTTGCTACTGGACACAGTTCTGTGTGGAGATCCCCCCACCTGGGCAACCTGTAAAATAAAGAGATATAACACTAGCCCAGTCCATATATTGTTCAACAGTCTTATTCCCTCCTACAATGTCTTTACCCCCCCAATGTACCTGGTGGAGTCGAGTTCTTCGAAGAGGCGTCGACAGATCCTTCTTGAATGACCCCCTTTAAAGCAGGAGTCACGGATCGTCGAGAGGCGTCGAGAAACGTCGAAGACCTCGGGGTTCGGCGACGGGGAATCGACGGCCCTTCTTGAATGCCTTCCCTTTCAAGCGGGAGGCACGGGGCGTCGAACGTCCGTCGACAAACGAGGTAGAACGATGTCGAAGAGGCGGCAGCTTCGTCCGAGCGATGCTCGTCGGCGTCGGGGCGTCGGCGTCCTGCAAGGCGGAGGTGTGCGGGGCACCTCGATGACAATAGTTCTGGACCGCAAAGATTGTAGAGACGGGAGCCCAGCAAGGGCGTCGAGTCGCTCGAGTCTTTGGGATCGTGAGGTGGCGGGAAACCCACCGGCGGATTCTCCTCGGCGCGTTGGTCGTCCTCGACTTTCTCCGGCAGGGCAAAAGCGGTCGACGGTGCGGACGAGGGAGTCCTTCGAGTCAAATGTTCTTAGGCAAGGAGCGGACGGCTCCGGTCGTCGGCGGCACGGCGTCAAGTGGTTCCCACGGCTGGGCAACACAACTTCGACGGGCCTCCAGCGGTTACACAGACCTGCGAACCCTGGTCGACGGCAATGGACTTCGACAGCGTCGATGTCCGGGTGCTTCACTTCGATCTCCTCGGCGGTCCCGTCTCGGGTCGGCAGCCTTTCGAGGGTCTGACTTCCAGGGCGCTTCGGCGAAGATTCAGCGGTGCTCGATGGTCCCTCGGAGCACGGGAAGAGGGCGCCTAGCCAGGTCCTCTCTCGGGTCAGTCCTCGACGATGTCGACAACCTTCAGTTTCTGTCGAAGCAAATGCCACAGCAAGTCTTCTTCTTCCAGTTGGACGTCGAGGATCAGCAAATCCAGTTACTCTTGAGTGGAGACTCAGCTTCTGAATGCTTCTGAACGTGCTTGAACGTTCCTGAACAATTTCCAGTGGTGAGAGGTCCCCAGATATACTATTCTGTCTCTCATCCACACTGCTGGCACACACACAGCAGCCAATCACACAGAAGGGCATTCATGCAGTCAGTCAGCCAATCAGGCACACAGTGCATTCAGGCCACACTCCTCCCTTTCAGACACTCACAACAAGGAATGTGGATTGGGACAAGTACCCAGCCATTCAACACTACACACTGCATTCAGGCCAGTTTCGGGCAGGGCTGTCTCAGTCTTTGTCTCTCATGCCAGAAACCAGACAACCACAACAAGGAGTGTATATTGGTCACACACTCCATTCACCCAGGTCCCACCCACAGGAGGTACCCACAACATACAGTCACTGGGAAGGCTCCAGTCAGTCTAGCTGGGCCTTCACAACAACACCATATATGGAACTTCCACCCACCAGCCAGTCAGGGGGAAGGGACAGAGTCAGGGCTTCCCAGGACTTTGGGAAAAACAAGATAACAGGCAATAGAAAGCAAGAGGCCACAGGGGCCATCTTGTTTCCTATCAGGAATCAACTGATTCCAATGGCAGGGCCTGGGTATCCCAAAATGGAGGACACCCAGAGCACCTGTCAAATTCAGCATGGAGCTGCCACCAGCCCATACCCTGCTCTGTGGGCCACCCACAGGTGCCCAAAAACATACACTAGGGGCACAGGGTTGTACCCCTACCCATGGGTGCCATAAGGGTATCCCATGGGTCTGTTCACCAAACCAAAAGAGAGCTGCACTGCCAGGAGTCCCTCATGGACTCCTGGGCAGAAAACATGACAGAACACACGGTAAAAACAGAAAAAGGACAAGGATTCAGAGGCCCTGTCCCTCAGATGCATTTCCGGCATCACACATGGTCAGTATCCTTCTCATCTGCGTTATTGCATATGGCCCCATTGAGTAATACCCTAGCAGTGGACGTGTGCTCTTTGACATAGATCAGGGTCTGGATACAAGGAGACTCTCTATAGTAAGTAGTATCATTGCATGCACAAAGAGCTCACTCAGCAGTGTACACCCCCGGAGTTGTAGTTCTCCATGCTGGTGTTTCGCACTGACCCCTAATGCCTGCAGCAGAGGGCAGTCCTCATACACAGGGTTCTACTGGGCGAGTTAAGAAGGGCAGTCCTTGCTGATGATGGAGGACCATTGTAGTAAGTTGGCAGACAAGTATGAGCTTTTGATGGAAGCTTTATTACAGACCCCCGGAGCTCAGGACCACCGGGAGCAGAATGAATACAAACGTTCTTCCACAAGAGAACGTTCTAATATCTATACGTTCCACTGACAGTGATGTCAGTGTATTCTACATAACATCTCCCTTTTTATATAAAGTAAGGGTATGGGGAGGGAAACAGAAACGGGGAAAGGGAAAGGGAGAAAGGAGAGAAATGGGAAATGGGTGTAAACTGCCTTGAAATTTCAACAATAGTGTGAAAACAACATTTCTAAAAGTCTTTTACCAAAAGGATACTGTGACAGGTTCAGGTGCTAGTAGTAGAGATAGTCACTATTGAAGCTTTGGATGGCCCTCCGATTCCTCTTGGACAGTCCTCCATCTGGGGTTTTGCCACTTGTATCACGGGAATTGTCATGTTCGTCGTTCCCATTGTGAGGTACTTCTGTTGTTTCAGGATCATCCTCTATACGTGTGCTTTTGTCTTTTTGTGCTTGATTCTTTGCTTGTACTTGGTCTGTTGAGATCTTTTTCTATTTTCACGAGATCAGCAGCGGACCACCTCTTCCCGTCCTCCAACACCACGGACTTGCCGTGACAGCTCTTCACCCTTTGTGGATATCTGAAGTTGGATTCACCTTTGAGTGTTTTCTTGGGCTCTCTGATGTACACCCAATCTCCTTCTTGGATCATCATTTCTTTTACCCCATTCTTTGAATCGTAGTAGGCCTTGTACCTCGCCTGCTTTTCCTTCACAGTTTTCTGAATGTGTGGTGCATGTTCAATTTTGCTTCTCCAGTGTCCTCAAATATCCATGCAGGTCTAAGTCGATTGGCTGCAACTCTGCCTCGCATCATGGTGAATGGCTCAACATTGGTGGTAGAGTGTGGAGTCGTCCTATATGCACAAAGGGCTTCCTTAAGTGTCTCTCTCCACGGGAGGGCGTTGGCTACGGCCAATTGAACCACACTCTTCACCAACCTGTTAATTCTCTCTACAAGTCTGTTTGCAGTCGGGTGATACAACAAGATCGTTATGTGGTCAATGGCTCTATCTCTGAGGAACCCTTGAAACTCTAATGATGTGAATTGAGATCCATTGTCGGAGACTAGTTCCTTGGGGTATCCTTCTCTACTGAATACGTCTGTCAAAAATTCTGTGGTTTTCTTTGTGGTGATGTTTGTTTCTGTTATTCCCCATTCTGTCCATTTAGAGGTGTAATCTACAAGTACTATGATGTATACTCTAACAGCTTCAAGGTTTTCAAAGGGTCCCATGACGTCTATCGCCAATTTAGACCACACATTCTTTGGAGGCTCTATTGGTTGTAGTGGTGTCTTTCTTAGAACTTTGCACTTGTCACTTGTGGCACAGGCAGTGCAATTCTTTACAATTTCTTCTGTCTCTCCACATGTTTGGCCACCAGTAGTTGCTCCTCACTCTGTTCTTCGTCAAGCTTCTTCCTAGGTGTCATTTGTGTGCTAGGTTGAGCAATCTTTTTCTGAGTTGTACAGGTGGGATTACACGATCACCTCTATAAACATGTTCCTTATCCATGGATATTTCTTCCTTGACGGGTATGAAGTCTGCAAGGTCTTGAGTAAATTCTTTCCAGTCATTGACTATGGCTTTTCTAATCTCTTGTTGTTTGGGATCAGTGTCGGCTATGTTGTTCCACTCATCCTTGGGAATGGTTGGGTTTATAGTGGCTATGATGTCGTCTCCATCCACGCATTCCATCTCGGTGTCTTGGTTGGTCGCTAATATGGAAAAACAGTCAGCTACTTGATTCTGTGCGCCTGGCGTATAGCACACATGGAGGTTATATTGCATAATGTCAAGTATCCATCGTCTAATTCTTGGTGTTACGAGGTGAGGTGTTTTGGAGTGGAGGACATGTACTAGCGGTTTGTGGTCTGTTTTGAGCAGAACGGGTAAACCCCAGATTAAGTTCCTGAAATGTTGTAGGATCCACTTCACACCTAGGGCTTCCCTTTCAATAGTGGAGTAATTTAACTCTGCTCCTTTCAATACCCTTGATGCGAATGCAATTGTCACCATGTTCTTATTCTGTAGTTGTTCTAATACCCCACCTAAACTAGCTTTACTGGCATCAACTGATATGATTGTCTTGGCTTTGCAGTCAAACATTCCCAAAGCTGGCGCTCGATTGATGTTGGATTTTATCATCTCGAACTCGACCTTACACTCCTCAGACCACACACATTTGACTGCCTTCTTCATGAGACTTCTCATGTTCTTGGTCCTGTTGGCATAGTCATTTATGAACTTGGAATAGTACTCTGTGATGCCGAGGAAACTCCTCAACTGGTCTTTATTCTCTGGCTCAGCAATACTCAGTATGGTGTCCATTAGTTCCTTCTTGGGACTGATGCCCTTGGCGTCGATAGAATGACCAAGATACAACACTTTATCGCATTTGATGCTGCATTTGTCCAATTTTAGAGTGAGGCCACTTCTCTGGATTACTTGTAAGGCACCCATTAGTTTGGCGCCATGCTCTTCTTCAGTGATGGCTGAGATGAGGATGTCGTCTTGGAAGCAGTGCACGCCTTCCAGGCCCCCAAATAGGTGTGACATTAATCTTTGAAAGACTGCAGCAGCTGATGGGAGCTCGAACGGCATTCGTTTGAACATAAATGCACCCAAGGGAGTGACGAATGACGTAAGACTCTTTGAGTCTTCTTCCAGAGCAATTTGGTGATAAGCCGAGGATAGGTCCAGGGTGCAGAAATATCTTGCTGGTTTCATGGATAACAGTTTGCTTATGTTCGGGAGGGGATGTCTATTGATCCAGATGTTCTTGTTCAGGTCCCTCAAATCAACGCACATCCTTATGGAGTTATCAGGCTTCTTCACCAACACTATCGGAGCGAGCCACTCTGAACTTTCTATGGGCTGTATGATATCTTGTTCACATAGACGCAGGAGTTCATTCTTCAGTGCTTCTTTTGTTCCAATGGGAACTCCTTGAACTCTGTGCGCTATGGGAATGGCACCCCGCTTCAAGACGATCATGTGTTGGAAGCCCTCGAGGAGTCCAATTTTTTCGCTAAACACTCCAGGAAATTGTTTCGCCAGTGCTAATTTAAAATCAGTGTTGTCTTTCAGTACACTCAATATGGGGATTTCTTCTCCAGGATGGATTCTAACTCGGAGAACGGCTTGGTCCTCCCAACCTACCACAGATGAGCCATTTCTTGCTATGAAGAGTCTACAATTCGTTTCTCTGTCACGGAACTTGAGTTTCACCCATGTGCATCCAATGATGTCTATAGGGGTCTTCCCATATCCTGTTGCTCTCACTGGAGTGCTCTGTATGTCTTGCATCTTGCCTGATAATTCTCCAAGAAAGGTTTTGACGTCCACAATGGTGTATGGGGACCCAGTGTCCACCATTATGGGCAACGATATGCCGTTAATTTGCATATTCACCCAGGGTCCTTTAGACTGCTGCATGGAGGTGACAGTGAGTATTTGTTCTTGAGGACTCCTTTGATTGATGGTTAACATATCATCATGATGTCCTTGATCTCCTTCGACAATTGTTACGGTGCCTCCCGGGGCCCTGGCGAAGGTTCGTCTGACAAACCTGCTCGACCTACTGACCCTTCGGCGTGTGTTCCTGCAGACCTTTGCAAAGTGTCCAACAAAGCCACATCTGTAACACTTGCCAGTACAGGTTCGCTCATGTCTCCCTCAGGATTATCCTGAATTGCTTTCACTTCTATGTTCCCACTCTGGTCAAATCTTTCCTTCATGCAGCGATCACCCAATTCCATGCTTCTTGCTATTTCTGTGGCCTGCTCCAATGATGGGTTTTTTGTCTGCCATAGTCTGTTGTATCCGTGGATCAGCTACATTTAGTACAAGTTGGTCCCTTAAATATTCATCTCCGATGCCTGTGAAATTACAAGTTGACATAAGCGCCCTGAGAGAGGCCATATAGGTGTCGATTGATTCGCCCTTCAGTTGTTTCCTGGAGAAGAACCTGTATCCCTCTAATACCACATTGGTCTTATTGCTGAAATGTTTGGCAAGTTTGGCCAGTGCACTTTCAAACTTGCGTTTGCCATCACCACCTGCATCATCGGATTCGGGAAGTGCCCTGAATATCCTTAGGGCTTCTTCTCCCACACAATTCAATAGAGTCGCTTCCTTGAGGTCATCATTGAATTTATTTCCACCAGCAGCCCTCAAATATACTTGGAAACCATCAATCCACTGCTCCCATGGACATACGGGGTTTCCAGGGCATGGAAGAAATTTTGTTGGGGGATGGATGCTCTGCATGGTAGGGTCTTTTGAAAATTATAAAATTAGGACATGTGATTTAAGTGGTTGTGTTGTATCCTCCTACTGTCCTGAATGATAGCTTACAAATGAAATGTACTGACAATCTTGTGTCTCCTCTGTGGCACTTAACACTTGATAATGGATGCCCACTGCACAACTTTGCAATGCGAGCGTGGTGGAGGCTTTCCCAGACACTCCACACAACCAACGTTACAATCCTATGTAAACGATCCCTCTCAGGATCCAACGCGCTTGTGAATGCGCTCCGTAACAACGTTGCTATGGCTACCATGCAACGGCTTTGATGTTCCCCAAGAGGGCCGTCACCTCGAGGCACGTTGCAGGGTCCTTTACTCTGACAGGCAAAGGGCGTTGGAGTTTGGAGGACGCATCTCACCGCAGCCCAGTATCTTGCCCTAATTTACGGTACGAATTGGTTCACACCGCCCTTGTGCTCTCACCTCGATCGATGGGGATGGATCTTCACAATTGGTGTGGTGTAGATGGTATGCGGCGATGACGGGGCCAGCAACTGGATGTGGACACGGGAGCGGGCGGCCGCGGAATGTTGAGCGGAAGTCTCTGGGTTCTGTACGGCTGAGGGGGAAGCTCTGGGGGCCTTGGCTATGTCCTCGTCGCCATTTGTAGTAAGTTGGCAGACAAGTATGAGCTTTTGATGGAAGCTTTATTACGGACCCCGGAGCGCAGCACCACCGGGAGCAGAATGAATACAAACGTTCTTCCACAAGAGAAAGTTCTAATATCTATGCGTTCCACTGACAATGATGTCAGTGTATTCTGCATAACAACCATCCAGTTTTCCCTTTTAACCAGGCACTGGACAAGAAGGTTGTTGAGGTTATGAGTATATGGGATCACTCTGTCCACAATATCCACGGCACAACAATCAGAAAGGTGGCGAGCATCACTTGAAAAGCCCAGTGACATTAAGGACTGTCCAAAATCCTCTCTGCTCCCGCTTCTCCTCTCTGATGCCTGATAATGGATGGGGCCAGAACAGGGGCTGGTGTCTGTGTGCTAGATTCACTACGAGACCCCAACTGCTTGTACTTTCGGGAGGACATCTAGGGGCATGGGGTATACTCTGGCATACGCATGAAGGCAAGTGCAGAAACTGACCCATGGACAAATGGGGAACAGGGTCACTGCATTGAAGGGCAACACATGGAACAGATGTTGCGCTCAGCCAGTCAACAGGGCTATCACTGGAATGTCCCTTGATATAATATGGGTGCTTGGGTCCAGCAGGCAGATGTGGTGTAAATGCCCAGGAACTTGCAAGAGACAAAACAAGGAGACAACGGAACGTGTGAAATAAAATGCTCTATGTGTGATATCTTTCTGGGTGGCCTATACATGGGGCAAGTACAATGATGTGGCAGGATTGTTATGTTATGGTAAGCTACATTATGCTCTCTTATGAATTTAGGCCTCAGATCCTCCATTTTGCCTTTGCCTGAGGCCTCCCCTGACATGCCCAAGCCCTGCCTGGTGCAGATTAGGTTAAGACCCTGTAACAAGGCAGAGGGACAAATCAGACCTTCTCTTCTGTCTGATCTCTACACGTATAGCATTAGCATCATATATGTTAGATAACAGTAGTGTTTTTGCGAATACTGCTTATCCATATTACAGCACAAAATACCCACACGGCTTCGTCACAAGGTTACAAGTAAGATGTTGACCGTTATTGCCAAATGTTTGCAATGTCATGCCAAGTGCATCCCAACATTGTGAAAATGCTATAATATATTAGTGATTGCTTATGATATGATATATAACCTTCGCTCTAAGGGCGGTCCCTTCAGAGAGCTCTGTGACACAACTGCCTGGACACTAGTCCTTTGTTTTTTCCTGCTTCTAAGCTGATCATTTCTCTGTATGCTGTTTATTTTCTGTCTAATACAAGAAGCTTGTTTTATACATCTGTCTGGTGTCTAATCTCCTTATTGCTGCAAGCTGAGGCCGAGGTGAGCCTGGCTTGGCTACCACTGAATGGTGCCGGAGTCTCTGACCTAACTGTGCAGGAGACCTCTGTGGGCTGCCCTAGACCACAACCGCAAAGCCGAGTACACAAGGTCATCACCATATCAGAGGGGGTCCAGGTGTGTTGGTGCATGGCCCCCAGGATCAGCCACAGGTTATGATGCATTTGCCCCTGGTTGTCATTTAAGAGTTCTTTCTCTGCGTGCCGTTTCTGTAAGATTGCTGTGCATTCCTGGGGCTGCCATTTCTATGCTTGCAGCTGATTTTGTTGCCTTGTGTTTGTCCTCCACAGCTGTGTTATGTTTGCCTTTCTCCACTCCGTGGGTTGCCACTCACCGCAGAAGGTCACCATGGTACGCCATTAGCACACATATCGTTGGCCTACTCCAGATGTCTTTAAATTCCTGCTTGCAGTGTTGCTTTGTTTACGGAATTTCCATATTGGGGTTACTTGTCATTGTCATTTTTTGGTTGATGAATTGAATGCGTGTTTTTATTTCTTGATTTATTGTAGGCATTGCCAAGCGTTTGTGCTACTATTCACCAGCACCCTTTCCAGGCTACAGACAAATTAGTGCACAGACATACCTACATGCTTTGCTGCCATGCTTGCGGGTGGCCGTGATTGACCAAAAGATTTTTTTAAATTATAATCCCATTTTTGTAATTGGCCTCCCTTCATTACTTTATCTACTATAACACTCAGACCCTCGCGGTCTATGGGTCTCATTACGACCCCGGCAGTAGCTTTGCTGGTAAAAATAGCACAGCTGCTGCCGGAGTAGTGGTTTTTCCAGTGCCTGGCTTTGGGGAATAACTGGGGCATTACAGCCCCGACAGTCCCAGAAATTCCCCATCGCCAAGTGCCGGAAAACATGACTCCCCATTCCCATTTGAGTGCCATAGGACTCAATGGGAATGGGCAGGACGGAAGCACCGGCACCATGTGCAACAGTACCGGTGCTTCTGCCAAGGTCTGCGAGCTGGTGCTGTCCCGCCCGCCAGGTCGGAGGAACGCCACCCACGTGCAGAATTCAGAGTGTGCTGGTCAGGTAACAAGGGTGCCGGTAGTTTACCGGCACCATTGTTACCGGACCAGCAAACTCATAATGAGGCCCTATTTCTGTGTTCTTGTTTCAACTAAAGAGGCAATACTGATGGCACTCAGGCCATTCGGGAGATAAGTGCTGAATGTTATTTCTGGTCAAAACCTGAAGCGGTTCCTCTAGTGCATCTTGTGCATTACTTTATCTTTACATTCAGCAACCTATATCGAACCTTGCTAGCTTCTGTCTCACCTTCTGTGCCACCTCACTTGTTTGTCTTTCCGCTGTCACCAATGGTAAATACCAATTATCGTTTGGCTGTTTGCATCACCCTTCTTGACCTGCACGCCCATCTCCCTTTGTGTCTCACAGCTCTTTTATTTCATAGACTTAGCGATGGGATCTGAGGTATCCAAAACACCACTTATGCAGTAGAGACCAATGCCTTCTTCATGTTTTCAACAGATGGGGCGTTCACCTGTAAATGTTTGAAAGATTGGAATGTGTATACCCGGGTTCAAAAGGCGTTTCAGTGGCCACTTGAGGGCTCATTTCATACGGATCATCTTGTTGTCTTGTGTGGGGCTTTGGAACAAAGAAAGTCTGAGGTGTCTGATGGTCGTTAGTCAGCCTATTTCACCTGGTACCAAGGATCTATGAGCAAATTGCGTGACAGTCAGACTAGAATACTTAGGAACTCTCAGGCTATGCTAGAGAAGGAATTGGAACAATACAAGCATCCCTCCAAGGCTGGCCGCAAAACAGGCCTCTACCCAAGTGTTTCTGGTGCAAGGGATGCCTTGGTACTGCACACCAAGCCTACGCCCAACAAGCTCCTTACCCTTTTCAACAGGGCCACCAGCCACAACAGACTTTTACACACCCATGTTTGCCTGCCCAGCAACCCCTGCCAGGGCAATTGTTCTGAAGATACTGTAAACTGATGGGGCATCACATCCAGTAGTGCCCCACCAAACCTGCCAGACCATGGCAATATGGTGCCACTACTCCAGACAATGATTTAATCCCTCCTGGAAATTCAAATTTCTACCCTGCAGCCCTGCCATCAGCCCCCCCACCGCCACCTACTCCTACCTAGGGCTACCAAAATATGCATATCTCCTATGGCCCACAATGGCATTGCCAGATGGACCCTGTCGTGCTGTCTGCTGCTTTGCTCTCGCTGGAACGGTCCGGTTCTTATCTCAAAGGTCAATAAAACAAATTGATCAGGGTGACCGAACAGAAAAACAAACACACTCCAATATTCATTGAGTCATACAGTCTTTCTTTTTGGTTACACAAATCAATTTTAGTTTCAATAAAGTTTTTCAAACAGGTTCATGTGTGGTAGAACACAGTTCAACAGGACAAACAGTGGTTCAAAATGAAGTGCCGATATATCATGGAGTGACATTTCAGTCCATACATTTTGAACTAAATAAGCATACAAACAAACAATCCCTAGGTGGCATTTCTGGGATCAGACGATCTGATTCATACAGAGCAGTATTAATGTAAACACGTTTACAATAATGACAGTGTTTAAGTTGGACACTGGGTGGGATGTTGACACTGAAGTATTTCGCCCAAATGGTAGCTGGTCTATTTTGCTGAAAAATGGATGGTCTTCATCAGGACAGAAGATAAACTTGTGTAGAAAAATCCTATTTCTCTCTGTTAAAGAATTAAGCAGAGAAAATGTGTGAGAGTGTGTGTGTTTGTTCGGTAAATAATTATTCTGTTTAATAGGGCATTTAATGCTGATTGTCAGAAAATTGAGGCCCCTCCCTATCGAGGGGTAATTGTCCTTACCATGTTTACATGATTAACAAATATATCTCTATCTTGGTCAGTCTTGTAAATGTGTTTGTCTAAAATCTTACCATATATCCCAGGCTTCGTGAGAAATAGCGTTGACGAAACAGCAATAGACAAAGGCTGGGGATGTGAACCCAGACAAAGGGTTGTTGATGTTAAAATATAACACATCCCAATTTGAACGAATGTGAGATTTTTATTTAAATGCACATGGGCCACTTAGTTGTAGACCCGTTGAAGCCACACTTGAGTACTGTGACACAGTATCGAGAGTGAACTATTATAAAAATGTCTTTTTATTTATAAAAAAATGTTTTCCTTGATATTAACGGAGAACTCTACTTTGAATTGGGCAGGGGACTGTGGGTTTTGATATGCTTTTGAAATAGGTAGCATAACAGCTCAGGTGATAGGTACATCAGTACACAAGCACAAGGTAACAAACACCATTCCAAAATGGCGGACAGGTAATAGAAGACACTTTAGTTAGTCCATCGTCGATGAATCCATGTGCAAGAGTCCATGAACCATTGCGAGAGGCCTGGCTTTCAGCTAGTGCTGGTCGCCATGCTTACGGATGCCATAGACCACACTTCTCAGTGTAGCAGCGTGCTGCTTTGATACGGGTGAGTCAGCAGGTTCGGAAACATTGATTTCAATATACATACACGGACGTTCACTGCGCCATGTAGCTAGATTACATTATTGTTACAGTATCTACTGTCATTGGTTTTAGTACCCGCCGAAACCTAGTGACTTATCATGATTACTCTGCATCCAGCGATGATCCATTTCTGCCGGGTTAACTATCTCTACAATAATTGAAAAGATTGCTGGGAAACCATCACGTACACTCCATAGATTGATGGAAAATCATTAAGACTCACCAGAGAGGTTAGTGTCAGTACAATGTTTGGATGCTATCGCCACTTAGATTGTCACATCGAAGCAGTTTTTTGTCGCATTCTATTGAACTCACGATCTTGCCACGTAATGTTTCTGCATTGGAGCACTATGTTGTCACATGCCATTGAATTTAAGGTCTTGTCACATTCTTATACTACACTAATGTTTTTCACCTTTATCGATTGATGGAAAATCAGTTAAATTCACCAGAGAAGTTAGTGTCAGCATTATGTTTGAATACCATTGGCACTAATGTTGCTACATTGAATCCTTTTGTGGTCGCATTCCATTGAACTCATGCTGCATATTCCTTTGAATCTAAGGCCTTGCCATGTACTTAGATTAATGTAGACACCCAGTAAGGATAATTAAGCAAACAATTGTAGAATAGACTACTACATATAAGGCAAATTTGTTTCACCTGTAGGTGATATCCTCACTCTAGTTGAATATGTGATTGATGGAATTGAGACCCGATCACGGAATTTGGAGATGCCGTAACCTACCTGAATAAGGTCAGTCACTTCACCATCCCCACAGATTTGGTAAACTTAAGGGGCGAAGGGTTTGGATATTTATCAGAAGCCTTTGGTTCTTTCTTACCTTTAGGTTGTGTTTAGCGACATTGCTCACTCTACGTTGTGTTGTGAATGAAGGAATTGTTGATGAGCAGCTTAAACATTTCCTTACTTTACCTGGTATATGGGTGGCACTATGGTGTAATTTCATGTCTTCCACTAACACTAGCAAATTGACAATTGAACATTTGCCAAGCATACTAATAGGGACTCACCTAGCTGGCATCTAGTGCACAAGTCTTGACAACATGGGACATAATGTACTTTTTATCCACTCCCCAACTGGAATGTGTTCTTTCTATGAAAGCCTCTCCTGAATGTGTAGTAGCTTTGATAGGTCCTCTGTATGATTTTCTCTACAGTCTGCAAGGCTGAAGAAGGGGTGTTCAATGCCGAAACGCGTCAGTCAGAAAAGCAGACTTTACCTCTGCATTGTCTTATTATAAAATCTATTGTGATTACAATTCTATATTTTTGGTATGAAAATTTAATGCAATTTCGCTTGATGTACTACTAGTTTGGATAAAAGTGGAGAATATTTGGCACTTAACTGTGCATTGAAATTATGACTGATTTGTACAGTAAGAGAGCATGTGCAGAGGACGAGAGGATCCAATATTTGGATCTTCTTTTCTCCTATGCATTGTGTATTGGTTCTGTGCCAGGACCACAGTTCCTCCCCTGCACCTTAAGGTTTATTTAACATTGCTGTCATTTTCTGAATTTTCTGAAATTTCAACAGTGGTGTGCACTAATATTCCTTGGTTTTGAATTAGCATTAAATGCCCTGTTAAATAGAATAATTATTTACCCAACGAACACTCAATGAATATTGGAGTGTATTTGTTTGATTTTCTGTTCGGTCACCCTGATCAATTTGTTTTTTTGAGTACTTGACCTACCTTGGTAAATCGGGCTTCCCATACGGGCAGTATCTAAGGATAAGAAGAAACTGCTTGGAGAAATCCAAATTCGAAACACATGCTGATAACCTGCAGAAGAGGCTTATGGGTAGGGATTATCCTAAGAAAGCCTAAAAGATGCAAGGAAAAGAGCAGTAAATACCAACAGAGAAACCTACCTGACCCCGAAAACAAAGAAGCCACTGGACAGATTGGTTTTCATGACAACCTACAGTCCCCTAAATTGATTAAATGCACTGTCAGCAAACACTGGCACATCATCAAGAATATAGGGAGTCTTGCAAAAAAAAATGTTTAACCTTCAAAAAGAACCGTAACTTGAAGGAAAACTTGGTACACACATACATCGAACCCCCTAAAACCATAATGATGCAGAGGGGCTCTCAACCAGTTAAGGCACATTACAAGGGCGGCCAGTGTGTGGCTTGTAACTTCACAGACACCAAAAAGGTGTTTGACTACAACAATATACACTGGGAGCTCGTGGAACACACCAATTGCAATGGCAAGCTTGTGATCTACATTATTGAATGCCCTTGTGGTCTGCTCTATGTAGGAAAAACCATCAGAGCAGATAGTTAAGCAGTGGATTTCTGAGCATCGATCTTGCATAACAAATGGGGTCACAGACAAGCCCTTAGTGGAACATTACATGGCAAGGAAACACACCAACTTGGACCTGAAATGTTTTGCTCTGCAAATGATGGCTCCACAAAAGAGAGTGGGTGATGTCAACAAAGCTCTCACGAAATTAGAGCAGAGATGGATACATCACTTAGACACGGTACAAAATGGACTTTATATCACTATGGAGTGGAAACATTTTATGGGGTCATAACTACACTACGCCCATTTATGAACATTGAATCCTTTTGACACACTACCACTGGATTTCTGCCTATACCACAGAATTTCTGTCTGACCCAGAAACATAGTCCACGAGCCTAAATCGCCTGGATTACCTGGGGCATGGTGTTTTTGTAAAACTATGTCTGATGAAAATATGTATATCTATCATATTGAACCGTCTGTGAAATGGATACATGAGTGTTCTAATTCAGTGCCACAGACTGTAAGCCTAAAGAGACAGACTAGATTGCATAGAGATAACATCACTTCTAGATGGAGACTATGTCGGAATGTTGATGGGACACGTGAAAATATGTAAACTGTTATTTTGTAAAAGATGTAAATGGCTTACTACCATGGTAGAATGATGATCTCACACAGGACATTAGATTGAGGGATCGGGTAGACGCACATATCACAATCCCTTAGTGATAGACCATGCTCCATGTTGACATGGATAGAGATTTTCCTTTACATCTGTGAGCTAACATTTTCAAAAAGTACTCCGGAACATTTACTATATCCGTAATTTTAATTCATTCCAGGCCATGAGGCTTTGTGAGCCGCTACACTATTGCAGCACATGCCTTCACCCATGCAGGATCTCTACCATGAGAAGGGTTTCCTCTCGGTACATTATATATTTTTAAATTCAATCAAGTCTACTCATAGCAATTTGGCCATGATTTCATAATGCCACCCTCCTTTTTCTCACTAGGTTTCAATAGTCTTAAAAGCACGATTCCATCCCAACATGGCTGCCAACTAAATAGCAAACATTGCCTTGGTTACCAAGACTCCATGCATTTACAATGAACAGCGCGGTCACAGCACTTTCACACATGCAGACCGTTTTTTCATGGCCAGATGCCGCCTGTACACATTCGTCGCAGCAAGGTAGGTCTCCTTAGGAGTTGATTTTCGGACGAGTGCGGAACTAGGGCCCGGGTCACATACCAAGTCCGGATCGCATTAATACAGCGGGGCTCACACAGCACACACTGGCCTTGATCCCACGCTATGTATGTTTGCGCTCACTGATCCGCCGCTATGCACAGTACGATGGATGGATTTTTTATTTGAAGTCCCAATCACGGTTATACCCCAGGGTTCACACACTACACACTGGCCTATATCCCACGCTATTTATTATTTTTGCGCTCACTGACCCGCAACTATGCACAGTACGTGGATGGATGTTTTACTTGAGGGATTCACATCGCGTAAGACATTGTGTAGCGCACCAGGGAGGTTCTAAATTGGTCATTTGTTTTGAAGAAAGAGGATAATACATCAATCCATCATTCGCCAAAGTTCTTGTGCCATATCCAGCTTTATTGAAGGCATTGCAACCTATATATATATATATATATATATATATATATATATATATATATATATATATATATATATATATATATATATATATATATATATATATATATATATATATATTTCTGAGGCTTGTGGAATCTGCCAACGGCACAATATCGAGAATGTGTGATCAGGAACATGGGCTCTGCCCAACCTGTAAGACACTTGTTTACTTCTTTACAGTGAATTACCAAGATTGGACATTCCTCCCCAGCCTTTGTCTATTGCTGTATCATCAACGCTATTTCTCACAAAGTATGGCATATATGGTAAGATTTTAGACGCACACATTTACAAGTGTGCCCAAGATATAGATATGTTATTTCTCGCATTAGGATGCCAGACAACCTAAATCACTCTCCCTATCTCTTTTTTTAGAGACCTGGGAAATAAGGAGACTAAAACCACACAGCCTTTGATCCACCAGTCACCACAAGTGGATTTTCAGACAAAATACTGTGTAAAATCATATGACCAGAACAATTACCCTCTTTTTCTGGCAATCAGCACTAAATACCCTGTTAAATAGAATAATTATTTACTGAACTCTCACACACACTCACACCTTTTCTCTGTTTAATTTTTTAACAAAGAGAAACAGGATTTTTCTACACAAGTCTATCTTCTGTCCTGATTAAGGCCATTCATTTTTCAGCACAATAGATCAGCTACCATTTGGCCGAAAAAACTTCAGTGTCGACATTCCACCCAGTGTCCAACTTAAACACTGTCACTATTGTAAATTTGTTTACATTAATACTGCTCTGTATGAACCAGATCGATCAGAAATGCCACCTGGGGCTTTTTTGTTTGTATTCCTATTTAGTTCAAAATGTATGGACTGAAATGTCACTCCATGATATAGAGCCACTTCATTTTGCACCACTGTTTGTCCTGTTGAATTTTATTCTACCACACATGTACCTGTTTGAAAAACTTGGTTGAAACTAAAATTGATTTTTTTAACCAAAAAGAAAGACTCTAACTGTATGACTTAATGAATATTGGAGTGTTTGTTTTTCTATTCAGTCACCCTGATAAATTTGTTTTTTTGACTACTTGACCTAACGGGGTAGATTGGGGTTTAGCCAGGAGCCCTTTGTTATTATTGCTATCTCAAATGTAACATCCAAGGACAAAATGTAAATTATTTAGTTGACACAGGTGCAAGGTGCTCGACGCTATGAGCTGCAGAATGTCCACATGTTAAAGTTTCTAGAGAAACTGTAAATGTGATTGGTATGTCTGGCACCACCATCCCACACCCGGTGTCCAATGAGTTATCTGTTTATACTGGTCCCATCACTGAACATCATGCCTTTCGACTGAGCCCTTGCTCACCTGAAAATTTGTTGGGTTTTGATCTGCTATGCAAAATGCATTGTACCATGTATTCTTCTCCTAATGGTATTTACCTAGAGGTTCTACAGTCTAGACAAGCTGAATGTTTGTTCCTCTTCCAACAGTCCACGCACCCGCAGCCTCCTCCAGAGCCTCCATCACTCTTTACACCCACGCAGGTTACACGGATGCAACACCTTATTAACTCATTGCCAGTTGCCCTATGGGCTGCACACGCCAATGATGTAGACCACATTCTCTCTGCTAGACCTATTTGCATCACTCTTAATCCTGTGGTCCCTCTGCCATGAGTAGCTCAGTATAGGATCTCCCCACAAGGAGAGGAAGGTATTAAGCCTGTCTTCTCCTCCCTCATTGACCAGGATATACTCTACTACACCACTACCCCTTGCAATACTCTGATACTCCTGCTAGAATAAAAAGGCACTGGGAAATTCCGTTTTGCTCACGATTTGCGTGCCCTTAATAAGGCCGTCATACCATCACATCGGTGCTACTGGACCCCCTCACCATCCTCCTCTATCCCGCCAAACCCAATATTTCACTTGCATTGATCTTGCCTATGCCTTCTTCTCTCTCCATCCACCCAGACTTGCAGTCCCTCTTTGCCTTCACATGCAAGGGACGCCAACTCGCCTGCAGATCCCTTCCCAGAGGGTTTGTACACTCTCCATCTCTCTTCTCCCAGATCCTGCAGGAAGACCTACAAGATCTCACCTTCCCAGGTGGCTCCACTATGATCCAATATGTTGATGACCTACTCCTAGCATCCCCTTCCTTTGTGGACTCCCTCTCTGACTCCTCATTGCTCCTCACCGCCCTACAAGCTAAAGGTCACAAAGTAAGCAACGCAAAATTCCAGCTCCACCTCCCCACAGTTCGCTACCTAGGACACATTTCCCATGGCGCTATGCGCCTTGCCCCCTCTCGGTTGTCCTGCATCTTACAATGTCCCATGCCCGCCACTAAAAGACAGTTATGTTACTTTTTAGGAATTAGCCATTTCTGCTGCCCCTGGATCCTTGATTATGCCTCTAGTGTAGCACCTAGTCAAATGATGCTCCATGACTCCCAACTTGACAAACGCACTTGGCCTCCTGATGCTTGCACAGCCTTCTCCAAGATCAAGACTGCCCTTTCCATTGCTCCCATCCTCGCCCTTCTGTTTACTCCAAATCATTCACCCTATTCTGTGATGAGAAAGAGGGGTATGCCTTATGCGTACTCACACAGAAGCACTGTATCTACAGCACCCTGTAGCTTATTTTAGATCACAGTTAGACCCTGTTGCTTCCGCTTTCCCCAGATGTCTGAGTGGTAGCTGCTGCTGCCCTTCTCCTTACAAAAGCTGACCACATTGCCCTAACACACCACATAAATGTAGCAGTACCACACTCTGTATTGGCAGCAGTGCTAAATGTGTGCAGGTGTTTGACAGTGTCCAACACTGGCACCTTTTCTTTGACACTGGCCCTCAGGCTCCTGATTATGTGCCACTGTTTTTCCACTTATTTGAGGACCCCCTAGCATATTTTCCTCTCCTGGCAGACCTCCAGGCCAAGAACAGGGTTGGGAAAGTAAAAGATGTGTTTGTTGCTCTGATCGCCTATGGTGTGATGACTCGGGCCGGTTAGTGGCCCCACTATCGTTATTACCTTATTTAGCATGTGTTGCTCACTCTGTGTCCATTTCAAGCAAGGGAAAAATGACCTCAGGGATCCAGACATATTGGTTCACCCCTAAATTCCCCACCATTGCCCAGAATTATGGTGCTCACTGTCCAACATGTCTCACGTTCAACCCTGGAAAGCCTGTGAAAAACACTCCAGCGGCACATGAAGTGCCTTATGGTCCCTTTGTGAATCTCCAAATAAACTTCATTAGCATGATCAAGTGTGCCTCCTTCGAGTATGTCCTGGTGGTAATAGACTCATTTTCAGGATGAACTGAGGTCTACCCCTTGTAAATATGCTGATTCCATTATAGTGGCCAAGAAACTGCTCAAAGAGTACATCCCACGTTTTGGCCTCCCAGTTTCTATAAACTCTGATAGGGGTGTTCATTTCACAGGACAAATTGTACAGAACTTTTGCAATGCCCTAGCCATCTTCCAGAATTTGCACTGCTTGTATCACCCGGAATCAGCCGGGTCAGTGGAATGCCGAAGCTTTCTATGTGAAGAACCACCTTGCCAAAGTGTGCCATGCAACTGCCCTAAATTGGCCTGATGCCCTCCCTCTTGTACTTATGGATACAAGAAACACTGTAAATAAGAGTACACAGCCTCTCCCTCCATGAGATTCTCATGGGGAGGCCAATGAGAATGTCAGTTACTCTGTCACCTTCTCCTGAACTCTGGTATTTACAGCTGAACGATGATCTTGTTTCCTATTGCAAAAGACTCATGCTTGTTGTCAGTTCTCACTTCCTGCAAATCCAAGACCCCCTTTCTCAACCGCCTGAAACACTGCGCTACAGCCCCCTGCCCTGGAGACTGGGTATTCCTGAAAGTGCATCAGCGAAAATCCTCACTGCACCCTCGATGGAAAGGACCGTTCCAGGTCCTACTGACAACCCACACCACAGTACGCTGCAGAGGCCATGACTCCTGGGTCCACCCCAGCCACTGTGTGAAAACAGCACCTACAATCTACGACGAAGAACAGCAAGGGGTTCAGGACAAAGACACCCCGCCGTCTGCCAGCACCAAAGACACAGCAAAGCTGCAATCTGCAGGGGTACAGGATAAAGACACCCCTCTTCAGCTGTCCACCGGGGTCCCAGCAGCTTAAACACTGGTGACTCCACATTCAGCACTCCTTGACAACGAAGTTCTGCTGCCTGTTCCGAGGTACAGCTTGCAGAGTGCGGCCACCATCTCACCGAACAGCAGGTGAACCACACATATCAGAAGCATGCCACTGCTGCACCTGTCTCCTACGGGTGGCCCAGCGCTCTCAATACTTTGCTACGCCTGTCTCCTATGGGTGGACCCGCACTTTAATGTTTTGTCACCAAGCAGCTACAATAACGCTGCTCACCTGGAGTGTAGGTGCATAACTCCTCCAGCTCAAGGGATTTGGGGGACAGCTGAATTTGCTCTGCGCCCCAGCTGAAGGATTTGTTCTGCAGTTACTGATCTCTGCACATGCTGTCCACACTAGACCCACGTGAAGCATCTCAGTCTCCTTCTCACTAAGGGGTGTGCTGGCTATACATTATTTGCCTTATTCCTCTGTCAGGAACAGTTTGGCATGCCCCTCTCTGTCTTTCGACTTGCAGCTCGCCAGGCTAGAATACTAAAACTGCCTGATTTCCTCCAACTCTACGCATCTGTCATCGTTATTCTTGCTGGTATCCTGCACTTTTGCATCACCTGCTCTTCTGTCTATTGGATCCTGTAACGACTGACACTCTTTGGAACTTTTGGGCACAAGGCCCCTATCTCCATAGGGTTGGACTGCTAAAACTAGGAATAACGCTGCTATTGCATTATTGATGCATGCACCATTCATCATTCACTGTGTTTCCAACATGTTGCTGTTCCTTACCATGGTATTGGCTTTGCCTCCTCCTACATCCACCATTCTACACCCAGATACCAACACCTTCCTCAACTTCTCTTGGACCTACGCTGACCTAATGAATTCCTCTGATTGCTATGTATGCTCCCACACACCTATGTAGGCCAGTGGGGGGGGTGGATTCCCTTCATCCCTGTCCCATTCAGTCTTTCTGAACGGTGTTATGACCTCCTGATAAATGACTCTTATTGTCCAGATTTGACCTATCCCTTCCCCCGGGGATACTTTCCCAGCTACGCCATTACTTTACCTTCCAAAATACCGACCGCATTTGTTCCACACACTCTTATGTCTTTCACCAAGACAGGCACTCTGCCTTCGATGGGTATCACACCAGCCACCTGTGTCCTTAACCCAAAAACTACCACCACCACCTATAACCACTCTGCTGTCAGTAGGAAAGGACAATGTCATAGTAATGGCATACCTAGTACTGCCATGGTACTCTACACCCAGAGAGGGTTATATTTCTTTGTGGGGCTAGCACCTACCAATGGCTACCAGCTAACTGGATTAGTCAGTGCACCATTGGGTTCATTCGCCCAGCAATCAACCCTGTGTCCCTTTGTACACACAGATGTCAATGTTGTCAGACATTTCATGATACAGGTGATAGAAATAACATGATACAGTTAATACATGGGCCACCGGGCATTCTCGGTAAAACACATCTGGGCGCAGGGTAAAGACCCCCATCAATGATCAGTCTTTTCTCTCTTTTTCCAATTGCTGCACATCTATACTCTGCTCTGGATAACGTTGCTGCAGAGAGTTGCTGATGTGTTGAATGACAGCAGCAACAGCACCAGGAGCAGGTTCCACTGGGACTAGAACAATTCCAGCGTGGCTCAAGAGGATGAAGACAGGACAGGCAGGTGCAGGAGCACTCCTCGACATGTGGATGTGCAGTAGGCCGCTTGATCGATATGGTTGCAGACCTGTGGACGAGAAAATCTGAACACAGTAGTCTATCCAGAAAACACCACAGTGTAGTATTAATCTTATATGAGGATAATCCAGTGATGCAGTTAGTGCTGCCTCTCACGTGCAGAAGGGCAACCAGCCGGGCAACCTCTCGGGCTAACGTTGTAGGGTGCAAAGGGGTGTAAATTGTACACACAGATGTCAATGTTGTCAGTTCTGGCACAGGACACTTTTCCAAACATTCACTAAACAGATTCATCAGCAACGCGTAAGTATAACCAGTAGCACTGGCTATATGTTAATGTTAAAGGTTTTTATACCGCACACTGCTGCCACCTGCATGGTCTCTAGGTGCTCAGGCGGTTCCGTAAAATAAGAAGGGGGCATGGGAAGGTTAGTGGGAGGAGCGGGAAAAGAGCAAGAGAGCTGTGATGTGCTGTTGGCAGCTTCAGTATGGAAACACTAATTAACACAGTTGGCCTGAATGGGGGAATATAGCTGGCTAACACAGTATAGATGTGAGATATGGCTAACTAGCACATCTGGGCTAGATTCACATTGGGCTAAATACAATTCTCCTGCGTGTTGGCCTGAAGAAAGTTGGCCTGAATTCAAACTAATCCTGACTATCGCATTTCGCCTATGTGTGCGATATGGCTAACTGGCACAGTTGGGCTAAATTCAAATTGGGGTAAATATGTTGCGTAAAGCTGACTATCACAATTCGCTTAGAGGTGAGATATTGCTAACTAGGTCAGTTGGCCTGAATTCAAGATAATGCTATCACTATTCGCCTAAGTGTGGGATATGACTAATTAACACAGTTGTCCTGAGTGGGGAATATGGCTGACTACCACAGTTCACCTAGATGTGAGATGTGGCTAACTAGCACAGTTGGGTTAAATTCAAATTGGGCTAAATAACACAATTCGCCTAAGTGTGAAAAGTGGTTACCATGGAATGGAACTGGGGTACATGCAGCAGACTATGAGCTGTTGGGTAATAATGTTAGTTTGGTGGGCCTGCAGGCGGCTTCTGATTTTCCAGAGGTAGGATATGTCAATTATAACACACCGTTGTGCTGGTGGCAGAGGATGCAGCCGCCGCTCAATAACGTCTGTGCAACTGCCCCTATGCCTCCCACAGATAATTCTCCCCCTGCGCATGGACTTTTATTTAATTACCCCCCAGATGGCTGATACCATTGATGCCTTTGCTAAATGCCAGTGTGCTCCAGTGGGGGACGTTGGCTTCTCGAACCGCCTCCAGATCCCTTCTGTGTCTTGAATACAACCTGTCTTTGCCTACTTCTCTTTCCTTGACTAATTCTATTAATTACCAAGTACCCTTTTACCTCCAGTAACCCTGTTGCTTCTGCTGTCTCATCTGTCCCCACATTCCCCACCTTGTGTGTGCTTGGCACTTAACAAATCTACTGGGGGGACTACCAGTGAAAAATAGGCCCGATAGCTATAAATTAGAATTAAACTGACAGTAGGCACCAAAGCAAACTAATAGGTAAAGCTATGCGGTCGAAGCATAAGTGTACAAGGCCACATTTGTGCAATGTGAGCTGTAACCATAGATTGCACATCGTTCCCATTCGTTTATTTGTTGAAAGCACGGTGTATTTCTATATTTTCGGAACAGAATTCACTCTGGTAAATTAACAGGCCTAGCACTGGTTCTGAATAAAGTGTAGCCTTACGTGCATTGCAAGCAGTTCACGGTGCATTACTGTGCTGAAAGCTATCAGGGACGTTGACCTCGGCCGCAGGAGACTGATAATAGCATAATCGGTGTGTAAACCTCTGTAATATACTGTGCCTTTTATGGCACTGTAGAGCCCTCTCCCCTGGTTGGGAGGAGGGAGGTGACATTTGGGAGATGATCTTTATCTGGGATTTATCTAGTGCTGTGTATCTGGCCTAGGAGCTTTTTTATTACATGGGACATTAGATCATTTATCTTATATAATTATCGCTTACTTATAGTCACCACCGGAAGGTCAACTAATACTTGACAAACATTAAATGTGACCCCAAACAGAAACCCTGCATTTCAACATATACAAGACATTAAACAACCACACATTTGTTCCACCTGCTATATACAACTAAACATTCTATTGCTCAGTCTGACCCTCCTCTCAAACCTACAATTGAGAGGTATGTAAGGGTAAGGCATTTTCCCGTGCTTATCAGCAGCCTTTGTTGTGAGAAGAGGTGACTGGGATCATAATATCTTCCAAGGAATCACATATTATTGGAAGTATCCGGTTCTCGGCAACGGGGCTCTGGGAATAATGCTGAATGTAGGGCAGTGTCACATTACATTTAGGGATAATCTTAATAGGTCTGTATTACATTGTGGGGCCCCTTATCATTTCGACCAAAAGCGTTCTGTAAACGAAGACAACCACAGGGGCAATATTGTGTCAGTTGGGCCTGCGATTGGGCTGAAAATGTGGCTAAGAGATGGAAAATGTGTTGCAGAGCAACAAGGTTACGCATTGAGTATTAAAGAACCACCATTTCACATCAAATCATTTAGCTAGCTGCACACAGCAGCCCCAGGTTCTGCTATGAAAGTGTACTGCTTAACAAGGAAAGCCAGTGTCCGATCTATAGGGGCATAGACTGGCATGTTCATGGCGGTGCTGAGGAGCACAGTGCAAGCCGAAGACTTTGAATGGGATAAAGCCAGAAACCCAATGGCCTGCAGTATGTGGTGGGATGATCCAGTATGTACAAGGAGCTTGCCTGGTTACCTTTGAGTAGGGGCTGGTACCTAGCGTGCTTTGCAGGGCAATGCTAGGGGTAATCCATTGATCGCTCTCTGGGCCAGTGGGTTGTCAATGTCGCAGAAACTGGAGGTACTGCTGTCCTGGAAATCAGTATGGGAGTATCCGGGGGTATCGGCATTAGCAGGACCTACCAGTGGCATGGTCTGGGGCTGAGAGGTAAAAGGTGATGTTGTGGTCCCACTGATTGGGTGTTCATCCCGGTCGGGTCATGCCGAAGTCCTGATACTGAGGCAGTTTGCACTTTCAGCTGGCAATTGATGCTATATCCGAGGGACCTGTGCTTTGAAGGACATGATACATTATTCTGGGTCTATTTTGAATCTGGTTGTATTCCCTATCCCCATTCTGTCTAATATAATGCTGTGTGTCCTTCAAAGAGTATGGCATGTATGTGGTGCTATAATGGTGGACACCATTTACTAAAGCTACAGGGCTGTAAGTGATAACATGGGGAAAGAGAGGTCCATACAGGTCCTGGTTATCATGGTTCTCTAGGATATGATAAGGTCTGTGATACCAGAATGATACATATATGCCTCATGGACATGGTGCAGGACGTCTGCAGTGTTCTCATCCTTTCCCTTGAGTCAATGCCATAATGTTCTCCTAGTCCGTAGGCTGGGCACAAGCAGTTTCCCTGCCTGTAGAATTACATTATTTTCATTCTTTATGGCATCGATATCCAATGGGACAAATCAATGGGGGCAGCCACTGCCTGACTGGCCTATTGCGCTGGTGCAGGGAATGAGGGTTATGAAAAATCAGCAGGGTACTGGGCACTGAACCATTTCCGGTTCCGGAAGCACCTCAAAACCTTCCTCTTTGCTTCTGCCTTCGCTCCCCTTCTCCCCTGCTGATCTGCTCTCTTGGCACTGTGCACCTGGCCACCCTCTGTCCCCTGGGACCAGGTACCTGCTCACCCTGCCACCTTCCTGCACTGCCTCCTGGCCACCCCTTGCACCGGGGACTGTATCTGTATCCATACAGCCCCCACCCCATTTTTCTTCTTTTTCTGCACTTATTCAGACTTACCCAGTCTGCTGCCTTAAACACAGCACTTGCCACTTGCTGGCTGCACTACCACAGTTTGCCTCCATTTTCTATTTATTTTATTTATCTGCGCTCCTCGGCTTCTGCACTTTCCACTCTCCCCCTTCCATGCACTTTTTCCCTTTTCCCTTTCCCATGCACGTGTGCGTTCTCATTTTCACTGGGCCTAGTAAGATCGTTTTTATGTTGTGCTGTGTTCTCCCTTGTTCCCCTCCCTTGCCTAGTCGCGCTCTGAAACACTTGTGTATGAGCGAGATACAAATAAAATATCATATCATATAGTAAGGAGTTTGATGAAGTAATGGCTAGTGAAGACGTCCTGTAGGCAGTATAAGGTGTGCTGGTTTGGACTGCTTTATCTTGGAGACAATGACTTTTCTTTTTGGGGATCGGGGTTGTGCAAGCAGCAAGACCTTGTACCGGAAAAGAAAGAAAAAAACCTAAAAATTAAATGAGGGCTTCTGGGGAAATTGATACAGGAGTTTGTTTGGAAATGAACACATCCTTTTTCAGTTTCTATGGGCATACAGGGACACATAAAATACACAACTACAAAGCGAGTGTTAGGAAGTGATGTTGTTGCACTTCGATTTATTGTAATATTAGACTTTTATAGACTGTGCAGGTGCCGCCATGACCCTAAATGAGCGGCGACATTAAGAGCTGCCTCGTGGACCATGGCAGGGTTTTGGCTCACTGGAAGGCAAATTTCTGGAGGGGACAAGACAATGGGTTGGGGGTGCGGTGGTGGAAAATAAGTGTCATCCATTACCTAGATCCGGTGGGGGGGGGGCCGAGCTGCGTTTTCATTCTTTTTCTTCGGCCACACAGAAGACATTCCCCCCCCCCCCTTAATATATCAGTTGTGATGGGGCCATTATCTGGGGATCCATTCTGTTACAATTATGTTTTGTTGGTCGGTGTATGTAATTAGACTGTGTGTTAATTTTGGGTCACATGTTGGTTCTGTTGACCGGGGTTTTGGGGGGGGGGGATCTACACAATGGATTATGAAAATGTTCGGACCATGACCAATAGTTGAACTGGATGAACTATGATTTTGCTACCAAGGTTGTGAGTTGAGGGGTCCACTCTCGTCCAATAGGCAAAGCAGGCAGGGACGGTGGCCCACGGCTTGCCCGGGTTGCACATTGGGTGGAAATGTAGCCCAGGCTTGGGCTTTGGACTCTCTGGATGGACATTGACATTTGGATTCTGCAATTAACCCAAGAACAGCTCTAGCAGCTAGTAGGCCAAACTGGAAGCTGGCGGGTCGGCAGGGCTGCTAGGGTCATGGTCATGGTAACCGATTATGATTGATGTTAAAACATGCAGGGTCACCGTCATGATTTTTGCAAATGTTCCTGTAATAAAGTGAGGCCTATTTGCCTACAAAAATTATGTGGTATATTTTGTATAATCCAATGTGTTTTTCATGAAGACATGGTCCTTACGAATGCAACCCTATGGGGTGAAAACATAAGTAATTGGCAGCCAACTTGGAATGCATACTTATACCGATAGTTAAAGTATTCTTTCTGAACTCTCTCACTGGCTCATATACGAATTCATGATAATAATGGACTTTGCTGGTTTCAAATGTAAAGTGAGATTGAGATTAATGTCACAAAAAAATGAGCATGGGGACCTCTTTAGAATGGCAGTGGCAAAACCCGGGTTACAATTAACGCTTGTTTTTCACTCTGGGTTTTCTGTTGATTAATTTCAGCTGCAGCTTTTTTTGTCACCTATGAGTATGGAAAACTTCTCCTGAACTCTGGTTCATCATCCTATCTGTCACCACTGACACACATGGCTGCTGCCTCCGTTGGAGAAGTGGTAAGACTCGCTCTTGACGTGTGGTGGGTGAAGGGCTTTATCAAGCACTTTTAATTTGGACCGTTTATTTGTATTAAGGTAGCACATGGGTCAGCAACGTTTGGCTCTCCAGATGTTTTGGACTATAATTCCCATGATATCTGGCTATTGGCTATGCTGGTTAGGGATGATGGGAGTTGTAGTCCAAAACATCTGGAGAGCCAAAGGTTACAGACCCCTGCGCTAGCATTTACAGTTTTAATTGAATATTGCGTATGTACCCTTTATCAAAAGAACATGGTTTATTACTTTGTAGATTAAAATGCATGGATGTGAGAGTATACACATATTCAATATTATTTCTATAAAAACACAATGCCAGTGCACACTTTATATACATTTGAATACATTTACAAATGAGTACTTTAAACATGGATTGTTAAAAGGGAACTTTTTGAACAACCTAGATTTCGGATGTACATTGATCCTTCCCATCGCAACACTCTGCATATATGCCAACATTCTGAACCACCTGGGAGGGAGATTCTGCTCCAGAAAGTGAGAGAAAGGAATTTCACCATAGGATTGCATAGTTTCAGACAGGACCACCATGTGTAGAGCCATATGCCCCTCTGACTAAATCCATGCCAATACATAGGCCATTGATACATCATCTAGTACCACATTTGCCTGATCTGAATCGCTTTCGTCAACTTTGGTATATTTCTTCATAAAACCTGGCAGTTTTCCCTTGGAATTCACTCCTCAATGGCTTTCCCCCAGTTGATCATGTAGGGCCATTCTTCTTCAACCCCCTTTGTGATGAGTAGTTTATAGAGGGAAGATTTTAACCCACAAGCTCCCTCCTGGGTCACGAAAGATTGTTCAAGTGGTGTGAGGGATCCGAGCGCAATGTGCTTACTTTCAGGGTTAGAAGCCCACTGTCCCAAATGTAAGTAGTGGAACCATTCCCCTCCGTTTAGGGAGAAGGACCCTTTACATTCTGTGAAGGTTCTAATTTCAGATCCTTCAAAGAGGGCTTTTAGTTTTCAGTATCCCCTTCCTGGCATCGTTTAAATGCCCCTTCCTCCATATCCATGGAGTATTGTGTGTTTTTGAATAGGCGAGTGGATGGGGACGGAAAAGACATATGTTGTTTTCAGACTAATGGGTCCCAGACAGAGGTACATATTTCTTGGTCTGTCGTTCTTGGGGAGCCATAGAACGTCATTTAATGAGTAGCCTATCACTGATCGGTCCATCCATGTCCAATGTTCATTGTAGTCCTTGCTAAACCATTCCCTAATGATATGTTTTTGGGCCGCCTTGTAGTATACTTGAAACTTGGGACATGTAAGGCTACCAGGGGCGCGCAGATGGCAGCAACCCAAACGCTCAGCTCCCGCTTTGACGGGTCAATAAGTGGAAAGAGCCCACACTTATGACCCCCAGAGAACTAGGTGACTCAGTTTAATTGATTGCGATATTGAGAAGAAAAAACAGGCACATTTGAAGTAATATCGGCACGGGACACAGGGAGATTCCCACTGGCATAGTTTCAGTGGGACCTGAAGACAGCAGACTGGGCACGGGCACTTTGAGAGCCCAGCTTAAGGTGCGGTCGAGGGCCCGTTTGCGACGAGAGCTGAGGCGCGCTATGGGCTTCACCAACTGGCTATCCACATTGCCGAGCTCAGTCACACAAGCCCCGGAGATCCCAGGAAGTGTTTGGGAAGTTAAGGCACTGCCACATGACACCCTGCCGAGGTAAGCCGGGCCCGAAGAAAAAGAGCGCTGTACTGCGCTGGTTATAGCAGCAGGGGCTTACCCAGGTAGTGGCATTGAGTACTGGCAGAGGCGAGCCTCATCGGCAGTGTCCCGGGAAGCAGATAGGCCCTACATAGCCACCTGCTGAAGTGAAGGAGTGGGTTAGGGACTGGAGGAGAGCCCATTGGAAGAGACTCAAGGACTGTATACTTTCACGATGGAGGAGTGGCCTGGTGGAACTGGGGCTTCTCAGTGGACTGCATTGGTGACAAGGATACTGGCCTTGTGGGATAACCCAGCCACAGTTGGGTGGAATTAGCCACGCAAGGTCTTTGGTGGCCATACTACAGCTTTGGCCCCGCAGGAGAGCTGATCCTGGTCTTAAGGGACCTGAGGGCACGACAGTGTGCAGGAAGCTGACATGGAAATAAGCTACCATCTCCAGTATATAGATTGCTGTCCCCTCATCTGCATCCATGGAGCTATATCATCTTAGTGCTAGTCCTTCTAGCACACAACCCCCGTCACCAGCTGTAGGGAGACCCCTAGCCCCTTGGTGCAGATGGATACCTCCAAAATTACGATCTTTCAAGACTTGTCCTCCTTTACACTGGCGAAACGCAGAATGTGAAATCCACTCACGAAATAGCTGAATGACAAGGGAGTACAATATCGATGGAGTTTTCCTTTCTCAATTGCATTCGAATTTGAAAGCTTTAAGTACAAATTGATCACTCAAGATGACATTCAGAAGGTCACAGGAGAACTCATTGGGCAACCCGGAGAATCCAAACAAAGACCAAGAAGGCAAGCTTAGAGATAACGAGAGTGGCGGACCAAAGGGGCGAACAGACAACGTATGCTGGACTCGAGGAAGTTCAAGAAGCTGAATACTTCACCTAGAGGGAACACTTAAGTGACACTCTGCAAATGCTGTCTTCATCTTTCACGTGGTTGTTCCTGATCTCTGGTTCCGCCTTGGATTCTCATTTTGATGTATCCTTATAGTTTCCACATGAGGTGGGGAAGGGAAGGGAAGGTGCAGCGCAGATTAGGGGTGGCTCGACATTGCCTTTGGTAATTTTGCATTGTAGGTGATATTAAAGAGGGGTTACACCCACCGGGGTAGAGTTTTAAACAGGAAATCTCAAGGGATGTATCTGGGGGGTGCAGTGGGGGCTTGAAAGAGGTATTATTTTAGGCTAGGGGACCCGGAAGAGCAGGATCACCCGGTGGTTCAGTCTAGGGTGCAGTATGGCAGTATGTTGGGACTGGACGTCTTTATGGGGTAGAGGGAGGAGGTGAATGCAAAGGGATAGGATGGAGGGAATGGGTATGGGTATTTTGTTTAACATGTTTATTAAGTTGTTTTTGTGGATGCATCAGGTAATTGCAGTTTAGTGTGCAAGCTTAGTTTCACTCTGTACACTTCTTCTTTGCGTATCGCTAGTCTTGTGGTAAATTTGGTGATTGGTTTTCTGAATGTCCGAGGAGCTAACTCCCCCACAACACGCTCACTGATAAGGGAATTTAAACCATCTAAGCTTGATGTGCTTTTGTTAGACCATATATGGAATAAAGGCACCATAACATATACTAAATGACACACCAGCCGTGAGGTTCATTTTCCAAACAAGTCTGGTTTTATTCAGAGTATCTCGATCGGGTCTCAACACCTCACGACGTGTGCTCACAAACCCTGTGAGAGGAGAGAGAGCGAGCCGTCTATGAAGCAGTAATATATATACATAATATATCATCATTGTACATCATTATTCGGACCACCCATATACATGAGGTGCAAGCTAGGGTTCAGTAATTAACAGTTTGGCACATAACTTCATTCAGTCTAAACATTCGGTATTTCTAGCCGAGGTTTGCAGAGACAGTTTACTGTTTTGGGGAGCGCATGGCATCAGCACAAGGAAGGATATGTTCTAGCAGGGAGATATTCCAACAATGTTATCTGACTGCTGCGCTCATGGGCTAAGGGTCAGACAGTTCTGAAGCAAAGAAATACCATCCTTTGTGAAAGAGCACCATTAGTTGCATATAATTCTCAGTTAACTGTCTTCTACGACAGCGTTTGCAAGACAAGCTGGCACCTGAGCCTCTGATTAGCCGCAGCTCTTGTACAGCTTCAAGGCTTTACCGAATAATAAAACAATGGGGGTCATTACGAGTTTGGAGGTAAGTAACTGTCCTTACCGGCATGGAGCAAATACTGTGTCCGTGTAGCTAAGAGCCCGCGAATAGAGGGCTATTACGACTTTGCGGGCATGTGCTTTGCACCATGCCGGTAAAGTCCCAAAAATGGCCCTTAGCGGCATCATGTAAAGCTCAGATAGCACTACTGGCATGAATCAAGACGGCATTAGCGGTCACCGCTATTAGCGGTCACCGCTAATATTGGGTCACCGCAAATAAGCGAAACCAGAAGTAGCATCATCGCACAGGAACGGGAAAGAGCAGGGCGGCCATTTTTAAAAACACAATCCATTGCCATCCTCAACACCCAGGACCTGAAGTTCATTGTTGTGTACCCACATCAATCCACAACAGGAATATAATGCCCAAGGCAGTGAAAAAAGGCACCTCCCGCCTGCGCAAGGAGCACTTCAATGAAGAAGGGCTCACCATGCTGGCCGAGATCCTGGCCGAGAATGCCAATGTTGTATTTGCTCAGAGCCTCAAGAAGGAGACAGTCATAAGGAAGAAGGAGATCTGGGCACTAGTTGCGCAAAGAGTCAGCACAGTTGGCAACACCCCACGCACAACTAAGGATGTCAGGAAGAGGTGGGATGACCTGCGCCTGCGCGTCAGGAATATCCTGGCCACAAACAGGAGCCAGGCCATGGCAACTGGCGGAGGAGCAAGTTCTCTGATAGAGCTGTCCCGTGGGAGGAGATATGTGCCAGCACGATCGGCATAGAGGCCATTGAAGGCGTGGGTGACATGGAGTGTGGCACAACCTTATCGGCGGAAGGAGGCAAGTGTCCTAAAACAACACTGTAATGAGAGTCTGATGATAGTCCACCGATATGTCTGTCTAAAGAGGCAAGCGATGCCCCAATACACACACATTCCCAGCCTGGTTGTCGTCCGCAGCACAGACACATGCAGATGCCCGCAGCAAGGCAATGCCAGACCTTACACAAACCACACTAAAATGTGAATGGCATAAGTCACACTGCATGCAGGCCACAACAGACATGCATGTCACATAGCATACGTCTGCCCCAACATGAGTGACCCCGACGGATGCCTGCATCACCCACCCATATAGCAAGCAACGTGATCATCCAAACTCCGCTGCCTATTCTCCTCTAATGTGTAGATGAGCAATTATACAAATGTATGCATGATGCTTCTCAAACCATCACTCTTGCCGTCCGTCTCTTCAACCCCCACCGGCTCAGATCCTGACCGTGAGGCCCGGGACTCACCCCCACAGCCGACCACACCCCGGAAGAGGGCCCGGGATGAAGGCAACAGGCCTTCCACCTCCAAAGCCCCACAACAGCCACAGCAGTCACTGAAGAGCAAACCGCCTTAGGATGCCACGGCACTAGTGCCGCCAAGGCCCGTCAGCACTGTACCCACAACTCCAGTGACACTGGCACAGGAGTCAGTAGAAGGTCCCATCCCATGCCCCACACCCTTCCTGCCCCGCGCTACTCCATTCCACAATCTGCACCCCTCGATCAATAGTCTAAAAGATCACAAAAGTATCCAAAGGTTACGAAGTGATAACACACCCCACTTAGTACCTATAACAACCACCCCGGTCCTCAGTGCACTTAGACGCACTAGACTCAGATCACGGACCCTCACAACCTCCTATTTCACAACCAGAGGACCACCCAAAGTTAATCAACCCAATCATATCCCGATTCTAGGCACATTAAGAACCCTAAGACTCAGATCTAGAATCTCTAACCCTCCTCGAAATATCACTTTTACCAATCATGCTAACACAGAAGGCATACCACTATTAAGAACCCAAGATAAACACTCCAAAAGTCCCATCATAATCAAACAACAATCTAACGCTATTGAGACTACCAACATTCACCTACCCACCCCAATCCAAGAGCTACCCACCCCAATCCAAGAGCTACCCCCGGCCACACACCTGAAAGCAGCCCTCATCAACGCGCGCTCCATACCTGCTCATGCCACTGAAATTCATGACCTCTTTACTGAGCAAGAACTTGACCTACTCATAGTGACAGAAACCTGGCTCCACCAAGCGTCCGGCCCCTCGCTCTCCATTGCCATTCCCCCAGACTTATACCATTCTCAGAACAGACAGAACAAAATCAGTAGGTGGAGGAGTAGCCATTATCTCTAAAGCCCACCTCAAATTAAGAACCAGCCCTATCGAGAGCCCAGTCGGCTATGAAGTCCTGCTAGCTAAACGAGCTACGGACCACAAAACCACTATAAACTTAATAACCATCTATAGAGCACCTAACACTTTATCTCAACCAGAACTAGACATACCATTATTGTTAACGCCACTTATAAAACCAAACACAAAATGCTTAGTCCTAGGGGACCTGAATCTAGGATTTAACGACCCCCAAGACCACAAAGCAGATGCACTACACAGTGCACTTAAAGACATGGCTTTCACGCAACTCGTGAACACCCCTACCCATATAAAAGGGAGGTCTCTAGATTGGATACTACATCTTAACACTATAGTATCCATAGGCTCCATCTCCCCGGTACCATGGTCAGACCATCACTGCATAAACTTCACTATCCTGCGCAAAAATCCAGACCTACCCAAAACGGCCGTCAAAGAATCATATGTAACAAGAAACATCCGTAAACTTACAGCAGAAAATATCAACCCTCTATTAGCCAAAGCCCTCAATAACAAAATCATTAACGCCAAAGAACCGTGTGCCCTGGCAGACCTTTACTACAACTCTCTTACTAGTACAATTGACGCCCTAGCACCCTGCATTAACAAAACTAAAGGTAAAGACAAAAAGTCCTCCTTCTGGTTCAATGAGGAACTAGTCTCTCTTAGACGAATCAAAAGATCGCTTGAACACCGCCTAAAGAAAAACCAGACCCCAGAAGCCCTGGAAGAATTCAACTCTGCAAACAAAATCTATAAATCAGCCATCATCGCCCATAAAGCAGATGCCTTTAACACAAGAACTAGTAATGCGTTCTCCGATAGCAAAGAGTTATTCACCATACTCAAGGAGTTGGAGAACCCGATCCCCATAATTAACCCAGTCAAACCTAGCTAAGAATGGTGCACCACCATCCAAGATGCCCTGGACACTAAGATTAAACTATTACAAAACAAAATTATCTCTAAAAGAAATTTCCTGTCCGACAACCACTCCACGGCCAACCAGATCTCCACTACCGTAGAAAACACCGCCCCTCTCTTCAACTTCACACCAGTCTCTCATGATACAGTACTCAAGACTATAGCCAAACTTAAAGCCTCCAACTGCAATGGAGATAACTTCCCAGCACACCTAATTAAACTCTGCGCCCCCACCCTCACGCCCATAATCACCAACTTTGTAAATGCCGCCTCCTCCACCAACCAGGTCCCAGTCAGCATTAAAGCAGCCTGGGTCACCCCCCTACTAAAAAAGCCCACGCTAGACCCACTAGTGCCTACTAACTACCGGCCCATAACAACTGTCCCATTTCTACTTAAAATCATTGATAAAATAGCTTATAACCAATTACAAACTCACCTAGAACAAAATAATCTGCTAGGAGCCAGGCAATCGGGCTTTAGGCCTAATCACAGTACTGAGACAGCACTCTTGGATCTTAAAATCCAATTAGACTCTATCAGAGATTCAGGCAAACTAGCTACACTACTGCTACTGGACCTATCAGCAGCATTCGACCTAGTAGATCATGACAAACTATGCAACACTCTAAAAAAAGATTTTAATCTTTCCAACAACCCCACTTACTGGATCAAATCCTTTCTCACTGACCGTACATCCAGAGTTGCCATTGGGAATTTTGCAGCAGACCCCATATTAGTGCCCATAGGTGTCCCCCAGGGATCCTGCCTATCCCCTACACACTTTAATGCATACACCAAACTCTTATTCTCAGCCCTAGACGATATGGGTGTCATTTGCACCAACTTCGCAGATGACACACAGATCCTCATCCCTATCTCAGGCGACTACACCCAAGACACTCTCACCATTAATAAACTTTATTCCATAATCCAAAACTGGATGGCCCTGAATAGTCTTTGCTTAAATGATGAGAAAACGGAGGTCCTCATTGTGGGCTCCCAAAAAAGAATAAGCACCCTCCATCCGGATTACTCTCACATTAACATCAACGGTAACCGGATCCCAGTACTTAAACAAGTCAAAACGATAGGTGTCTACATCGATGCCAACCTCTCCATGCATAAACAAATAGCAGCCCTCTCTTCGTCCACAGTTTACACAGCAAAACTTATTGCTCTCATTCGCCAATTTCTCACCCCTGTAAATTGCATCACTCTGGCTAGAGCCCTGATCCTAACAAAACTAGATTACTGTAACATCCTCTTCCTAGGAACTTCCAAAACCAATATAAACAAAATCCAACTACTGCAGAATAAAGCCCTTAGAGCGGCTTTAGGGATAAAGAAATCAGAACATATATCCAACACTAGAAGAGAAAACCACTAGCTGGCTATTGAAGCAAGGATCATATTCAAAACCCTTAGCATCGTCTACAAATGTACCATCAACAAAGCGCCCAGCTACCTCAACAACTCCATAAAAAAAAATGGCATGTAGGTCGCTGAGATCCAATAATCTGGCCCTCTTAGAAGTTCCCACATACAAATATAGCAGAGCAGGAGGAAGTCGTTTCAAAGTTTTAGCCCCTTCGCATTGGAACGCCCTACCTCTAAGCATCAAAAAGGAGGAATCCTTACAAAAATTCAAAAAAGCTCTGAAAACCTGGTTATTCAATAAATATTAACCGCCCAAGCCCTACCCTCCCATGACCAGTTACACTGCCTAGGGCAACCGCAATGCTGTAAACAGGTCTGGAACATAAGGTTATGGACTATCTCACCAATTCGAATCTGATATATGACCATATATGCTTTTGTAACGCTTGTATAAAAAATGTATTATTGCTTTGAAACTGTAACATTGTTTAATGATTGACTACCTTCTGTATCTTTCGCCGTCATACCCCAGGGTCTGGGCGAGTAACAAATGTAATAAATAAAATAATAAATAAATAAGGTGCACTCTCTGCAGAGAACAGTTCTGTCGGAGAGGCGGCAGCAACAGTATCCCTGACTGATGACGAGGTGCAGGGAAGGTGTGGGTGCCCGTGGAGGATGACTCCTCCGACCTGCCTGGCACACCGAGTCCGGCACCATCCCCCCAGCTCAAATCGGTCGACTCCGACCACGGCACCACCCCGGAGCAGTTTGGGGGTGAGGGGGGAGTACATCCAAGGGGGCATGAGACCCATAGGGGACCCAATTGAAATTGAGCATGACACGCAAGCACCCACCACCTCCACTGGTGTACCGGCGGGGGTTCAGCAGGCAGGGCACGCTTTGCAGCGGAAGGAGGAGCTAACTGCCCTGGTGAGACCATTTGTTACTGACAATGCCCAAACAAGGCAGGAGTGGCGTGAGAACACTGCCTCTCTGGGGAAGATCATCGCCGATAGCACCAGTAGACTGTGCAAGGAGGTATCAGCCCTGCGGCAGGTCCTCAGCGGCATTGCTGATGCAATGGAGGCTGAGGGTCCGGCCCCCCAAATGGAGCAGGCGGCCACCTCATCGTCCTCGAGCTCCACGCAGACCAGCCCACTATGCAGGTCGGCGCGCACCCTGCGCCGCCCAGACATGCCGCCACCAGGTGCAGGGAGTGGCAGGATGTAGACTGGCCAGCCTGATGAAGGCAATAGACAATTGTTTGGACACCATGTGTGGGGGAGTTGTGGGGGAGTGGGAGGTGGGTGAGGGTGTGTGGGAGAGTTGTGGGGGGAGGGGGTGGGGATGAGGGTGTGTGGGGGAGTTTGGGGGATGGGGTGTGTGTGGTGGAGGGTTAGTGCACTTTCATCTTTATTGGACATTTAAATACACCCGTTGTGTGAAAAAAATATCTTGAGTGGACATTCATCATTGCCCATGTGTCATTTATTCATATACAGTGCATAGTGTACATGTACTCCCACACCCAGTGCCCTCTGTCCAACTATCATGTCAGCCTCTGCAGCCATGTGTGTCAGAAATATTGTGCAATCACTGACTGACACACAGCACGTCCCTCCTGTGCATCGGCATCGCGATGATGTGCAGCCACATCATCTTTATCATCAACAGGTTGTAGCAGTTCAATGTCAGGGGGCAGGGACACGTTCCGTCGGATACACATGTTGTGCCGCATAACACATGCCATGATGATCTTGGCCACCTTCCCATGCCTGTAGAAGAGTGCCCCACCTGACCGCCTAAGGCAGCGAAACCGTGCCTTCAACAGGCCAAAGGTCTGCTCAATGACCACACGGGTAAGGGTGTGGGAACGATTGTAGTCGTCCTCGTGCCTGTTCTGTGGGTTTCAGACAGGGGTGAGGAGCCACGGCTTCAAGGGATAGCCACTATCACCTGCATGGGAGGCAAAAAAGGTAAATGTCACTCGATTCATGATGGACAGCTGTAATAGTCACACATGCCTGCAAATTATCGTTGGTCGCATGCACATGTCTCTAGTTGTATGCATGCCATTTTTATGCCCTCAATGTGTCCTGTGCCATGGACTAATGGTGTGGGTTGCATCCTCAAGATGATACACGGTGTGTCCTGACTTCATGTTGCTCATGCATTGTGGACGCATATAGCTGTGTTTGTGGCAAATTTGTGATGTGTTGTGTTCTGTGAGATTTTCTGACTGGGAGCATTGGCAGTAGGTTCTGCAATATTAGGCATTCAGCGCTGATTTTTCCCATGGTGACATGCTGCACTCCTGTGGTTGTTGCTGCCCTGTGACAGAGAGTGGATTCCCTTGGTGGTTTTGTTCAATGCACTCCCATGGATGCTTGTCCTGTGTGGTGATTTGCTGGAGACAGCAACATAGTGCATAGTCACTGCATTTGCTGGATGGTGTTACGGAGGGTGAGGTCCGCTGATGAGTGGTGCACGTGTTGTGGGATGTGGGGTGGTTTACTGTTTGGCATGTTGTGATAGGTTTTGACCTTACTTCATTCCTATGGGATTTGATTGTCATGTTCTGTTTGCGATGCTTTGTGGCACAGTGTTTTGTGATGTGCACATCGTGCTGTCCCATCAACATTGACACCATGTTGGTGTGTGCATCTCTCCCCCCATTTCAGTGACATGTGCCTGTCATGCAACTTACCAAGCAGCCAGGCACGTCGTCCTGCATGTAGTGTGGTAGCGTGGAGTTCCGCAGGACCATTGAGTCATGAGTTGATCCGGGATATCCGGGCACAACAATGTGTGATGATCTTGCTGGCGTCACATACCATCTGCACATTGATTGAGTGGTATTGTTTGCGATTGTGGTACACCACCTCCATGGAATGCGAGACCACCAACTCCATGTGGGTGCAGTCGAGGGCACCTATACAATTTGCCAGTGCATGGAAGCCAACTTTTGTATCGGAGAGCTCCTGGGGAGTCCGTGGTAGGGATATGTAGTCCCTTGTGTGCTTGAGGAGGGTATCCAGAACTTGGTTCAGAATGCAAGAAAATAAGGGCTGTGATATGCCATGCATGTGCCCCACTGTGTGCTGGTAGGTGCTGTAGCAAGGAAGTGGAGCACCAACACTACCTTGAGTAGAGGGGGGATGGCGGTGCGTATTTCAATGAGGCTGACAATGTTGTTGTGCATCATGTCCACGATGGTGGTGATGGTGTCCCGGTCCAGACGGTACAGGGTGTGAATCTACTCAGGGGTTAGGTTGAATGGACTGCCTCTTATGCGAGGGATTGGGGGCTGCCTGCGTGGTACCACTGGCTGCACTGGTGGGGCATGCTGGGCCTGTCTCACCCTCCTTCTCCTCCTGCATCTCCTCTGTGGTTGTTGCTGGTATAGCAATGCAAGCATGTCCTCCATCCCCAGTATTGCTAATACTATTGAAATTATTTTGGTGTGCAAAGGGGTGTGGTATGTGGGGGTGCTCCTTTTGTGCTGGCCCAGACTCCATTGCCTCCACCTGTGCTGATTGTGTGCACCTGTGTCAGTTGGGACCACTGCACATGGCATTTTATGGTTGGTTCACAATGCCGGCATTTTTGGCTTGCCGGTATCCCCTATTAGCGCCTTCATGATGCCGGTATTTGCATGTCTGCCTGACTTATGATGTCCTCCCATTAGCGGCATGCCGATATAGGCGGCATGATGGGCCACGTCCCCACGCCCTTGCCGCTATTATAGGCACCGTTATTAACGGTGCCTCTAATACTGGGGTCCTAGGTCGGAATAGCCCGGAGCGGTATGCGATGCCAGTAATCCTTTACCGGCATAGTTTTTCCAACCTCGTAATGACCCCCAATGTATTTCTGCAGGGCTTCACATTGCGGTCTAAATGGGATTCAGAGTTCAAGCTATGGCCTCGCACCATGTGTGAGTCTAAAGCACAAAATATAGTTTGCAAAGTGGTACAAGAAATTAAAAAAGAAAATGGCGGACAATTACAAAATGTATTCCCACTGGCCACATTTAGGCTTCATGGTTTGCAGTGTTTGTTGCATGATGCAATTTGCTTATGGCCAACATTCATAACGTAATATTCGGGCTGTGCAATTACATTACAGTTTAACACTTTGTCTACAGGAAACCCATTGGTTAAAGGGAAAGGAACCAGAATTGAAATCCAGAGAAGTAGGGGAGCTTCTCCACTCGTCTAATGGTTGGGGACAAGGCTCCCAAAGACCCCAAAGGTCATTATATTTTCATAGCATTTTGAGATTTTGAAGAGTTTACAAAAGCCGCAGGTTGAATCTGAAGCTTTTCTGCCTACGAATGAGGATTGTATAAGAATACAGCCATCCTTTGCGGACAAGGTGTCAGGGGTAACCTATTGATATCTGCCATGCAGCATAATTTCAAAATGCTACATGGCTGGCACAGAGACCCTCAGAGGATATCCCAAATGTTTCAAAGTACATCCCTGCTTTGTCCGAGAGCATGTGGTCAAATTGGTTCTCGTTTCCACATGTGGTGGTTTTTCCCGAAGATTCAGTTTTTGAGCTGGATCAAACAGTTAGCGGGGGTAGACTTAGCAATGGACCCTCTCCAGCTGTTGCTGGGAATACCCCCGCCAAATAGGGATGAATTCAGGCTTCCGAGGATGTGTGAGGCTTTGATAAGAGTGGGAAGAATTGCATTGCCCAGAAATGGAGGTCCCTTGAACTACCGTGTAGGGCTGATTGGGATCTCAAACGCCTAGATATTTTCATAATGGAAAAGCTCACTGCTACAGTCAATGACCACCTGGGGGCGTTCCAAGAAGAATGGGCCCGCTAGTTGGAAAGTGGGACCTGGATGCTGTCACAATTTATTACACGGCAGACGCAAGTAAGGGAATTCCTTCCCCTACTAGAATTGTGGCGCACAATAAAACACTTTTTATTCCTACAATACAGATCCTTTCTTAAGAAGGCCTCCAACCCGTCTTGCACCCAACCTCCACAAACACCCCGCCTCACAATGGACTAGGAACCAGGCCGGTGTGTATCAATAAGATATTTATTAATGTATTATGTAATGTGAAATTAGAATCAACAAATTACAATAGCCACCAATGTTGTGGCAACACAAAAATGCAATGACTTCAGTAAAGCGACCAGGTTAAGATGTATTGTCACAAATCCTTCCTTTTTAATCACAAAACAGAAGAAGAACAATTCCACACACAAAGATAGCACAATAGTTAAGCATTCCCCCTGCGACCCTCACCCCCCAAAACATCACTTGGGCGTGATTCCTTTGGATGGAAGGCAGTGGCAGGAAGCAGGAATGCAAGGGGAAAATCGTTTTTTGTGTGTTGCTCACAGAAACAATATTTAGAGCAAAATGGAAGAATGGGGTTTGTAATTATTTATCAGAGCGGCTATAGGAAAGAATAGAAAGGAGGGCATTTGTTTAGCTTACACTGAGAAAGACAGACAGGGCTTTTAGAGAATACTAGTCAGCACACAAGGAGAAAATCGGTTTTAGGATATTCAACACATGGCCAATGGGAAAGAAAAGGCAAATGGTAATTTTGTTTTTACCACACAATGGGGAAAGAGGAACATAAGGGCAAAATCGTTTTTTGGGATGCTGAGCACAATTTCAATTGAAAAGAATATGCAAATTAATTTGTTTTTACTGATGCTTAAAATGACAGGCAAGCTCGGGGAAATGGGGTAGCTCACGAGGAATATCGATTTTAGGTTAGGATGACAGATGCAATGGGAAAATACAGTTGTAGATGGAAATTTGTTTAGCAGGGCACAATTTAATCACAAGGACAAATTTGTTTCTCAGATCACAATGGGATTAATTATTTTGGGCAACACTTTAGGATGATACCAATTCAAAATACACGGGGAAAATATGGTTGGTTTCGAATTCCAACAATACAAATCCTGTAAAATAAATGGGGAAATTATTTGATTTACTTGGAAAAATACACTATGGATTTACACAGGCAAATGGGGATTCTTCAATGGGGACATGATTAAAATGCAGGCAAGTGGTGATTTTGAAAGGGGGAATTATCTAATGCAATGGAATGCTACAAGAATACCGGGCTGCTGCTGGGATGTTTCTCCAGATTTCAGCATGTAGATCACCTCTAGGGTTAGTTGGAAAAGTCTTGATCTGAGGCCAGGGTTACTTAGTTATTGGGCAAATGACATCAATAATGTGTCATAGTTCCCACAGAATGGATTGGTTAATGTTCAATAGTCCACTCCCATCTGTGTGCTGATAGGTCTAGAAAATGTGGGAGTGCTTTAGGATACCAGGGGAGGAGACCCCTCCATCATCTTGCTTCGACAGGGGGGCTTGGTCTGGTTTGGGGACATAGAAATCTCACTGCATGACATGTGACCTTAATCTCCATATATTGACAAATATGAAGGCATTTTAACACAATATTTTTCAGTGAATCACCTAAGCCTCGTCAGGTGTCTCATACGGGTGCAAAGATACAGTTTTTCTTCATTTACTCCAAAATTATATCAGTGAAAAATGTGTCCATTGGTCGGCGGCATATGAATCATATTTTGTATGTTTTATCACATGTTTGCATCCCTGGTAAACGCAATAAGGCCCCTATCACCTTTTCCTGAATAACTTCAGTTATGTTTACCTTACAAAAATCGTTTTGGGATGCCCAGAAGGGTTTCATTGACACCTTTTCAGAAATCCTACAACTAACATTGTGGGGTAAATATGATTGATTTTACATGATGAAAACAATTTCTCCCATTTTGCACGAAGGACAGTCAACCACTCCTTGGCCACTGGCCCCCACCCTTGAAATTTGCTTGTTCCTGGCTGTGACGTCAAGAGGGGCTCTGTGTTGAGATTAGCTTGCACATTCCAAGAGTTAGTGACCAGCTAATGCAATTTTCATTGCGGCCTGAGGGACCTTGGGTCATAAATGCTGGGGAACAGACCTCTTTAATCTTGTCCAGCCCGCAAATTTGATCTCTAATGGAATTTAAGTTGTATTTTTAAGAGAAGTACTCATGTTTGAAGTTTACAGGCCTCACTTGGTTTCCAGGATGACCAAGGGAAGGATTTCAGTGTCACATTTGGAGAAATCACAAGCAAAGAAAAACCCATGACCTTCCCCCATGATGGCCTCCATTTTAAATCCATTTGACCTTTTAAATAAGCTTTTTAGAAGGTGCACAGTTACAGCACATATAATGGTCACTGTAAAGTTTTCCCTTGCATACAACTGTTAAAAGAAGAACATCATAATCACACTTTTGTTGACTTTGGTGAATATTTTCACTTGGGAGGAAACGCGAAAGGACATTTGATTCATTTCACCACGAAAAGAAACTCCATTTTACTGCAGCTGCTTAAACCAAGTTCAGCCTCCCATTATAGATTCTGTGCATGATTGTTTAATATGTGATGGGCTCATGATAGACACAAACCAAGTTCATATTTGACAATCTGTCACACATTTTGATGAACATTACTTTAGTTTAAAGGGAAAAACTAATATTCATGCATTTGTTTCACAGTAAAAATGCTTCATTCTGCTGTGTAGGCTTGAAACTCAATCCCGACGTTTTCATTTAATATTCTAGGCACTGCTGTTTCTGAGAATGTTACTTCAGCTCTCCAATAATTTGGCAAGCCTTGCCACATGTCTTTCCCTTATGCCAGTCAATTTTCATTTGTATGCATCTCAATGTTTTGAGGCCCAATTTCACTTCTTTTTGCTTTCAAAGTGCAGGGCCTCATTTCCACATTATTTCAGGGCAGGCCTTTTTACTTAGGGCATGTCCCCCACAGGCTCTGGCCTTTTACTTATGGCATCCGGGGCTATTTCACCCCATAATGCATGGAGGGGGATGGGAGCAAATGGTCCTTCTGTAACTTAGATTCTCCACCAGCACCCTTCCAGGATGAGAAGGGAGAGGGGCGTAAGATGTTAACCAGTTTGAAGTAGAACTGAGAGAAATAAGATGAAAGGGGGAAAGATAACTTAGATCATCGCCATCCTATGGGAAGAGAGGATTAGGAAAGAGAGGTGAAAGATTGGCTGGATTGTTATAAGGGCTGATTCGACACTACAATACCACAAGTTATGGTAATGTGCCATTACTATATGATTTGCCATGCAATTTGATTTACCTGTTTTATAAGGTTTGGGGGAGTTTAGGGGTTGCAGGGCATTTGAGTTAAGCACTTTTGTTGTGGGTTTATAGTTATTTTGTTAAATCTTTAATAAATATTTAATTTAAGTTTTAAAACAAATAAGTTGGGAAATGATAGTTCCCCCTTTTCTGTAGGAGCTGTGGCAAATCAAGTCTATTTGCCCCTTCACCCCAGGGGGGAGCCAACCCCTTTGAGGCTAGGTAGGTGAGCCCACTCCACAAGACCCTTCCAAGGGGCTGGGAAAATTGGACCTCACTGGGAGTGACTCCCCTCTATGGGACAAGGACTCTCACTCCCACAAGGAAATCCCTAATCAAGCAACATTAACTGCCTATATGGGATTTCCTTCAATCACTAGAAATGTGTCTTTTGTGGGGCTTCAGGTAATGCTGGATCAAATGCAACACCTGAAGGAAAATGGAACGCCCCTTTGAACGTGTGTGTAACATTGACGAACCTATCCAGAGGAGTTAGTCATACGTAGGGGAAGCCATCTGACATATAAACATCTTGGAGGGGTGGTGCAGCCTGGAGCCAGTGGTAGCCCGTGAAAGAGAGCACCCCAGAGACAGATGCCGGAGACCCAGCGCAACAGACAGAGGGGAAACCACTGTCAGGACCACAGCGTGGTGTGACCACAGAAGAGCTGTGGTGGTCCTGGGGCGCATTCAACAATGCTGAAACTGGAGAGAGTGGGAGGAAAGCAATCTCATGTCAGCAGCCGTATGCCGGGCACACCAACACAGCGAGACACAGAGAGTGAGTCTGCAGTGGAGAACAGAAAGAGGAGACTGGGGAGTGGAGGAAATATACCCGTGCTGAACATAGGCCGTGAAAATCTACCCAACAGAAGTTAAGGTACCGGGTGGAACAGAGAAGGGGCGGTAACCGGGACCACATATACTAGTTGAAAGGAACTGCAAAGAGGACTGTAAATCATTGAGAAAGCACACCTGTTTATTTGGGGAAACTGCTAGAAAGTTGCTAAGATAATTGTGGAGAAACCATGCAAGCAATTACCAAGAGACTTGGAATACCTCTCTGAGTTAAGTTCAAGTATTAATCTCAAATCAAAGAGAGAAAGGGGAACCCAGTAGAGAGACCCCAGAACTGGTGGGGCCACACCATCGTTCAGTCTGTACCAAACCTCAACAGGTCGCCACTTTGGGAACTTGCGGTGCTAATGGCCTTCTGTAACGTTCCACGGGCAACACCGCGGGTAGCCACCCTGGGCACATGCTAATGGCCCTCGCTTTGCCCGGGCCGTAAACTGGAACTGGAGCCGCAGGCCGTTACCCTCACCCCCCCCCCCCCCCGTGTTGCCTGTGGAACAGGTACATAACGCCACAGTAGACAGAGAAAGGGCAATGAAGGGAGTAAATGGGCACAGCAAGAAGGGCATGGGGTGACCTAAGAGAATACGAGAAGGTATGGCGTGCGTGATGGCTGACAGATGAGATACAAAGAAAAGAAAGAAAACCTAATGGGAACGCAAGGGAGAAATGTGGAAAAGTGGTGAGAAACATTTAAATAGATTGTGGAGTTGTGTCGCGGGGAAGAGTTTGAGGCATGGAAGTGGGCCGACTGCCATTTTAATGGTTTACCCTGGCAGTGATATTGCCTTGAAGCACTCCTGTACACGCGTCGGAACTCTGCTAAGTGACTATAAAGGTGTATATTACTCTTAAAGCATCTTAAGTAAGCGTCGTATACGGATTGCAGTGCATGATGGTTACAGAAGTCTGAACACCTTAGGAACTGCAGACCTTTGAAAACTCGACTCTGCCGAATCAAGCGCCTACATATGTTAAGCCCCTCTAATGCCGAACTATCACTGGGAGCCTGTTGTGCAGCTCCTAGAATCATCTTACGGCGAGAGATCAGGCACGTTGTTGGCTTTGACTACATTGCTCATGCGGATGGCTGTCGTCTCTTAGTTATTATATAATAATTGCAATTAAAAGTATTATGTATGTAGTTTTGTAAAAAACAACTTTAGATCGCCTTTTAGAACATGTTTGTTCAAGTAAAACTAAAACAGGTTGTTTGTATTTTTAAAAATGTCTAAAACTAAACAAATTTGGGAGCAAAATATAATATTGAAAATAGAAGTTATTACTGCTGGTGACCAGTAGATGGCAGCATTAAAACAATTAAGAGAGTTCTGCGTGTATCACCCGAAGAGCGCTTCAGATGATGTACACAATTATCACTGGGCGATTGCTGTGCAGCTCTTAGAATCATCTTACAGTGAGAGAACAGCCGCGTTCTTGGCTTTGACTACATTGCTCGTGCGACTGACTATTTGTCTTAGTTTTATATAATCGTTGCAAATAAAACTAATGTGGATGTCGTTTTGTAAAAACAAAACTTTAGATCTTATTTTAGAACATAATGTTTGTTCAAGTCAAACTAAAACGTGCGTGTTTGTATTTTTTTTAAATGTCTGTTGCCATATTATTCTAGAAACGAAGAGGGTTCTGCGCAAATCACCCGGTACACACCGTTTTGGCGTGGCTGTTTTGGCGCGTCACTTTGGCCGCAGACCCCCTTTTGGCGCAGCCAAATGGCGCGAGCCTTTTGACATGAGGGTCGTTTGGACGCGGCAGAACGTCCCTCTTGCCAAATGTATTACCTCTTGCTGTATCGCATTTATTATTAGTGATACTCTCGTTGGTAGCAAATATCAATCATTTATTTATTTTGCATGTTTAAAACGCTCACACAGCCCGCGGGCATCGGCATCGAGGCACTGTTACAGGAATTGTCTTGTTGTTTTAATTGCGTAATTGTTTTTTTTGTTGTTGTCTTAGTTGGAATTTATAATGGCTTAAACACCCAGAGGTTTCTAAGCGCGGACCCGGGCTTCGTGCTGCTTCGTGTCGTCTTGCTTCCAAGGCGCCCACGTTGCCGCTGTGCTATCCTCCCGGGGCTAATATATAATCTTATATGTGTATTATTACTAGTAGTAGTACTAAGATGCATAATGATATATGCTATGCAGAGTCACAAATAGCCACTGCTGCCTTGTAATGAAACGAGTTACTGGGACCCTGTGTGTCTTGTGTGCCGAATGGTGCCTTTAATTAATGGTTTCCTCCCTGGGGCAATACGCCGCAATGGGGATTCCCACCCTAGCTGCATCCGTGGCGGGAACCCCTGTGAACGATACGCCGGACCCCCAAAGGAGGACATCAATATGTTTGTGTGAGGGAACAGGGCGCATGAACTCCGATTAGAAAACGTATTCTGAAGAAGGCTGGACGCTTGTTAGAAAAGTGGTATTGCTAGTCCACCGCCATGCACAATGTTTGTATCACCAATGCACTATTTATGACTCACCACGAACCATCTTTGCAGGAATTAGATATGCACACCCATGGGCACGGGAACGTGCGTTCTCCATGCATGCCCCCGCTATCCTGCGCCATAAACACACCCATACACGATCCACGCAGCTTTTATGCACTGTTACTCATTCTTTTTTTTTTTTTTTTTAGTTTATTTCATTTAGTTTGTACAAAACTTTTTGAAAAGAGATTTCCCATGACCCGCCCACAGTGTGGGGAGAAGTTCCGTGGTGTCAGCACGCGACAAAGAGCGGCTGGTCTTTGAGGCTAATTCGCCTCACAGCTTCTCCGGTACACCATCGTCTTGGGGCCCACTGTTTGTCGCCTTTCTTATCCAACTTTTAGTAGTATTTCTAGTTTTTGTAGAAAGTTTGTTAACCCAAAGATTTCTTTTTCTCTTGGATTGTGGAATTTGCGCCATAAGTCCTCTCCACATAATGTGTCATACTGTAGTACCAGGCTTCCTAAGTGAACAGATCTAAGGTCTTTTAGACTTTCACAATACAGTGTGAGGTGTTTGAGAGTCTCATTTTGTTTATTGCAAAAGCGACATTTAAGCATTGCTGTTGCTTTTCGTGCTCTTGTCGCTTGACTCACTCTTGTGTTGAATAAATTTAAACGAAATTTCATGTAGATCATTCTGTGTCGAGCGTTGGGTGTCTTTATCAAGTATTGCAGCATCTGTTTACGGTCTTTGGCTTCAGTGGGTGTATCAACAATAAGTTTGACGATTTCGCGCGTCCACTGTTAGACACCAGTCCTGTTCCCATAGTTTTTTCTTAACATGGGTTGGGTTGTTTTGCAGTGTGAGTTGGTCCGTGCCAAGTTGCGCTAGCTGATTTTTACAGCCAGCTGCCCATCTGCACAGCACGGTTTCGGAATTGCCTTTGAGCGCTTCCTGTAAGATCTTAAACAGCGGAGTACAGTCTTCTATGATTATTTTCCGATAGATGGATAGCATGTTCCATAACACTCGTGCCTGCAGCGAGATAAGGTTTAATTCATATCTGACGCACGCACTCGAGATTCCTTTCTGTATTTGCAGGACTCGTCTCCAGTATTGGTTTTCCAACTGTGGCCACAGGGTAGCAGGGGCTCCTAGGGCGCTTTCCGCGCCATAAATGAGTGTTGGGGTGACTTTTTGGTTATAGTGAGCTAACACTGGTAGTAAGGAAAATTTTCCGAACTTTTTGTTTATGATGACCCCTTGGCATGCTAGTTGTTTGCATTTTTGTATGATGTTCTCCGTCCAGGGGGCATAATTTATGTTGCTGTTAAGCCAGACTCCTAAGTATTTGGCCTTTTTCACACATCTCAAGTTGTCGTTACACAGCCTCCATTTCGGGTAGTTTTGGGGTTCCGTTTGTTGTTTCTTGTAAGGTCTTGGAGGATTATTATTTCCGACTTTGCAGGATTGATTTTCAATTTGTTTTCTTTTACGCAACCTTCTAGTGCAGCCAGCTTCCTAGATAGCCCGATTGGGGTTTGGTCCAGTATAGCAATATCATCTGCATATAACAGCCAGCTTACAGGCATACCATTAATTTTTGGGGGAAATGATGAGACAGCTTCAAAGCTTTCTCCGATGTCAGATAGGAATAGGCTGAACAGTGTGGCTGCCAACGGGCAGCCTTGTTTCACACCTTGATTTGTTTTTATGGGCTGACTCAGTGTTCCACGAGAGTCCAGCCTTACTTTGAATTCTGTGTTAGAGTGCAATTCTTTTATTGGTTGTAGTAGGTTTTCCGGGCAAAGCCATTTTTTCAATTTTGTCCATAACAACTCTCAATCAATAGTGTCGAACGCGTTAGACAGATCAATGAATGCAACATATATCTTCCTGTTTTGGCGAATAGCTTCCATCTTCAGGAAGTTCAGGATGGTCAAGTTCAGCCCACAACCGACTCCTTTTACAAATCCTGTTTGACGGGGGTCGTATCTTTTAGAGTCTTTAATCCATTTGAGTAGTTGGATTTGAAGCTGTGTTGCAAAGATTTTCCCAATAACGTCAAGCAGGGCTATCGGCCTATAGTTCTTGGGGTCTGTTCGGTCGCCCTTTTTGAAGATCGGTACCACAATGGCACTCCTCCAAGACGCAGGTATAGTTCGCGACTGTAGTATTGATCTGAACAGGGAGTGACAAAATTCTGCCCATAAGTCTGGATATTGTTTCAAATGTTGATTGGTTAGGCCGTCTGGGCCAGGTGCTCCTGAGGTACTCAGTCGGACAATGTTGTTGTATATGTCATCTTTCTTTATTACAACTGACCATTCCTGCTCTTTATTGAGTTGTTATTGAAGGCCCCTGCATAGTGGCTTACCCATGTATCTTCTGGGATCATGGATTTTGTGATTGCACCCTGAGGGGTTGAGATATCATTCAAGTAGCTCCAGAAGTCGCTTGTGTTCCTCTTTGCAAGCGTTTTCATCATGTGTTCGGCATCTCTTTGCACCATTATGTGTTTATGACTGATTAGCCAATTCTTGTAAGTCTATTTCTGTTGTTTTGCCTTGTCTAGGTTGTTGCTGACTCTGTTATTTTTGAGCAGTCTTAAGGATTTTCAGAGATTTTTTTCTTTAGATTAAGCTCTGCATCCCATACATGTACCTGTTTGAAGTCTGCTTTAGCATTGCCGGAGCACTTTTCTCTGTAGGTCTCTAGTAGAGTTGTGTATTCAATTTGTTCTTTCTCTGTTTTTTCTCCCAGTGCTTTGCACAGTGAGCTCACTTTGTTCGCATTGAGTCTCAGACGATTACGACCCGGTCCAACTTCAAGAGGATATTTTGACAAGGCGGTTTCACGTCCGCTTTTGTATGACTTCAAGTATAGCTTTAGTATGCAGTGATCACTGAACTCCATTTCGGTAATGGTTAGATGGGATACTTCACGTCTCAGTGAATCGTCGGCAAACATATAGTCAATTATCGATCTAGAGTGGATTCTTCCCAAGTTGGTTGGGCGGGAATGTCTCCTTTTGTTTGCCCATTCAGCATGTGGAGGTTCCACGCCTTCATTTCCGACAGCCAGCGCGCAGCGGCTAATTGGACATTTGTTTCTTTCTTGTCATGCGCAGTATCAGTTTTATCAATCATACAGTTTATGTTAAGATCTCCACATATAATGATGTGCGTATCTTTATCATTTCTTTTGCTGTTACAAATGAGTTCTGAGACGGTTTCTAGAAATCGATCAAGGTCTATAGCTAAGTGTTGCCAATATATGTTTATCAACATAAGTAGATTTGCTTTCTTCGTTGGTCTCACAGGCAATTGTATTTTGCATACCTGTAGGTACGCAGACACATTGGTTGCAGACAGTATGCAAACTCCACTTTCAATTTTTGCAAAAATTGCCATTCCTGACATGGGGCGTCCTTTGGTTCCTTTAATGGCTGTGTTGAAGGCGATCTCAAAGCCATCTGCAATGGGAGGTTCCGTTAGCCAAGTCTCCTGAAGACACAGTAAATCTGTGTCTTTCAGGGCGTTTGGAATTTCTTCAAACAAATGCGTATGCCCACGTGTGTTCCATGACGCTATACATAATTTGCCATACGCATTTGACTTTTGGCGTTAACTATTTTTGGGATTGTTTATGGTTTTGGCGACCCAAGACCAGTCAAGATCTTCATATCCTGAAGTGGGTTTCCTCCCACTTGTAGAGTTGAGAGGCCCCATTATTGTTGCAATTGATTTGTCCGGTATCTTTAGAGTAGCGTCATCAGGTAGTCTCCTTAGGATGACATGTTTAATCTCTGTGCAGGAGTCTTCTGCTAGTAATGCGGGATTGCTGCTTGGTGTGGTTTTGCCTCTTGATGGCAGTTGTTTATCCAGCAGATGTTCCGACTCTTTGTGAGTCTGGATCTCGTTTATGTCGAACCCCATCAAATTCATTGTGGCACCAGTATTCAGAAGTCGCAAATGATTTTAGACGCTATGTGTAGAATCACACAGTCGTTATTTTTTTCATCTTCAAATTCCACAATTTGAATGTCGTCGGACGTGATGGTTCGCAGTTGCGGAATGTGATGTAATAATCTCATCACATTTTTCCTGTTTAGGAGGAGACCATCTTGTTCTCTTACAATTCTTTTCAATCGCAGCATGTATTTCCCCATTTTCTTATTACTTCGCAATTGGTTACCATGATCTATCCCACCAGCGACATTAGGTCTTACAATGGACCGTGAGTTTTCAGTCGCGAGTGAGCACTTATCATGGAGGCTCTTTTTGGGTGGTGATGGGTCTTTCAACGTTCGTTGAACTAAGAGATTGTTGTTTTTCCGGATTTCAGATCCGGGTTTATTCCTGGTAAATAGGGAGATTTCAGAGATGTCAGCATCCATTAAGGCCATTTTAGCCTCCAGGGCTATGAGGTTTTGCTCGTATTTTAGGAGATCCGTGTTACGAGAGGTGCGAGGCATGTCAAGCGATTCACGTTTCTTTAGGGCTATAATTGAAGCTCTTCTTGCTTCTAGCGTGATGCACTCTGGGACTCTGTTTTCTGGACAAGTTGGCCTGCTTCCAGCTTGACTCAGCATGTCCATTGTGACGCATCTAGGTTGGTTTGTTGACTTCTTCACAGTTATGTAGCAGGATTTTGGGGCTGATTTGCTTATAAGATGATCAGGCTGATAGTGTTTCGAGGATAGCAATTTCTCTTTACTCGGTATTGAACTGAGGTCTATGTTTGTAGCAGCACTTGGTAGTGCGTAGTCTTTATTGCGAGCCGCCTCGGACACAACGTTCTCGACTTCTGGATCATCCTCGCTGTCTTCGTACGTTGAGAGGTCAAGGAGAGGTCAAGGGAATTTGTGGACGGGGAACCGGCTGTGTCCTTTGTGGTTCCCAACCCTTCAATTTGTTGAGATTTTGGTTACTTCCTGGCTGTTTAGTTTATCAATTATTGAGGGGGTCTTCACGTTGCCAGAGATGGACTTTATTGGGACGCCGACGTTTTGTTTGTCAGGTATTGTTGTGCAAAAGCCTTTTATGTTCCTTAGAAAGGAGCGCACACTTGATCTTGTTTGGGTTTTTCTTTTCTTCGTGTTTTTCGATTTTTTACCCATTGTGGGCTCCCTCGCTTTGGTAGCTGCATTGGAGTCTAATGATTTTGAAAAGATGGAAAACATTTCTTTGGCGATGACGGCCACATTGTTCATTTGTTCACTTCCAGAGCCGTTTTCATCCTTCTCATTTGGTGAATTCACTCAATTTTGGTTCTGGACGGCCATACTAAGCACCTCTTGGGAGGTAGGTGTTTCAGGACTTTCGCCAGAGAATATGGAGGGCTCAGGTGTTAGGTGGTTGGCAAGCCCATAATGCTCATCATGCAGTTGAGATGGATTCATTTCCGTGTCACCTTCCGGGTTTCGAGAAGCACAGTCTAATGAGGCATTTCTCTCATTCAATGGCTCTTCACCGCTTTTCCTTGTGGCTTTGTCTTTCAGGGAGGTGACATCGTTGGGCCGATTTAGTTTTTGTTTACATTTCATGGGTACATTTTCTTCGCCTCTCTCTTCACTCCTTGACTCTTTCATGTTACTCTGGCCGACATTCTCTAAGTCTAGAGATGTGTAGCAGGTGTCTGGATTGGGTGCGTTAACAACCTGTGTCACCTCCTCAGTCGCTACACAGGGGTCTTTATTCTCTTTTGGAGCTAGCCACTTACAGGAAGTGTGTGACTTCTGGAGTTTTAGTAGTCCAATGGCTTCACAAGCTACTTCTGCGAATAGTCGTTTATCGGACGCACTGTTCTTAGTGTGCTCTGTTATTATCCTTACATTTGTTTCAGTTCTTAAGTGTTCATCTAGCTTCGCTTGTTTCATTAAATTTAGCTCTTGTTCCACGTTTATCATTTTCGAGTTTAGCATAGCCAAGAGCGTGGATTGGTCCTTGATGTTCTCATTCAGTTGTTCATATAGTTTCATATATGGCAGCATCGATGTAGTGTGTGCGGCCATTATCAGAGTATTTAACTCTCTTGTGATTTCTCTCGATAGACACTCCGCCAAATACTGTGTTGAAGCACTAGCCTTTTCTCGAGAGCTTACCTTTAGTTTATCCGCTTTGAGTTTCCTTCTGTGTAGTTTGCATTTCTTTGGGCGCGAATCAACAGGGGGGGAACCAGCTAGGACTAAGGAAGAGGTACCATCATGTGTGGGTATGATTTGGAGAGCTGAGTCGCTTACATCCGCATGTCTTTTTTGTGAAACTGGCAGCTGATCGCTGTCATCGTCGTTCATAGAGTCGGTTCTTTTCCTTTTCGTCAGTGTATTCGCCCACAGGTTGCTCTTTTAATTTTTTCCTCGTATGGTGGTGGGGAGGGAGACAACGTTCACCTTCACGGGATTAGGTGCACAGCTCTCCTGTTCATTTAGTTTTGAGGGCTCATGAATTTCAGACAATGGAGGTTTAGCTGTGCTCTCAGAGCTCTGTTGGCTTCCCAATCTGATGTTAATTTCAAGAAGGTCTTTTAGGACCTTGTCCGCAACGGCGATTGAGCTCCGCCGGTTAGAGCTTGTCCCAGGGCTAGAGACTTGGTCCAAAAAGTTTGCCGAGCTGGGCCGGTCCATTCTATTTGCGGTGCTGGATTCTACTTGCAAGTACCTTAATGGGTTCGCACTGTCGAGACCGGTTCCACATTGTGGATTCAACAGTGCTTTGGTTTCAATATGGTCGTGCACGATTGTGTCATTTTCGTTGGCGTCCGCGGGGCTCGCCGTGGAACTGAGCCGGGCGGGGGGCCATACTTGCACTCCCGCGGTGTAGATCACACGCCCCTCCACTGTATTGTGGCCCCCCGCTGGACCCCTCTTGTTATTTGCCACTGCTTGACCTGCCAGGACTTGTAGGGGTTTAACACATGGGGGCTCGCCTATGCCCTCGCTCTCTCGACTGTGAGTTGTTGTTCAATCGTCTGCCAACTTCAACATCAGTCTCGCCTTCTGAAAAGCCATCTGGCACTGAGTGCCTATAGTGATCACCCACCGGGATCGGACCATAAGCTACGTGCCTTTGCATGAGTGAAGGTACATTCATTACAGTTTTTAAGGAGTTTGTTGGGCAGCAGTCAAAGAGGGGTTCAGTACTTATTGGGGATATGGGAGGAGTGGAGGCGCTTACCCTTTTGCGATGTTTGCCGTAGCTTGCCATAGGGGGCGCCCATGGCTCGGTGGTCCCTCCTCCACCGGCTGCCAGGATGCGCCTCTGTTGTCTCGTGAGCGGGTGTGCTACGTCACCTCCTCCTTGAAGGCTCGAAACTTCTCCCATAATCAGCCCAGAAGGGCCGGGCTCCAGCGTGGTCATAAAGGTTTCCAGTTCCAACTGTACTGAGGGTGTGCCCGTGCGCCCCGTGCACCCCTGGCAACACTGCCAACACTCTGCTTCACTCCGCGTCGCTCCGCGACCGGAGCAGAGGCTTTGAAGCAAAAAAAAAGGACTTCCTTGCAGAACGATGTAGATAGGATCCAAAAAGCAGCGTTTCCAACACTGCCAACACTCTGCTTCACTCCGCCTCATTCACTCATTCACCAAATATGCACCACCCGGGCAGCATTCGAGCACTAACCACCCATCTCGCCCCCTCCTGCTCCCTGCATGCACCCACCACTGGGTGTACCTGTAAACTTCCTGATTTCCAGGCAGTGACATGACAAGTGAGGCCTGGCTCAAGAAAAAAACAATCCGTGCATCTGGTGAACGCCTGGTAGCCACCCTTTAAAGTGCCTAGAAGATATGATTGGTTATTTATAACGCGCTTAATACGCAGAGGTTTCTAAGCGCGGCCCCGGGGATCAAACCTGTGTTGCTCCGCGTCGTCTTTATTCGAAGTCGAGCACGTTGCCGTTGAGCTTTCGTCCCAAGACGAAGAAGTTGTCCTCCTGAAGCTGTCCTCCTTGTGATGCGCCATACAGAAGCAATTTGAAATTAAATCCTTTGTACCAGTGAAAGTCTGGTGTCTACAGCCACCCCCCTCTCCCCGCCTCCCCCATAATTTATCATCATCCCTCCACTCGTGATGTTTGATTGGTGATGAAATGGCAGTATTACATATGTGAGTTGTACATCGTGCTAAATTAGTCACAACCACACTAGGCGGTACATCCCAGTTTTGCCCGTCTGTGGGGACGTCACATGATCATGGGAGCGTGGTCTCGCGAGATCTGGGCATAACGAGATCTCGCGAGCCCGCGCTCGGCGAGACAACGTTCCCGCCAGTGTTGGTGAAGCGCCAGTGTTGGCGAAGCGCCAGACCAAGCAGGTCGACCGAGAGCGCTGCTCCTGTTAAGGAGCCATTGAAACTGAGGCACTGAAGAGCCTAATGACTCCAGCTTCCAGGGCATAAGTCCAAAGCCATAGGAGGCCACATGGGGGCCCTGGAAGCTTTCAGTGTGCCATCCTTGTGCACACCTTGCCCCCAGTGATGTAACTGGGAGGGCCCTGAACTGAACTGTGAGTAGTTCCCCTGTTGCACTCCGCCCAGTTTATGCCCACCTGTTTGTCTTGCAATAAAGACAGTTAGAATCCACTGCAGCATCCTGTCGTCCTTTAAGGCCACAACATAATTGGCGACGAGGATATCAAAAGACCCACAGGCCCACCATGCAAGGCACCACACCGCCCCCTGCGTTTCTCCCTTCGCCAGGGACCCCAGCAATTCCATGGATGCAGTGGGGAGCCCCTTTTCTCCACCTATCTGGAGGCGGTGGGCGGCACGCAATATGCCCCAGTCAGGAAGAGGGCGATGCTGCTAAATGCTTTGGGGGTTGAAGGTCAGCGTATTTTTGCCAGCTTGAAAGCAATACCTGCGGCCAACGACGACGTCTACAAGGAAGCGACTCGTCGCATTGTGAAGAGGTTCACGAATAAGGAGAACGTGGTACTGCACAGGTTGAGGTTCTACACCCGCAAACAGGAAGGGAGCGAACCCGTGGACGACTCTGTCACCAGGATGAGGGAGCTGGCTTCTCTTTGCGCCTTTGGCGAAAATGCAGAACAAGTTATCTGCGACATGCTCGTCGTTCACAGTAACTCTAGGAAAGTCCAGGACAAGTTCATCAAAGAAAAGGTCACCCTTGACAAGGCCATCCAAATAGCCAGGGCGGAGGAAGAAACCTCCAGCAGATGCAAAGAGGCGGGAAGTCACCTGCCCGTGCCCGAACTTGCAGCGCTACAATGGAGAGGGCGCAGAGACGAGCAGTCCTGCCACAGCCCCAGAGACAAAGGCCCCAGGCAAAAGGAGGTGCCGAAATGCTATAGATGCGCCAGCACCAAGCACATGGCGAATGATCGCGACTGCCCCGCCAGGAATAAGGAGTGCTCCAAGTGCGGACGCATTGGTCACGTGGCCCCGGCATGTACGTGGCGGGAGAAAACCGTTTCCCGCGTCGATGGTGACTGCGCTTCAAGCGATGATGATGAACTACAGGACAGACCCATGGTCGTCATGGTCAACGCCCCTCATGCCAGGAGGGGAAAGCCCCACTGCACCATTAAAGTGGACGGAATGGAAACACGTGTCATGGCAGATTCGGGATCTGACCTCACAATCCTTCCCATCAACAACTATAAGAAGATGATGGGACAAGCACAAGTAGAGATCAGAACGACCAGGCAAAAACTGACTGTGTTCGGAGGTGCAACTGTCAACCTCCTAGGCTACATCAGAGCCCGAATCGACTTCAAAGGGAGGTGTACCACCACCAAAGTGTACTTCTCACCCAAAGGCCCAGCCGTGCTGGGATGGGATGAAACACAAACTCAGCATAAAACTAGATCCCAGCACTCCGGAACAGGTACTCATGGTCTCCTCAGAAGCAGCGCCAAATTATAAGGAGATTTTCCCGAGCCTGTTTCCGAGAACCCAGGGAAAGTGAGAAACTTTGTCCACAAGATTCACCTGAAACCCAACGCGGTCCCGGTGAAACAAAAAGTCAGGGAAGTACCTGCCACGGCGAGACCCGCATTGGATGCCCACCTTCGGAAGATGGTCGAAGAAGGAACCATCGAGACCGTGGAGTCTTCAGAGTGGCTGAGTCCAGTGGTGTTGGTCAAAAATAAATCCAGCAACGACCTCAGAATATGCATCGACCTGAGAAGCCTGAATCTAGAGGTAGTCACGGATGGCTTTCCTCTCCCCAGCATCAACGAGATTGTCCTCATGATGAAAGAGGCGGCAATCTTCTCGAAGCTGGACATGCGTGACGCCTATCACCAGATTCCTCTACAGAAAATCTTCCCGCACCCTGACAGCGTTCATCACTCCTTTCGGCACCTTTCAATATACCCGCATGCCATTTGGGTTGTCGTCGGCAGCGTCCGCATTCCAGAGGATGATGAACTCTCTACTTAAAGGACTCACAAATGTTTCTTTTTTTCAAGACGATATTCTTGTATATGCAAAAGACAACGAGACCCATGACAAAGCACTCAGGGCAGTCCTGAATAAGCTTCAAGAGGTGGGCGTTCATCTACGCCACGAAAAATGCGTCTTTGGAGTGAGCAAGGTAGAATACCTTGGGTACTGCATCTCAAGTGAAGGCGTCAGCCCCAAGCAGAACCTCATGGAGGCCATAACAGAAGCCCCGGCTCCGATGTCCAGAGAGGAACTACGCTCATTCCTGGGCCTAGCCGAATACTATGCTAAATTCGTCCCAAGGTTCTCCGAGACCACATCCCCCATGAGGGAGCTTCTGAAGAAGGGGGCAGCCTACTCCTGGGGCCCAGAGCAAAACGAAGCGTTCAGTGAAATCAAAAGGAGAATTCTACACGCGCCATGCCTGAAACCGTTCAACCCTGAATGGGACACCTGCATTACTACAGACGCCAGCGCATACTGCCTGGGGGCCACCTTGACCCAGAAAAAGGGAGACACTGAAAACATTGTGGCGTTTGCATCAAAAGCGCTATCATCATCGGAGAAGAATTACTCCACCGTTGAGAAAGAAATGTTGGCATGTGCCTGGGCCGTCGACTACTTCAGATCTTATGTTTGGGGCACGAGATTCAGGTTGGTCACCGACCACAAACCCCTCATTCACATGTTGAGCCCGGGCGGCACCAAGACTGCCACCCCGAGGCTGGCCAGGATAGCCGCAAAGCTTCAAGAATATACATACGAGGTAGTCCACATTGCGGGTTGGAAAAACGCACAAGTGGACTGCATGTCCAGGCTCCTGAATTAAAGCGCCCCTGGTACCACTTACTTGGAAGATGAGTGTGTCGTAGCCTCCATCAGTGACTTGAGGAACGGTGAGTACATGGACCTGAGTGAGCGCCACTGGCAGGAGGAATTCGAGCAGGACGATGGCCTACGGGCGCGTAGGTGCCTGGTTTCGCGAAGGGTGGCCCGACGAGAGTGCGATCCCCGAAGGCCTTCATCCTTACTGGAAGGTGAACGAGGAAATCGCCACCATGAACGGCCTCATTCTCAGAGGCGATTAAGTCATCCCGCCCAGCGGAAGCTGCAAAGTGATACTGTGCAGAGCACACTCAGGCCATCTGGGATGCAACATGACCAGACGCAGGATACGCGACGCCTACTGGTGGCCGGGCATGGACCAGGACATACGACAAATGGTCGAAAGGTGCCATGAGTGCACCAACAGTGACAAGCGCCTAACCGTGAGGCAAGCTCCCATGCTGCCCACTGAAGTCCCCAAAGGGGTGTGGCGCAAACTAGGTTTGGATTTCATTGGGCCTTTGGACAACATGCCCCCAGAACACAAATACGGGATAGTCATGGTCGACTATTTCTCCAAATGGGTCGAAGTTGACTTCACTTCAGACATCACCACAAGCACAGTCATCGAAGCACTCACCGCCGTATTCCAGCGGGAAGGTCTACCAGAAGAACTTGTCACCGACAACGGAGTCCAGCTGGTCTCTCGAGAAATGGAGAAATTCCTCAAACTCAACAACATTCGACAGCGGAGAGCAAGTCTTTACCACCCACAGGCCAATGGCCTGGTTGAGCGGGCAAACCACTTCATCAAAGGGGCGCTGCAACTGGCGCATGCCTCGGGCCTAGACCCATACAAGACAGTCAAGGAAGCTGTAGCAGCCCACTGCATCACCCCCAACGCCGTCACAGGTGTTTCGCCATTCCATCTGCTAAGGGGGAGAAGGGCAGCATCCACACTGGTACCACCGTGGCTCCGCCAAGTGAGGGCCGACGAAGAAGTGGACATGGAAGACGTAGTTTTCCGCATGCAGCGTAACAAAGAAGCCATGAAGACTCAAGGGGACTTGCGTCGAGCCGCTCGCCACACTGTAGTTAACAAAGGCGAACTAGTAAAGATACGCCTTCCCCACAAAGACACTTCGACTGGCTCCAGATACAGCAGTCCCATAGAAGTCCTGGAGAAAGGGTCAAACCGCATTTGCACCAGCGACGGAAGGAAATGGAATCTAGAAAGGGTGACCATGTACCGCAGGAAAGGATCCATTGAACAGCCACACTGGGAAGCCGGAGAAGATCAAGACCACCACAAGACATCTGAAAACTCTCGCCTCTCAGAAAGAGATAACTCAGAGTCACACTACAGCAACGAGTTCTCAAGCCCCAACTCTTCAACCCCACTCAGGGAGTCACAGCGAAGAGCAAGACAAGGAGAACTCGAATCACCTGCACCTCTTCAAGAGCGTTCCCGCAGTCCTGCCCCATGTCCAGATCGGAGTAGACCCCAGAGAGAGAGGAGACCCAGCAAGTTTGCAGACTTTGTCATGGAATGACCATCCATCCTTTTTCCCAATAAAGGAGGTGTGTGGGGATGTCACGTGATCGCGGGAGCGTGGTCTCGCGAGATCTGGGCATAACGAGAACTCGCGAGCCCGCGCTCCGCGAGACAACGTTCCCGCCAGTGTTGGCGAAGCGCCAGTGTTGGCGAAGCGCCAGACCAAGCAGGTCGACCGAGAGCGCTGCTCCTGTTAAGGAGCCATTGAAACTGAGGCACTGAAGAGCCCAATGACTCCAGCTTCCAGGGCATAAGTCCAAAGCCATAGGAGGCCACATGGGGTCCCTGGAAGCTTGCAGCGTGCCATCCTTGTGCACACCTTGCCCCCAGTGATGTAACTGGGAGGGCCCTGAACTGAACTGTGAGTAGTTCCCCTGTTGCACTCTGCCCAGTTTATGCCCACATGTTTGTCTTGCAATAAAGACAGTTAGAACCCACTGCAGCATCCTGTCGTCCTTTAAGGCCACAACACCGTCCCTTTCTGCGCCGAAACATCCTCGCGTCTAAAGGTCCCTTAGCCCTATTTGCTGCGTCCAACAGGGCGCACCGAAAAGGGACCTGTGGCAAAGCGGCCGCGCCAAAACATCCGGCGCCGAAGTGGTCGCGCCCAAACGCTGCTCCGCATATCACCCGAAGAGCACTTCATTTGTGATACTGTGAAGGCATAGCAGATAACACATGTGTACATCCAAATTACAGTTTATGTACAGTTGAAAAATAATAAACGAGAGAAGCATCTAACGCCGTTACGCTTCGGCCAGGTAAGTCGTACAATGTTAAATCTTATTTCTATCGTTTAGTTACCATTAGAAGTGCCATTAGGAAGGCACACCCGGGCCAGTGGTCAATGTCCTTTAACATGCGCTGGAGGAATGTGCTTTTAAGTAATTGCTCGTAAACGTTTTGCTTGTTGGCTTTGGTCACTTTGCATGGGTGCCCATCCACACATGCTAAATAAGCCAGAGGCTTACAGTGGATAGCGCGTGCACCAGATGGTCAGATCCCGACCGCCGGAAGTGTTTGCCACTGAGGTGTAAGCTGCAGGGCCTGTCTCTATAGCGGCTCGCCCCACACACAATATGCAGACAGCCCTTTGATAAACCGCGGGTGCTATGCTCTGTTACCCCCGCTTTATTGCTGGTCGTCAGCTCTTTTTCTATACACCCCATCAAAGTCGAATTTGCCGCTTACTTTAAATCCACAAAGAAGCAAAACGCCCTGCGGGATTAGTCTCGATATTTCAGGAGAATGCGATTTAGGCAATTCTTTGTTTAAAATATAATGAATGCTTTGAGTCTCGGAAATAAAAATGTAAATTCAGTTATGACAAGAATAAGTCAGTTTATTAAGTCTGCACCATTAAAATCAAACACAATACAAATATTACATACAGTAAATGTGGTAGAGTAACCTACCTATTAATACAAACACTTCATGCTAATAAAATGAAGCACTAAAAATGAAAACCTGCGTTTAGGCCAGGTACCATAACGGTGCCACATCTATCAGAACATATGCATATCCCTCTTCCAAGATTCTTTCACAAATGATAAAATAGCAAACATTAAATTCTCCTCTTCCGAGTGCATTATTAAAAACGCATCCTTCGCGCAACTTCTAATATTCTTGGAAAGCGTGGCATTTGCCATCTTCCTCCTGGCCCAATGTTACATTTACATACTAGTGAAAAAATGTAAGAGGTTTCTGGTCTTTCCCAGCCCACACGGACATGTTTGATCCAAATCTATCCATGGTGTTCTGGAGTTTACCGATAAAACATTTAGCCTAATCATTAGAATAATCCTTCTACACTCGTGAGGGGAGACCATAAAGTTCCAGGGGGCCATCACCGCGCAACCGTCCCTGTACATTTTCATGGCTGACAATCTTGAGATGTGCTTCTGGGTGTTAGTCCATTCATGATGATCCACTCACTCCTTGATTAACCTTCTCTGTTGCTGTTTGGTCAGTGTGCGTAAATGCTCTAAATTGCTCCGCCCCCATTTATCCAATAGGTTCACTCGCTCGGAGAGCCATTGACATTTTGTGAAAAAAGGGGGGATAAGTAGAAGCACTCCCTAATTTTTTGCAATAAAAAGTTAATTTCCTTAATAGTGTATGATGATCTAGATATTATTTTAAGGTGCGGGGGAGGAAAAGTGACCCTGGCACAGGATCACTGCAACATATATGTAGAAACAAAGACGAGGATCCAAAGATAGGAGCCCTCCCGTTACAAATATAGAGGCCTCTTTCAGCACAATTTTTTCATCATTGGTCCCGCCAATGTAAAAATCGATTTCAAATAGGTCATACCCATCAATTCACACCCCATAGACAACTACTTGTTCTTTTTCTTTGGGGCATGATTGAACAGTTAGACATGTATTAAATGCCCTTGAATAGACATAACAGAGGTTACAAACTGCTTTTTACAGTGGAAATGTGTTAAGGTATAATCAGTCCGGTATGTTGACCGGCCCACTGTTCATAATTTTATGTTCAAGAATACTTTGCAGGTTCAGTTTATGCATATCCGTGAATATAGATCGTTGAGGTTATACCTCTGAGAGGATCTCTGCTGTGGCCACAGTGCATTGCTCACACATGCACAACTATAGACAACTCTAATATTCTGTCCATACATGTGTAATAGCATACATGGTCGGTTATTTCATTGTTCATTTTATTGTTCATTACCCCTTTATTATTTCTTTTTGACACATTACTTGTGTGAACCAAATCATTTTTGCAGGCTGTTTTAGGCTCATCAGTGAACACACTAGACATTCTAAGATGGTGCTCTCACGCGCACCATTTGGTTAGCCCTTTGTGCCATGGGATTCCCCATAGGCCGCTTTTTATGTTTACCATACACATACTCAGATGGTCTGCCGTCTGTTTGGAGGGTTGTCAGGGAGACGAGCAAACCCACCACAGCACGTACGAGGACCGCATCCTTCTTATTGGAAGGCGCTTGAACTCGGAAGCGTCTAATTTGAAGAAGCAGCACTTTTTCTACACGCGAACGTGGATTCTTTGAATTCACATCGTGGAGGTAAACATAATCCTTTATTAACATCAGCACATTTAGTGCAGACACAGCCCTTTTGAATATCTTTTCTTACATAGCTCACTTTTCTATCTCTTTTAGTGTAATTATATTTTTATACAGAATACTACAGATTGGTCTGCAATTGCACTGTTGGGCACGTCAGGACAATCCTGTTAGTCGAGCTACCATTTCTTTTACTCTCTCCCACTCTTTCATCTTAAGAGGTAAGCCATTTTATTGTACATGGCTTTTTACCCTCATCCACTATTTAACACATGGTGTACACATCCATATGTGTATACATGTTTAGGGACACCCATTCTTTCAGTTTCTAACTATTGCGCAGTTTTGAGAATGTTTGCCATTTCATTACGAACGTAGGGATTTAGCACTCGGATGTCAGAGCCACATTTCCAATTTTCTTCCCTAGGTGCTAGGCACTCGGGAGATGAGCATTCTCTTTCACCGGTTGGTGTGAAAGATTGGAACATACAAGCTCACCATTTTGTAATGAAGACACATACTTCACCCTCTTTACATTTAAGGTATGCCGACTTGAAATTGTTTGTAATCATTAAATGGAGTGTGGCATTGTTTAAAGGCAGCCTATATCTGCAATTAGTTTTTCTTGGTACATGTAGTGAGCATTCTCCTGCACGCTGGCTACAGCAGAGTCCTCCATACTCAGGGTGACTTGGATTAGCATTTGAAGATATTTTTGAACTGTACTTAGCATGGTATATCATTTCATGGAAGATTTATTATGATTGTTATGTTTAAATTTAACACACCTATGCAGAGGCATTGGTTCTATTGAAACAGTGTCTATTTTTACTTATGTTTTTCAGTTTTACCTACTTGGCTCAAGAAGAAGGGATGTATATCCCGAAACGCGTCAGCCATTATTGAATAATTGTATCCATGGATCATCATTACTTATTTACTTGATTTCATTTTGTTGACAGTTAATTTGGCTTTTTCACTTTAAGTTTTAATGGTGAACTAATTGTGACTACAATTAAAACCTATTTTGGTTCTTTTACTAAACAATTGAATGATTAGCTTTATTACTTATTTAGCCTGTGTATTGTTGTATAACCACAGCCAGCATACCAAACTTTGGTGAACCATCTGTTGATGGATTTATGATAGAGTGCAGGGGACGGGAGGGCTCCTATCTTTGGATCCTCGTCTTTTTTTAGCCATTGACATTTTCCCTGTATAGTACAACTTAATATTTCCACTAGGGCAGTCTTAATATTAGGATTCATAGATAAATTAAATTAAACGTTCATAAAAAAATAGTACAAATCGAAAACAAGCTTATCGTCCTATGCTAAAAATCCCTAGCTCACGCCGTAATGCATCAACTGGGGTTGCTGGTGATATTTCAGGTCCCAGTTCTTACTTCCTGCAAGAGCTGAAGATGGACCCACAGACGCCCTAGGTTCGCCCACTTTGCAATCTTCTAATTAAAAACGGTAGAGCTGACTCCTCTGAGGGGAAAGGAGACGTGGATAAAAAACAAACCAGGTCCAGCTTGCTGTCCTCTGAAGCCTTGCACTGGATTAGACGACTTACTCCAAACTGCAGACAAACATACAGAATATTAACATTACCCTGTTGAATGCTTATTAACTTCCCAGTGTATGCTTCCCCTTGCAACTGTAGTGTACCTGTAAGCTTTTGCTCTCTGCTGATAGGCTTTTAGTCAATCTGCTTCTCAGAACGACTTTTCTCTAGACTCAAACTAGACTGACATCCTCTTTACTCCACACAAGATTCTGTAATCCTCTTCTCAGTTCTCTGAAATGTCTTGAAATGTAGTTTTGATAATTTTTCTATCAACCTTACTCCTTCCTCCTAAACAAAGTCTTGTATCTGTTCCTTGAAACATGAACGAAGGATTCATAAACTAAAACATTCTTGTATGCTACAAGTAACGTGTTTCCTAAGATACTATAATAAATTGCCTCAGTCTATGTTCACGTAACCTACTTGAAAAAGTTGCCTTCCATTTCAAAAGTCTCTGATATGTTGCCCCTCTGCTGCTTCACACATCATGCTTTCTCACTCAGTGCGAGCCAAGTTCCACAGTCTCGGCTGAGGAAAGGTTTCCCTGACACAGTGTCACACTGGCTTTTGCGAGGTACAGGGAAGTGCACATGCACGTAATAACTTTTTGTGCTTTTTTCCTTGTGCTTCTGGCTTTGTTCTGATGTTGAAATGCACGTGAAAGGTTTGTTATAAATAAACACTAAAATAAAAAATATAAACGTTTTCCAAGGTCCCTTACTCTAAGGGCCCACAGATCACGCCAGCCCCTCTGATGACAGCTGAACAGAGAAAGGAAGGTGTAACGCGTGCGTTAGTTATTCATTAGTGCGCGCACAACACCACGCAGTTACTTTAGTTAGTGTGGTAGGCCACTACTTCGTGTACCTGAATTAATTGATACATGCGCCAAGTTGAAATAACGTTGCTGTTCTTTTCTGCTAAGTGAATCAATTTAGGCAAACTTCTAGGCACTAGGTTGCAAACCAAGGCTTGTGCATTTTAGTTATTTCCATTTCTAAAGCTTTAAAGTCAAACTTCACTTAGCTTCCAGTTGCTGCTGTAGACTGTGCTTCTTCTTTAAACTCTGCTCTCTCTCCTTCTACTGAACCATGCCTTGGGTTTTCTTTTCTTTTAATATGGTTTTCTATGCAATTCTCTTTGGAGCTTGACAAACTGTGACCATCTTAGAAGAGCGTCTGAATAAAAGGCAGTTTAGAAACTCTTACAAGGTTTGCAACTACCTCACAGAAGCTGAAGAACCAATCAACTCTAAGAGTTACTGTTTCCATCTTGAACTGGGGTCACTCCTGTCTCCCACAGTATGAATGTTAAGGAAGATTGGGTTTTGGCCTACTAAAAGAACAACCATTTTAGAATCCGGCATCCTTCTTGCATATCACACCTGCCCTGAGCTGCCAAGAACATTTCCTAGCTTGCAAACTGAAGGGGAACCTGACACGAGATCCCCACTAGCTTACTCAAGAAAACATTTTGCAGATTCAAGATTTACTACTTGAAGAGAATCCCCACAGTATAGTGACGTACAAGATTGCCGTATTTGTCTTAAGATTCAATATTTCGAGGCACTTATCCAGCCTTTTCCCCCATACAAATAGTAAAACCTCTGAAGACCCCTTAAACTTCCTTCCATCTGCTTGTCCAGCAGCTTTACGTAGTCAGTCAACCCCCCATCTCTGAAAAGAACAACTCTGTGATATCTATAAGTAGTTACCACTTCTATTCTTTCTTGATTAATACACCACCTACCCCGGGGTCTGCCTTTTGCAAAAACCACAATCTTTGTCTTGGATGAATTTAGTGAGAGTTTGTGGCTTTTGAAAAAGTCATCTGCATTTTTTTAAATTGTGTCATTAGTTATTACAAACTTTAACACAATTACATTATACACTAAAACAGACACACATATCGTATAACAAACAAAATTAAGAAAAACATAAACATTTACTAAATTTGTTTTAAGATGTAATATTCAATCCAAAGTATCAAATAAAACGAAACAAGAGCAAAAACGAAATAGAAACCACTACCCAGTACATACAATTCAGTGCTGTAGTTAATCCCTTACTGTACCCTGAAAGACATTTAATCCAAAAATGAAGATATTGTTTTGAATCCATTTGTTCAACATGCATTTCATAATACCTCACATAAGTCCTAGACATCCCTTTACACTGGGTCAAGACATGCTGAGAAGATTACATTATTTTCTCTTGTCAAAACAAACTATATGCACGTTTCTCTCCAGATAAACCAAGCCATGCACCTTTAACCTCCATGATTTCTGACTTATTAAGTCTCAAAAACATAAAGCTCGGTCTCACACTCGGTGAAGGAGCCAATCAAATATAATATTGAGGGCACCTATTAACAAAATGAAGTTGAGAATACAATGATAAAGATGTTAGTTTGCCAATCTTTTCGTGTTTTTATTTGCAATCCCATTTCTCAGCGATTGACTGCAAAGATTTTAACAGGATGCCCGGACCCCCATCCCACCTTAGAGTCTAAGCAATTCTATAAAAAAATGCATGATTAGTTTTTCTGAATTTCCGCAGGGAGAGACTGCTATCATTAATCATAGAATGCTTAACATAATGTAACAAGGTACTGTGACCAGAACACATGATCTTTATAAATAGCTTTCCACAGTTAACTTTAATTATCGTTGAAACTGAGGTCAAGCCCAATTCCAATTGCAGCGCTTCGACAGAGGTTGAGTTAGGGAGAGCCAGAAGCTTTGTGAATGGATTGTCTTTTTAAGGTGGATGGTAAGACCATTATCTTTTACATAAGCTACTAAAGCAGAGACACTTCGGCGAAGACACTTGTAAGTATTGTCCAGAATAACATAATCGTCAGCAGAGCCCAAACAGCCTATCTTCAGAGTACCCATCCTAGGGGCAGCATTTCCAATACCACATAGTTTGGCCCCTAAATCAGACACAAACGGCTTGAAGAGCAGGGAAGCCAGTACGCATCCCTGCCTGACTCCCCTGCCCACTTCAACCAATCTAGTTAGCTCACCAAAGCCATTTAATCGAATGCAGGCCTTATTATCCTGATACAAATGTTGACAGGCGTATAACAGGTTGTGGGGAATACCCAGTCTTTCAAGTTCGGCCCATAGTTTTGAACGATGAACAGCATCAAATGCTGCAGAAAAATCTACAAAAAGGGCATACATCGGTAGTTTGCTAGTCATCATACTCTGTTCAATCAAAGTATTAAGTGTAAAAATATTTATATTCGTACCCAGCCTCTTCCTAAAAGCCGTCTGCAGACAAGTGAGGACCAGATTTCCTTCTACCCACACTTTCAACTCTCTTAATGTAAATGTAACAACTATTGTACTAGAGATATCAGTTAAAGGCATGGTCTAGTAAAACTTTTTATTGTCCCTACGTGTCGTCCATGTTTTTTTAAGCCTAAGTGGCTCGATTTTAGAAAACTTTCCTATGGACCTTACCCGAGTTTTCGTCCATTAAACGCACGCGAAAATAAGCACCAGGGAGCCGCCATTTTCTGATAATCCTATCTTTTCCCCGATCGCCCTGGCTGACCTGCTTTTGTGGCACTAAATCAATTCCCCCGCCCCTGAGCCTGACATTATCAAAACATTCCTATTCCCCGCCTCTCCCCGTGACGTTACTGTGCTACGTAGGCAAACGCGCCCAGTCGTCTTCTGCGCGACTCCACACAGAACCCGGAAACCAACACAGATCAACTCACAACACAGCGGGCCACAATTCGGAATATGAAACTGTACTTTAAAATAAAACAGCAACACGGTACATTTGGTAAAGTACATTTATTTGACATTAAATGTTTAGAGAATATTCAGCAATTGCCATATGAACTCCGGAAGCCATTTATTTTCTTTTATCTGTATCCGCAATAACTGTTCCGTTTCATCTTGAGTCACGCGCTGTTCCTTTATGGTACACAGGGTGTTCATTTTCGTAAAAAGAATCACTTTGGAAGCACGGTGAACCGCAAGGCTGTTCCATCAACTAGGCACTAGTCCAGCCAAAAGGTTATGTTGCTTCTAGCCACTAGTACAGCGTAAGGGCATGTGGGCCCTTGGCGATCGTCCCATAATATGGTGATCGTGCTCCAGTTGTTGACACGAAGCTGCAGGTGTCTGCTGAAGAATCCATCCGCCGGTGTCTCAAACAGATGGCAGTGGCAAAATGGGATCAAATACCTGTTATGAAAACAAAAAAATGATAATTAGTCTCGCTAGCCGAACTTTATTAATGTTACTCATTTTATTTATTACGGCCGATCAGAAACTATTTGTTTGCAAGGGTAGTTCAATGGAGTATGTTCGTCTCTAAAATCAATGCGAAAAGTAACGAGATAAATCGAGGCCAACACACAATGATAAACGACAGTCTACATGCGTGAGGAATGATATGATATGGCATTTGTAACGCGCCTATACTCAAGTGTTTCTAGGCGTGACGAGGCAGGTGGGGAACAAGGGCAGACAGACAACGATCCTACTAGGCCAGGTGTCTTTCTGATCGCGCATGGGGAAGGGCTGTACATGGTTAGTTGAATACAAATAAAATAATAGGGCCAGCTGGTGGCAAGTGCAAGGTAAATGCCGGGAGAAGGGGCTGAAGGATACAGAGACAGTCCCGTAGTGCAGGTAGGCAGTGCAGGGAAAAGTGGCTGGGCCAAGGACCGAGATCGGTGAGACCAGTGGACCTGCATGCCCATGTGCCCACTACGAACAATTTTACTTGCTTTTCCTAGCTCTTCATTCATTCATTTATTCATGCATCCATTCATTAAATCTTCATTCCGGTATAAAAGCGTGTAAAGATTTACTTACATTATATTTGAAATTTCCATTGTGTCTCTTCGTAATGCAGTCTGTAAAACGGACCGTGCTCTTGACAACGATTTTTTGTATACTGACCTAAAATGAAACTCGGTCTAGTTTCTGAATTTTCTGCCTTATCGTCTCTTACGTTATTGCGCACTCCCTTCAAATGTAGTTCTTTCGGCATGGTCACTGTCTCAAGGTCAAAAAACAATAGACCCTTATACTTCCAGTGCGACTTGTGGGCCTCATCTGGGCGCTGTCCTTCGCATTCTTTATTTGCAACATCACGTAGTATAGGCATCTGTGAGAACTTGAAGTTTAGAATCCGTCTATGTAGTGCGCCTCAATGTGCAAATGCGAACTGGCTTCTCTCCCAAATGCCACGGCCCGCTTGGCTGGCGCGTTCTAAGTGCCCCAATTTTGTCCCCGTTGCAAGCTTTGCAGCCCAAATTGAGACATTTCATTTTTGGCGGAAGGACAGGGAAAGTATAAAGTACCACAGGAGTTGAGTTAAAAGTGAGATTTATTGTTTGTTTGTTTGTTTTATTATTTGCAATACGCAAGCCTCCCCTCCGTTAACAGTGCGCAGTATTTACATTTACATGAGATGAGACATGAGAAAAATATATACATACACATATGTGAGGTGAATAGAGAGAATTCAAAGATGACACCCAGCTTGTTCGCCACCCATGATGGTGAAGGTAGGGGTTAGGTTTACAGGTACACTGTACAATAACATTTATTTACAAAAAGACAATCGTATTGCAATTATTTAAACCGGGATTTGTACTTCACAATCGGCTGTGCTTCGGGTGGGCATGGCACAGTCGCAATGTTCGGTGGCAATTGATCACTGCACTGCACAGAAACGTCCAAAATTCCATATCTGTGCTTCTCTAACACAGCAACAATAAGGCCTTTCACAAAGTCGAACTGCATTTCATCATAGACTGGTTTGATCACCCATTGCTTACTTCGTTTTGAAAACACCTTAGTGTAGCGAGGCATCCTTACTTTGCCCCTAGTCCTAGATTGTTCACGTCCGACATTGCTGTTATGGGCCAAGACCGCTAGTAGAATGCAATGTTTCATGCCCCGAAAGCTAAAATGCAAGCGCTTTGGCCAGTACTTTAGGCACATATTGTGGAACACCTCCAAATCTCCTGTATGACAGAATTCTGTCAGTCCTCTCAAATCTCTTGATAGTTTTGTCGAAAACAATCTTCTCAATGGCTTTGTGTGTCGGTGAAGATGGAATCAACCACTTCTTCTTCCGTGCCTCCTATGGGGACAAAGGGCCATGTTCACATTGGTGGAAATGTTCATTTGCTGTCCAGCGGTGAACGTTGGTACAGTGGTGCATCAGTGTCTGCCATTTTTCAAGTAATATTTCCACTGACCCCTCACAAGTTTTTGAGCTCCACCAAAGATGGTTGGTGATAGAATGTGACCACTGCAAAATACTTTCAAAACCTTTTTTTTTTCCCTGCAGCCGAGATTTTCTTATTGATTGATTTAGCAAGATGCCATACGTCAAATTGATGTTTAATATGTGCGAACTGCTCTCTCAATGTCTTGGCAATTGAAACATGTCTATCCGTGGCTATGAGGTCGATGTGCATTCCCCTCGATTGTAGATATTCCACTGATTTTATAAAACCTAGTTTCTCCATGGCCACTGAGGATGTACATTGTGTTACCTGCACGACCACCAAACTCACAATTTTCTTACTATCCATGTCCTGAAAGTGGTAGGTGCAGTACTTGGCAGAAAATCCAGAGCTGTCGCACTGTCCATCGCCGGCTAGCCTGAATCGTTTGCCTTCGAATGTACTTGCTAGAGACAATTGTTCAATTTTCCAAGCATCACTAATGGCTGTAAACAGATAATCACGTTGGTATATGTAGTACAGTGCTTTGGAAATGAAATGGAGTCCCACAAACTGAAAGAAAGCCTCTAACTTTCTAAATCTGGAGCCACTAAAAAGTGATGCAGCTGCACACAGTAGATTGCCTGCTGGCAGTTTCCCCAGCATCGGTTGTGCAGACCATGAGAACCTATGATTTAATCTACAGGCGGCTTTTATTTTGACGTTACTGCCTTTTATTTGACGAGTCACATTAATCAATGGCTTCCCACATACTTTCCCTCTAATGGAATTCACACATTTCAGCATACTTATAATTTCCATCAAACAACTGTCGAATACAATGTGTTTGCTCTCTTTCATTAGACTGTCATCCTGCGTCAACGTTGTTTCGGCCTTTGACGTTGTGGAGATTTCAACACATTGGAAAGTAATATCGCTGATATCAAGTTCTGATGCGTCTATGGATGCTGCGGCTGGTTCATTCTGTCATTTCAACATCTATTACTTCAACATTGATGGGAGAACACAACAATGTCGACAGGTTTTTTGGTGGCACATTTTTGGCGGGTGTAGATTGTGTAAATTGATCTGCAACTACTTCAGAGCCATCTTCAATACATTCAATAACATCTTCTTGTAGTGGTGCGGTCACACTGTAGCTATGGTCCAATGCAACTTTGCTGTAGTCTCCAAACACAGTTAATTCATGTTCTGGCCATTGGACATGAGCATCTCGAGCCTGAACATGCCTCGCCTCAATTAATAGTTCCTCCATAGTGTACACGGTCTGGCAAGCCACATCTCTCATTCGCTTCACTGTCTTTGTGTGTATAGTTCTGACACCCACGGGTAACTGGAGGAGAGATTGGAAAAGGGATGTTCAGTTTAAACACAAGATGGAGTGTAGTAGAATTGACTGGAAAAAAACATAAAATAGTCCCCAGCACAAACATTTTTTTAAAGTTATGAACTGTTTGTAACTAACCTTTTTTTGTTTTTTTTTCTTTGCAACTTTTTTGAATCGACCTTCAACATCTGCACGCTGTAGCTCCGATTCGTTTTCGCATGTCCTCCCTTCCTCTTGCGCTGCAACGACTATATTTTCTGTATCCGCATAGACAGCACGGAATGAGGCTCCATCGTCTCCCTGAAACATAGTACTTTCATTACTATGTATCAAAATATTGTTAGTATAAAACACACGTGAGGACGAACACACAGGTACATCTCAATAGCCAAACACGATTTAAACATTGTGTGCAACAATCAAAGGACAGGTATTCGACCAGTGATGATCTATTTCGATGGAACTGTCAGTATCCATACCTATGGCTCTGCATGGACTACCATGAATGGTTGTATTGGAGAGGAGGCATCTGCATCTCCCTGAAACACAGTACTTGCGTGAGTATGTTTTTCAATATTGGAAACACAACACACACTTGGGGTCGACGGCACAGGTACATATAAAGAGATAACCACAAATGATGCATTGTCCAAAAGAATCAAGGAAAATCCAAATATGATCACATTTCATCCACTTATTTCAACGATTCCTTTACATCTGCATCATCTAAATGAGATGTTGTGATTGTGGTGGAAGCTCCGTCGTCTCCCTGAAACACAGCACTTGCGTTAATAGGGAAGAAAGTATAGCAAATGGAATCACGTTATATGATCACGCATGATGGAGCTGTCATTATCCATACCTAGTGCTGCTGAAGAATATCTATGGATGTTGCAAATGTAGTGCGCACTTCCGAAAGCTGTTGCGCCGATTCGTATACGCATGGTCCCGCTTCCACTTCCCCTGGAATTACTTGAATGTCAGGCTCTGCATCAAGTGCAGGGGTTGACGCTCCATCAACTGCCTGAAACATAGTACTTGCATTAGTGAGGATTACAATAGTGAAAACATAACACACACCTGGGGTCGACAGCACAGGTACATATCAACGGCTAACCACAAATGAAACCTTGTGTAGAACAATCAAACGACAAGAATTCCAGCTCTGATGATGACGCTCGATGGAGCTGTCAGTATCCATACCTCCTGCTGTTGAAGAACATCTAGAAATGTTGTAGATGTGGCGGACGCTTCAGCATCTCCCTGAAAGACAGTACTTGCATTAGTATGGATAACACTAATTATAACCAAAAACAAACACCAGTGGACGATAACTAAGGTGTATATCAATTGGAATGCACTAACCAAACATTTGGTAAAATGATTACACGATAAAATAAAAATATTACTTGACATGCATAAAACAGGTCTGTAGCGGATTAGCCTAGTAAGATTACCTGATATGCGCAAGAAGTGGTTGATAACTGCGACCACGTCAAGGATATAGAATGTTCTTGCTTCAGATTCAAGGGATAGTCAAGAAGTTGTAAAGGTAAATTAATGATTGATAATGAAATGCCAATATTAAAAATAGCCATGTAAGGCGACAGAATACTTGTAAAATGCTCAATACAGCACAGTTCCCTGTTCCCATATATATACATTGCGTTTGTGGGTTATGAAATCGAAAAAGAATATATTGGTAAATGTCATTATTCAAAAAACTATACAATCATATCAATATCGAAATTATTACAAGGGATAGAACATCTACAATATCAATTAATCCGTTCGGATCCCTACACACTACCCCAAGGCCTAAAGCTAAATCCGGACACTTGACTCACCGGTGGCGGAATGTGGACGAATAGAGTGGGAATAGCGTTTTCGAGGAATTTCCGTGTCGTTCGCCGTTTATTCTTCTTTGTTACCCAAGATGTTGTGTACATGTCCAAGGAAAGGTGCCGGCTGCAGATGCAGTATCGATCACCCCTCTTGTCCTGTAAGACTTGTTGGACTCTACTTTCCAGCTCATCCAGTGGATATCCGCAATGTCTGACCCATTCTCTTATTCGATCAACTGTTTTCGGGAATACATGCATTGTAGTGCCTTCAGATTTCGCATGGGTCTTCGAAGGGCAACCGCTAATCGAACAGGCAGGCATTGTTGATAAATCTGAAAAGTAAATATCGACATTATTATACAATCTTCAAGAATAAAGATTTGATACAAAAGTAAATGAATCATACAATGATCAATGCAAGGTTTGTTTTGGTCGCAGGACCTATACCAGTTCATTATGTGCGGCTTAGTATTTGCATAAGTTGCAGAAATGTATAAATGATGTGACTAAAAACTGAACATGTGACTCATCCCTTGGATGTTCTGTATTGCACGAGAAGGAAACATGCTTACATCATAGACTGGACCCCCGAAGGATGCAATTCGATGACAATTGACACAGATGAAAATCAATAGATCTTTTGATTGCATAGCAATGGAAATTCAAGTCAATAGCAATGAGACCAATGAACATAGCACTTTTGGGTACTCTACTCGCAAATAGATAGAAATTTAAAAATCTGCGAAATATGACCAGGATACATGGCCTTACCTTGACCAACAAACAGTTGGATTCAGCAAGCAGAGCAGTATGTTGCGGGAGAATAGGTGGATGGCCACAGGTAGCGCACTGATGGGTATGCTCGAAGCGGTCACAGAAGTTCACGGATAGCACAACGACGAGCAGATTAGCATAGATCTCAGTGGTTCCCAGGTAGCACGTTCAGGAGTTGACTTGCAAAGCACAAAGATGTTCTCATGAGACATATCGAGTGGTTTTTAAAGTATTAGAAACTGGGGTGTGTTTGTGAATGAATGACGTATGTATGTCGTGGTATTAGGGGGCGGCCTGCTTGAAGGGGAGGCCTGCATGGAGACACGGGGTCTGAGGAGACCATGTGAACAATGGCCCCTTGGCGTGGGACACCTTTTGAAGTGTACATGTAGTTTGGCACCTTGGCCGTTTGTGCCCGTCACAGCCCCCCATGCCAGCGCCCATCCACTGGCGCGAACCGCCTTTGATACAGGGGGGTGGGATGGATGGGCCTGGGGCGTGCAGATAAGGCACAGGAAGACTGCTGAATGGAGACACTTATGTGGATTGCAGGGGGGCGGCCTGCTTCAAGGGGAGGCCTGGCTGGAGACACGGGGTCTGAGGAGGCCATGTGACCGATGGCCCCTTGGCGTGGGACACGTTTTGAAGTGTACATGTAGTTGGCACCTTGGCCTTTCGCGCCCCTGACAGCCCATCATGCCAGCGCTCATCCACTGGTGCGAACCGCCTTTATATCAATATATAGTATATCGCCTTTATATCAATGATAGTATATCGTTGCTTATCAATAACAAATGCCACATACCGGAGATTCTTGTGAGCACAGACCCACACTTCAACCGGTGTATTATAGCGGTCAAGACCCTAAGGCCTGTATAATCCAATGGTAATTGTTAGTATAGATATATGTGTGACTTTTATAGAGACATAACCTACTGAAAGACTTTGAACAAGTGTTATTTAGTGCATGCATTATCGAGAATATGTTATGTTAGCTTAGATAGATAGTGACCACCCTGCTTCACAGCGACCAGACCTTCACCCATTCGGAGCACAGATGTCTGACGTCCATCCTTGAATGGAGACACAGTTGATTCATTTAAAAAATCGAAACAAACGTTGTTAAAATATATGTGGTGCTTTATTTTGTATCTTATTTTCATGACAAAAAAATACAAGACTTTAAAGATTATACAGGTCAAGTTGCAGCACAGCGAGAGAAAATCCCCTGTACTGACCACTGTCACTCGGGAACGTTTCTCTAATGGCACGAACGGCACAGGCAGGTATCACTCTTCGAACGCGGTGTCCAAGCCTCCCGTGGAGCCACCATGTAAAGGAACGATAGGCCACCAGCCTGTACCACCTGTGAAAAGGAATGAAACAAACTGTTTTTAAATGACCAAGATAAGTTTAATAAACGTTTGTTGTCAATGACAATTCTTGTAACTAATGGCATTCTGCACGGACAAATGCTATCTAGACAATGCACACTATTGAACGACTTACATGCGTTACAATGATATGTAGATGTAATTTTGGATATAGTAGAAGAACATGAAATAGGAGTGGCATGACAAGCAGAGTATACTTACTTGTTACTCGGATTACGAGGACGAACAGTTGCGCGAAGTTCGTGCATAAGCACCATCATTATTATCAACACGGCCCGTGTGAGGCAGGCTGCCCTGAAGTCTGGCAGCTCGGTGATGCATTGCGGTCGTGGCTCGCCTTCCGGAATGTAGGCCAGGCATCCCGAGTTTTCTCGGCAGCAGCAGTTCTCGTCCTCAGTTGGCATTAGCTCGCACCGATTGCATGTGCACCAGGTGGAGACGCCGTCCATTCGACTAGGCCCAGGCTCTTCATCTGTTGATTCGTCCTGGCAACTGCCGTCCGAATCCCCATCGTTTTCGCGTGCTTCCCTTTCCAGTAGTTCCTCCTCGGTATACTCGGGCTCATACATGTAGGGCATTATTGTAGCCATTGTGTGTTAAACAAACTAAAATAATTTATAGCGGTGGTACTGGTATCTGTTCACACGGGCTACAAGAGGCGAAGGTAGCTGACCAGAGCACTGAAACGAGTCACAGAATACTCAAAGTAACACAGAGAGAGGAATGGAATCGAAAATCTGCTGCTGTGTGTTGTGAAACGGTCTGTTTATACTTATTGCGGAAAGAGGCGTCCTGCCATTTCCATGGCGACACGTCATTAGCTGAAGCGCAGCAAATGTTGACACGAGACGTGCTTTGGCGTTGGGAAATGGGCGGTACGAGTCTGCTGACAGGCTCAGGGGCGGGGGAATTGATTTAGTGCCGCAAAAGCAGGTCAGCCAGGGCGATCGGGGAAAATATAGGATTATCAGAAAATGGCGGCTCCCTGGTGCTTGTTTTCGCGTGCGTTTAATGGACGAAAACTCGGGTAAGGTCCATAGGAAAGTTTTCTAAAATCGAGCCACTTAGGCTTAAAAAAACATGGCCGACCCGTAGGGACAATAAACATTTTTACTAGACCATGCCTTTAAAGCTAACAATCTATAGCTCATTGGGTCATCTCGATGTCCCTTCTTATATGCGGGACTAAGTGAGACAACCTCCATGAATTAGGGATGATGCCCTGCTCTATGATTTTCTCAAACAGGACAAACATTAAATCGGTCCACAGTTCAGGGTTTGACTTCAAAATTAGATTACAGATCCCACCAGGTCTGGGAGCACAGGATTGTTTAAGACCCTTGATTATATCATTTTAGCTTTGTCAAAGGCCAACTCGATAGGTGTGTTTTGGGTAACTGGGCATCAGACCCCAAGAACTTCCTAGAGGGAAAGTCACACCAGATCCCCTCACTAATGGGGCAATGTAGTTCCATTGTGTTTTTTTGTGCAAGCTGCCTAAATGAAGCCCATAATCTTTTACTATGGCCAGAGATTAGAATACGCACCATGGACTGCCAGGCTTCATTATTCACAGACCTCTTTAACCGTTTTATCCAGCAAAGGTACTCATTTTTTATTTTTCTCATCTCATTTCTTTTAATACTTCTGATATCTCAATTTTAGATACACGTCTAAAATTAAACCTCATACTTCTTTTAGAAAATGCTATGTTCTTAGCAAAGATTTTAGAGGACTTACCCTGACACTTAAAGTTACAATTGCCCACAGGTAAAAAGTGAAATATAATAGACATTAACCAATATACAATATCATTAGGAGAATCCAGTTGTTCATAATCATGATTTCTATGAACCATATGGCGAGACATTTTATCCAAGTTTTTATCCGTCTAACTAAGTCTATTTCTCCCAGTGCTAACTAATACTTAACCTACTTTGTCAAAACTTCTCACTTTAATAGTAAGCAAATTGCAACTCAAGGTCAATACGGCATTGTCACTAAAGTTATTACTCTGGACAGTAAGGTCAACAACCCTTCGAAATAACCCTTCACAGCAACAAATGTAATCAATGTTAGATGAATATGCCCCATTCTTCCAAGTCGGGGCAGCAGGGATATCTCCACTGACCATATCATTTACTATGTTAAGGTCAAGATCCTCAAGGAAGTTAGACCACGCCATAGATCTACTAACCGAGAAACCTCCCAAAAAGACTGTTTGTAATTTTTCTTGCCATTAATGGCAGGTTATGTTGTAGACGTACATTCAGGTCTCCACATAATGGTATGCTAATGTCCTGTTTATGGGACTACAGATCATAAATAGCCCCATAAACATAGCTAAGGATAGATTGTGTAACTTCCCAACCAGGAGGATCATATACATTAATTACTACAACCTCCCCTAAGCGTAGCATGTCTAAATCCACCTCTACAAACAAGGCATTACTATTTTATTTTATGATTGGAAATAAGTTTGACAAGCCCACCCCGTGGCTGTTTCTTTGTCCCTCTCAAAGTACATCTCTTGTAGCAGGTAAAACCATCAAACACTGCTTTGCCCAAGAGCCACGTTTCTTGCAATAAGACCATGGTGGCTGCATTTAGCAAATCAGGTTAACCATGTTCTCTAAACACATTTAGTTTGTCCATTTTATGATACTGGGTGAGTTCCCTATAAGGAGTGGAGGGAAAGGAAACTACTGTTTTATCTAGAAACCTAAAGTAACTCACCCCAGAGGCCCTCAAACCATGGCTCTCCACCTTGGTTTCAGAAATTATAAAAATTAGAGACAGTAGGAGATATGACAAACCTCTTCCTATAATCTCTTCAGAATATTACGGAAACTTTGGCACCTTTAAAAAAAGAAACAGTTACAGCATACAAGAAAAAATAAGATATGGTTCAGCTCTGAACTGCAAAAATTAAAAGCAGTAAAAACCAAATATTTCTACGCCTTGAGGTCAACTCAGGATACCATAAGCATGGAAGCATATAAAATAGCGGCAAAGGAGTACAAAATAGCAATTATAGACGCTAAGAAAGATGTGCTAAACAAAAGCATAATCAACACTCAATCTAAAGTCAAGGAATTGGAAACTCCCTATGAGCAGAGCAGTGACATCCCGGTGAAAGATGTTACTTGGTGTACATCAGTCCAGGATGCCATGATGGGCAAATTGGACCGGATTAAGAAAGATATTGAAAATAAAAAGACAAATCTAAACACATGCCAAATAGTGTATGCGATTTGGAGACACCTGTATAGAGAGCATCCCTGCACCAGTTTAACTTCTCTCCTGGGTTGCAAATTGAACTGCCTAACATCATTGTTCATCTTAAACCGACAAAATGTAAGGGTGATCCATGCTCCGCAATGATCATAAAATCATGTTCTCCCACTTTAATTAACAGCCTTTGGAAATTTGTTAATGCCTCTTTTATCGAAAATCACGTCCTGTCGGGGATTAAGAATGCTTGGATTAACCCCCTACTGAAGAAACCAGGACTGTGTCCTAAAACTGCTAAGAACTACCGGCCCATTAAGAATACTCTGTTTCTTCTAAAAAATGTATGTCCAAATTTCGGCCCACTTGAATAGATATCTGATTCTAAATAAGTACCAATCTGGTTTTAGATAGGGTCATGGGACCGAAAGAGCACTTTTGGAATTGAAATTGAGGTTACTCGATTCGATGGACAAAGGCCAGGCCTCGCTTCTCATGCTATTGGATTTATCTGCGGCCTTTGACATGGTTGATCATTCCATTTTAATTACCAGGCTAAAGCAAGTGGCAAACATTTCAGATAGTGCTGCACGGTGGATCACCTCCTTTTTGGGTGATACAGTGTAGAGTGTATAGTGGATATTCGGAGGCAATGCCAACTATCTTGGTTTATGTTGTTTCCCAGGGTGCATGTGTATCCCCATCCCTCTATAAATATCTTTATAGTACCTTTTTAAACATCTTTTGTGAAAGAATGGTGGAAGGACGAGCGTAACACGTTGAAGACAAACAGGAGGACCTAACCAAAGATGATGCTAAAATTCGATGATGCCCATTGAATTCAAGAAGCATATAATGGAGCTAGAAAGCTAGAATTACAATCAGACACACTTGTTATAAATCTAGAAGCAAAAGCAAAATGGCACCTCCTGACGAATCGTCACACATAACGATGGGGAAAAATGTGTTGAGGAGCAAAAACTGAAATTTGAAGTAAAAGCATCCTAATTTATGAGAAACTACAATTCTGTTTTATGGTGCTTAGAGGATGAACGTCGGTTTATTATCTTGCCGTCTGCCGGCTTCAGTACACTGGGGCACATTCAAACACACTCTCCAACTACTACTATTATCGGAGTTGGTAGCAGCTGAAATGTACAGCGAAGCAGGTGAGCGAGCGACGAATTGGAGTCCAGGTTCCACACTCCACAACTACGTCGAAACAAATCAGACCTCAAGTTATTAACTGTATCAGTATGTAGAGTGCAGCAGCTGAGGAACACTAAGGGCTAGGGGTCTGTTTCAGTGACCCACACTCCAAATGTCCATGCAGCACCAATTAGCAGCCAAACATCTCACCATTGCAAAATGAACAGTCTTAAAGTTGGTACGTTATGTCTTTAAAGAGTTTCTCACCAACAACAAAAAAATGGAGGAAACAGTGATCATACGGCCAATAGTATCACTGGCTAAAAACAGTACTGATATGCACCAATATGCACAGCGTTGCACCGTACTCAGACTCCTCAACTTCTGGAACAGGTCCAGGCTTCAGGCGCGAACCTTCAGGGCAGACCTTCAGCCTCAATAAGCCCTCAATACCTTTTCCCCAAAGCCCTCACCACGTGCCACAACCCACAGGCTCACCAACGTGGCCGTGGCTGCGTTTTCTCTCCCAATTACTCTCCGATGTTCTGAGTGCAGCCTCTAACGGAAGCTAGAGGAAAGAACGTAAACACATCCAAAAAGCATCAAACCGCACTGCTCTCTGAACGGGGAAAAAACTGGAGACTGCCGTAATCCCCCTTCATCTTCATATAGGAGGGCACTATGTACGACTTCATTCCATTTTTCTGGATCACATTAAAAAAGGAATTATGCGGGTTACAATCGCATATGAACAATGAAAATTAAAGAGGGGGCAGCGGGCACCCCAGTGTAATGCCCTTGTTTATGTTACTATCTCTAGAATATTTATTCAGCTCTGCACATCGGATCGCAATAGGGGTATTGCTATAAACCAGCTGTATCATCTGCAGCAAACTAACCGATATGTCTTTTTTTGTCCGCTTCTGCCATGAGAGATTCCTATCAATGGAATCAAATACTTTAGTTAAATCGAGGAAAGCTGCATATACTGTACTGACTCTGACCTTCACACATTTTCTAATAATGGTTTTCAATACAAAACAAAGGTCTAAGGCGGCAAAACCTTTCCTAAACATGCTTGGTTTTTTGGTAGCTTATTATTATTATCCGTTGCCCAGGACAGGAGCCAGGAGGCCAAACCTCCTGTGAATATTTTGCTTCAAATATCTAGCAGGGAGATTGGGCGGTAACAATGAGGGTCCAACATCTTGCCTTTAAAAAAAATCAGAATTAATAGGCTCCCATTCCATGAGCTTGGATACATCCTTACTGCTGCTATAGCATTAAAAACCTGTGCTAACACAGGTGCCCACTATTCAGACAGCCATGCATAGATTTCCGGTCTTATTCAGTTATTCAGGCATGGACACTTGTGTACAGGCGCATTATAAATTACTTATCATATCATTCCATCAGGACCTGCGGCTTGGCCTGTTTTTAATGAGAAATGTGAGTCTTGATTTCTTCTTTACCAAACTTTAAATTCTCTATTTGTTCAAGGTCTGTATCTTTTCGACCTATTTTATCTGTCTCTAAGTTATTTAATAAAATGTCCAGGTGCGCAATCCAGGTATCGGGGGCAATAGAGCCAATATATCCACCCTCATTTTCTCCAAATCCCTTTGCAACTAATCTCCACAAGTTTTAAACATTATTTTTTTTAACAACCCTGTGTGATGATCCCACTGTTTGTTGCTAAAGTGACGTTTCTTATCTTTTAAAGGCTTCTAAAATGCGCATGTCTTCTCATAAAGAGCTGTAGCTTTGATAGTATCCGCCCTAACGTCTGTATTTAGGTTCTACTTCGCATGTCTGGACTCGGCATCAGAACAACCAGACATCCATTTCCCCCCTTTATCTCTTATGATCAATTTTCCCAAGGGTTCCATACATTTGCTTCAGAGATAAACCGTCAGGTACTCAGTCTTCTGTAATCCTTGTCTGATCATTATCTTTGTGCACTCTTATGCACTTCAGTTTCCTGCATAAGGTGAACCAACTCCTCCCTCTCTACATTCCCAGTCTGGTCGACCAGGATGAGCCTGGCTGTTCCACGGAGGATATCTCCTTTCATTCATGTATTTTTTAATTCACTATCGCTGGATTGTGGTCACTTTCCAACCTCTCCAATCTCAAATGAATTTACTTTGTTAAAGGAGAGGCAATCTACTTTGGCATAATCAATAACTGATTTCTTCTTTCCAAATGTAGCTTTTATTGGCATATCCCTCTTGCATCGACCGTTTAATTCGATTAGTTGATATAAGTGCATAAAGTGCACTAGGGCCCTGCCTCTTGTATCATGAGCTGAATTGGATAACTTCCTACTGGCTATACCTAAAAGATCTTATGAAGAGACTTGCTCAGTTTTTTGCTTCTGATCATCCCCAATTGTAGTGTTAAAATTCCTGAATAGTACTAGACTGGCCTCCAGTGCTACATCGGTAGCTGACAATAGAGGACATCCTTTGCCTGCCATGCTTACCTCCGTCAGTTTTGGAGGAATGTAAACATTTATGACTGAAATTATCTGTTTCTCCCTCTTTTCAGTGTCTAATCGTTGGCGTGATCACATTTCACTGATAGTCAATTCAGTGAATTGTGCACCAATGTGACTAGCTCCCTTCTCAATCTGCCTTTCGGGGATTTGAGTGCATTCATTATGTAAATATCAAATGCAGGAAACAGTTCCCTAAGAGTACAATCATCCTCAAGCCAGATAATGTCAAAGTAACCCACGCACTGGATCTATCCTGCATCCCCTGCTTTGTTTTTTAGCACAGCTATATTCCAGCTGATTAACTTCAAAGACCTCGCCTTCCAAGAGACTCCCTGAACTACTTAGACCCTCCTCACTGCAAGGCTTCTTGCTTTCCAGCCTCGAAGCAGGAGCTGTACCTTCTGCCCTGGCACCCCCAATAAACAACTCTGCCAGGGACTGACCGGACGGGCATGATCTATGCAGCGAATGACCATCTCTGCTGCCTGTCGAGAAATAGAGCATTGTCTGGATTTCACCTTCAGCAAGTGCTCCAATTCTGCCCTCGAAACGTCTAGCAATTACGCTTTGGAAACCAAGGCTGAATGATGTACGTTGGGGCCTTCAGAGACCGGTTGGGCTAGGTGAGGGTCTATGAAGGGTATGTGTGAAGTCGTGTAAATGGCAAATTTTACAATGACAGTCCTCTCCCACCATTATCCCTCTTAATGCAAGTGCTTCTTTGTAATTAAAAATACATAAACGGTTCCCAAGGCTGCAACGGACACTACACCTGGCACAAAGCATGCATTTGGACATTCTCCTCACAGTCGAAAATATTTTGCAGGTAATGTCATTAACGTCAAGAATGGAAGACCGCTCTTTCACTAGCGTTCTCTTATACCATTTCTTATTTCCATGCGTTCTTTCTTTAAATGTGCATATTAAATTCATCTTCCTCCATCCTGCGAGTGGGTCATACATTTCTCGGCCCACACACGTGAGCTTCCCTTCCTGCATAGCAGAGGTTTCTGCATGTTGCTTTGTACCAATATTACTCCGCTCCATAGCGTCAGCAAGAGGATTACCCCTTTCCGAATGATGGGTTTTCGAAGAACTCTGGGATATCTCTACCACCTCAGCCCTGCCCTCGCCTGTAAAAATATCCTCACTGGGACTCTGTCAAAAGCTGATTAAATGTTCCATTTAGACAGTTTTTTGATCTTCCAAGGCCCACGATCATATTACTACTCTTTGAGGCAGCCGGATTGGTGCTCGGAGACCTCCAGTAATGGACCTTTTGGAGCGTTATCTGTTTGAGAGCACACATTCATCAGTAGTGGTTTTAATTTCACGTTCTGCCTATCGCAAGCTTCCGGATGTAAATTTAAAGCAACGTTTGACAGTTTTTCGATAATATCGAAACATTTATGCAGAATTGAGACCTTGTTGAACCTGTGCCCATTCAGGAATTGAATGTCTCATTTTAGCACCCTGAACATAACGTCCACTCTTGCTGCCCACACCACTCACAAGAATAAGGCACAATTTGACACATACTGTAATCCAAAGGATAGCTGTCATCCATGACAATAAAATACAAAATAAGCATTGGCCAATACTATAGATTTTGGCTGTGGTATATCAAGGGCAGTCTCCTCCTATAACAAAATGACTACTGCCTGTAGGAATACAAGGGTGAGTAGTAGCTACTGCGCCTACTTAGCCTTCACACTACTACAAACCCGAAGTGATACCAATGATAAAGGTGAAATCGGCACAGTCAAGCGATGTATATCCTTCACCTTTTGTAGTAACGTGGGCCGAGGGAAACCTATGCTCTTAAATTGGCTGTGAATGTGATAATAGGAGCATCCCAACCGACATAGTACAACAGTCCAAAACAGAACACAAAATATGCAGAATGTCGATGATGCAAGCACTCTGGGTAACGTAGTTGGGGTGAACTGCAAGAAATTGCACACAGTATCATCAAAAAGTATATGTCTTGTTGAAAAAGGTGCAAATGGTGGCTTAGCAGGCACTAGGGTCCCAAAAGTGGATCAAGCGGGCTAGGGCTTCTCAGCAATACCTTATTTGTTCTTGAGTGGGTAGAACCAGGCTTCGGGATGCTGTCTTTACGGGTCTTGACAGGTTCAGATGTGGCGAGTTGTACTGGTCCAGGCAGCGATATGGGTATTACCCAAATTGTTCGAACACAATTGTTCGAATGACCTAATTGACCGAAAGTCAAGGGTCCGAATTGACCTTTGCACAATTGACCACAATATATATATATATATATATATATATATGTGTTGGTTGCGGGGGGAGTTTTCCCCCCACATATATGTAACAATTGACCTTCACAATTCGGTCAGTAAAGGTAAATTGTGATTCGAACAATTGTAGTTCGATCAATTCGTATACAACCGCGATATGGCGTTAAGTCAGTTTGAAGCGGATATCCATGGGGTTCGAAGGCTGCATTCGAGTGATGCGATTTAGAGCGCTCACCATGGTGGGTTCAGAGGTTGGGCAGGTGCGAGACATTGGATACCGCTGAGTCGGTTTGACAATTGACACAGTGCTGCCACTGGTTCGGTTTTAAGGGCCAGGGTAGTTCGAAGCTGTGATCCTGATGGTCCGATGCACAGCTGGAAGCAGCAGCGGTTCAAAGTCATCAGCATTGGTGAGCTGATTGTTATAGCAGAACAGATGTCACACTCTGCTTGGTACAATGTGACGCTGAGATGGTTCGATTAATGCGCAAATGCAGGTAGAAGAAGTGCCAAAGGCAGCACAGTGGGTCCTGGTGGTTCAAAGGTGTACAACCGTGATCACCTTTAGTTCGAAGACTGTTTGAAGATGTAGAATGCAGGAATCCAACTGCTTTACTTCCTCTGTTGCTGAGAGTCCCATTCCAGAGGCTCATAGGCAAGATTGGTCCTTGTTCTCTTCGCTTCCACTTGGGGGCGGATGGCTAGCACCTGAAGTAGTCCTTTACCACCAATGAGGGGCCTGGGTACCAGTGCAGCTGGCAGAAAGTGCAGGTCATTTTTCCAACAGCAGTTCACTCCTAATGTTCCCCGCATATTGGTAGAACTTGTCCTTGTATGGAACACCTGCCTTCACCTCACAACTGGAGGACTTTGGAAAGGACTGCTCTCCCAACAGTGTCCAAACTAATTCTTCAAGAGCTCTTGAAGGTCGATAATGAATCAAGGAAGGAGTGGGTAACCTTTTCCTTATGAAGGCAAAAGGCAAGAGGAGATTGGCTAAACGTCAGCCTGCCTTAAAGGGTTCAATCCATTTTAAGGTAAAAAAAGGACTTCTTTCATTATACCCAACATGCATTGCTGTGCACGAAGTGGAGGAGGCATGAAGGAAAGGGAAGCCCACAGAAAACCAAGATAGGGATACCCGTCCTCTATTCCATTCTGCTCTGTTTGACAGTCTGATCCCTCCCCGTACTAACCCTGCAGCTTCAATATCTCTTTGGTATGCAATACCAGGGTGAGAGGATGGACCTTTGGTTTAGGGTGTGTCCCTTTGAAGCTTCGTTGCCAGGACTCCCCTGCTGGGAGTTTCCTGGGCTGGAGAGATGTTTTGCTGGACCTAAAAAAGCATCAAAGAGAGACAGGTCCCCCTGCCTATTGTCCTTTTGGCTGAAGTAGAGACAGGCAGGCTGAAGAGAATACAAACGGCCTGCCCATGGCTGTCCTGGGCCTACATTGTTCACATAAGTCTGCTACAAATCATGTGTGGCTTTAATAATTGTGTGAACTATCAGCCCTCATACCACAACCCAGTTATGGCTTATTTTTAGATGTTTATTTGCCATCAGATCGTTAGTTTATTTGCCAAGAGACTGTTAGTATCTTTTTGGATCAAAGGTGCAGAGTTAAATACAATCTCTGGCTGCAATGACTTTGCTGTTACAGTAGCTGTCAAACAGGACACCAGTGACTTTTAAACCTGCTCTGTGCCATTGAAGATCAGGAGCTTCAAAGGAGACTGATGCATCAGGGCACACGTTTACACAATGCTTTTTTTCATGGAGCTCTCTAAGAGGGCGGTCTGTTTAGCAGACCCTTCTTTCAAGATGAAATTGCCCATATCATTTTATCTATAGATCTATTTGTGAAGATGTGTTTGTATGTTCGGGGTTGGCTCCAACCCCATAACAGTTGGTGGGATAACATTTCCAGTTTGGGGTGTGCTGGCGATAGTAAAATTTGACCAACCCCACCCATTTGTGGTCCGGGCCCTGTGCTATCAGTATAGGCGATATTGGGAGATTGCCGAATTTGTGATTGTTGGCTCCAGCCCCACAACAGTTGGTGGGCTGAAATGTTTGCGCAAGGTGGGCATACCAGTCTGGGGTGTACTGGTGACAGTGAAATTTGACTAACTCTACCCATTCGTCCTTGCCAGGGGTGGAGTGGGCCAGGCCCTGTGCTAGCTGTTTAGGCGATTCCGGAGATTGTCAATTTCAAAAATAGGCAGTTAGGCAACAATCTAACATATACAAGGCTGTAGCAGACCCCCACGTGCTTGTCAGCTACAGACCCGGGCAACGCTGGAGAGTATGGCTAGTTTTTTTAATGAAAATCAAAAAGGCTAAGGCTGCTAAGCAGATGCCAATTCATCACACATATGCCCCAATAACACACTATATAAAACCTTCAACTACATGTTTAAATAGAGAGAGTTCTTGAATAATTTGAGGGTCCGGTTATTGGTCACATAAGTACCCTTTCGAATGGATTGTGCCTTCCAACGTATTCCACATCTTTGACATGTAATGTCCACAGCTGTGTACATTGGAAACATTTCGGCAGAGGGTGTCCTGCGTCGCTGGCGTCGGGTCGATGTCCCTCGAAGGCCTCCGTCGAGGGTGAAGTCACCGGATTTTATAAATAGGACGCACGGTGTCTGTAGCCTCAGTTCAATTTTCTCGCAAATGTGTTTGCTTCGGAGATTCGGCGCGCCTCGTGTATTCCTCGTGATTATGTCTTCTTCTTCGACCCTTCCGACTCCGTGGTCTGGCTTCAAGACTTGCCGGGACTGCAAGTCTAAGATGTCGATTACCGACCCGCATCGCATTTGTTTGTGGTGCCTGGGCGAGAGTAATGACAGCGACGACTGTTACAAATGCCAGTCGCTGACTGCTAAGGCCTTGCAGGAGCGTAAGGGGAAACTCCAGGTAGGTAGGTAGGGGTTCTCAACCCAGTAAGTCCCATAAAACTTCTAAGGGGATGTTCACAGCCGATTTGAGGGGCGACTCTCTGCGTTGGAAGGAGTCTCGGGGATCTCGGTCCCAGAGTGCTTCCCGCCATTCATCGTCCTCGTCTCGGCATTCCAGGAAGCGCTGTCACCGGTCACCTTCGCCGTCCTCCTCGGAGGATGGAGCCGCAAGGAAAGTGACTTGTCCAACTAAGTCCTCAACTCTTGAGGAATGGGCTGCCTTTAGGGAGCAGACGCTGGCGATTTTCCAATCCCAGGGCACAGTTCCGTCCGCGCCTTTGGAAGAAGCTGGCAAGGAACAGTCTCCACCCGTGGCTCGTGCGCCTTCGGGCTCGGGTCCTCGGCACGATTCTCATCGGGAACCTTCAAGGTCCCGTTCGGGCAAGACTTAGGATGGTCTCAAGAGACGTGCTTCCAGGTCTCGGTCCTCATCCCCAGCGAGACCGCAGAAACCTGGTAGGGGCTCGAAATCAGCGTCGACTCTGTCGGCGCCGTGTCCGTCGGATACGGACGTCCAAGCTTTGCCTTTGCACCAGCCCCCAGTGCCATTATCGACGTCGAAGCCGTTGGCGCCTTCGGGGCCTTGGCTGGAATTTGCCGATGGAGATCCCTGGTACTGTGGATCCCAAGTCTGTCAGTTCTGTTAAGGAATCCAGACCCTCTTCTATCCCGAGGCAGGACTTTTACCTTCCTCTGGTTGACATCTGAGGATGAGGAGAGGTCAGATGTAGTTGTTGAGCCTGATGTGGCTCCTGTCATTTTCAGGGACAGTCAATTGGAAGAGTTAAGGCAATCTCTTCATGATGCCAGTGGCTTGGACACTTCTCCTGAGGTGGAGTTTGGCAGGCCTGAGCCTGGGGCTCATGCTGAGTCGTCCTACAGGAGACTGATGGCTATGGACACTGAGTATCTTGGTTGGTCCAGTCCTCCTGAAGCTTTTATTTGGGATGATTTTTAACAATTTTGGATCGAGGTCCGTCCTCTGACCGGGTGTTACCTTTTCATTCGACATTGCAGAAAAGGGTGGCGGCTGCTTGGCAGACACCAAAATCTCTTCCGGCAGTTAACAAATCGTTAACAAAAAAATACTGCTCTTCCGGTAGCAACCCCAGCTACCTTTTTACTCACCCCACTCCCGAGAGTTTGGTGGTTCAGGTGGCTATGGCCACCTCAAGGCAGATGGCGTACCCTACCTGAAAGGGACGACAAACGCTTCAACGGTTGGGCACGCAAGGTGTTTACTGCGGAGAGTATGGTGCTGAAATCAGCCAACTCCACTTGTGCCTTAGAAAGATTTTCACACACTCTGTGGAACTGTGTTTCTCTTGCGGCTGAGAATACTACTGAAGGAGAAGAAAGGGATGGGTACCTTTCTCTTGTGCAAGATGGCAAGGATGCCATGTGTGAAACCCTTCAGTCGGATTTGGACACAACCAACAGTGTTAGCTGGTCCATGGCTGCGAGCACCGTTATACGCAGATTTGCGTGGTTGCGGAAGTCGGGTTTTGCACCGGATGTGCAAGCCAGTCTATTGAACATGCTCTTTGATGGCACGTATTTGTTTGGCAGCAAGGGTGCGAGCCTTGAGAGGTTGCCGACTTCAAAAGCTGCGGCAAAGTCTTTGAGCACAGCTGTGCGCCTACCTCTGCCTTTTTCGTCCTAGGGGACAACAGTGGATAAGAGGCTTCTTTTGTTACTACTCCTCTTTTGGTAGGACGAGAGGAGCCACCAGTCAAAGGGGCCAACGAAAAAGTATCCGTGGTGGTCGGGGAAATAGGGGTGCCAAAGCCGCTCAGGCAGCTGCCCTTTGCCTTCAGGCCCAGTCTCAGCCGTTCCAAAACAATCATGAGGCCATGTCGCATTGTTCGCCGGTTGGGGGCAGACTGTCTCAGCATCTCAAAGAATGGCGAGCTATTACTTCGGATGCGTGGGTTCTAGATACAATAGCCCACGGCTACTGTCTTCCCTTCCTAAAGCGGCCTCGCAACAATTCACCAGGGAATCTCTCTTTGAAGCTTCCAGATCCGCTCCATGTGCAGGAAATCTTGACTCTGCTGGAGAAAGGCGCTATAGAACCGGTGCCTGTAGCGTAGAGGAACAAGGGATGGTATTCCCCATATTTTTTTATTCCAAAGAAAGACTGGGGATTGAGACCCATCTTGGACTTGCGTTGGTTGAACAAACTTCTCAGGAAGGACAAGTTCAAGATGGTCACTCTCTCAGGGCCTCCAGGCCCTTTGACTTCAGGATTGGTTGGTGTCTCTGGACCTACAGGATGCTTACTTTCATGTGCCGATTCATCCAAAGCACAGAAATTGCGGCTGGCGGCTCGCACTTTCAATTTCGGCTCCTGCCATTCGGATTGACCTCCGCCCCAAGGGTCTTCACCAAGCTAATGGTGGTGGTGGCAGCGTATCTCAGGCAAGGGAGGGATTCACGTCTACCCCTACCTGGACGACTGATCTGGGCGCGTTCTCCTGAGCAAGCGATGGATCATCTCGGGCTCACCTGTCGTTCCCTCCACAAGCTCCGCTTCTCCCTCAATTTCAAGAAGTCACATCTGACACCTTCCCAACAGCTCCATTTTCTGGTACTGCTTTGGGAGTATGTGAGATGTGGAATACGTTGGAGGACACAATCCATTCGAAGAACAAGTTACTTACCAACTTGTAACGTTCTTTCAACTGGATGTTCCTCCAACGTATTCTACATCGCCCTCCCAGCCGTGTCAATGATGTGGAATATGTTGGAGGAACATCCAGACGAAAGAACATTACTAGTTGCTAAGTAACTTGTTCTTATCAAGGTGTGAACTGTTGCCTCTGGAGAAATGCACTTATTTAGTCTGCTTTTAAATCTTAATTTTCCATATATCAATATGTTATCCAGTAAGCCAGAAGAAGAAACAAATCTCCTACCATCCTTTCAACTAAATTGTGCATGGGTATTAATCTGGCTATTGGCATTTTACATTTCTTTGTTTCCAGTGTCACAGAGAGCTTCATTGCAGTTCCAAGCAAGCAGCTAAGCACCGTATAAAAGGAGGAGAGAGGTAAAAGAGGTAAAAAGAGGCAGTGAAAAAGCATATGGAGAGAGTAAATTGTTTTCACTTCATCAACAGAAAAGAAATCGATTTAGAAAGACTGCTCTCAGAACGTTACTAGTGATCTTCCTAAATTGAACTGTCCTCACTCTAATACAAACTAATGTGACACAGGGATATGTATCTAAAAAGGAGAAATCAGGGGTGAAACGAAATGTCAGAATTGCAATATAAATCAGTATTAATTCTCGTCCCCACGTTGTATAGAACGGGGTTAGATGGAACACTTGATGGATGAACATACTTTGTCTGGCTCTGCCCTTCAGAGCGCTCTTGGCCATTCAAGTCTGAGTTCACGGGTATAACCTCTCGGGTTCCCATCACCCAAGTCCAAGTCACCCTTCAATCTTTCACAGTTTCAACAAAAAGTTTCTAAGTATAGTATTTGGTCGCAGTTGACTATAGGTTCCCCTCAATCTGGCTCAAACATTTTCTCCTTGGTGGCGTTTTCCTTCCCCAAGCTTTCTTCATTCCACGCATGGCCTTCCCTCTGTAGGGTTTGAGCCACCTTTCGTGTTTCGATTTTGCTGTCGAAGACTTTTGAAACTGGGAGGATTTTCTTTCTCACTTCCACATCACCACTTTGACCCTCCTTTCATTCTTTACTTCCACTTTACTTATTTTCCTTCAGTTCCAATGTTTCTTGGAAAATGTACTTGCTACGTATAACTTGCTTTCATATCAATTGCTCCTAGATCAAGTCTTTCAAACTTTTCTTTCATGCGGTTTTGTGGTTACTTTCATTCTCTCGCTTGCCACTGCAGGTTTAAAACATTTCACAGAGACGTTCGATTGGGCAATCTCACTTCGCCGGACAACTCTGCTACTTTGCATTTTGCATCCACAGTTCTTAACAATGGATTCACGTTCTCTTGCAGCTTATCAGTGCTAGCATAACCTTCATCCCTCGGTTACTGTCGCAAGCATTTCAATTAAACACAGACTAGGGCTTTCTTGGCTCCCCTCAACTAGTCACGTTAAGATGCTTTCCCTCTTTCATGCCTTTGATGTAGGAGTCAAGGTTGTTACCACTGCCGCTTCTGTGCCTCCCCAACTCTGCTGTTCACCCAGGAGTGTGGCTGGTAGCCTTGTAGCACTCAGAAGACGCTTTCTCTCTTCCAGCTGGGCTGTTGTGCGCAATCCTCATGGCCTTTCGGAAATAATGATCTCTCGCTTGGGGTGTGGGGTGGGTATTTGGCTTCCTGCCCCTTGAGTTCAACCCCTCGGTTTCTCGCTCTCCTTCACCTGGTTCACCATTGTCCTGGAGGAACTGCTCCTTCTCGTGCACCACCTTGTGTCGTAGTGTTCCACCTTTTAACTATGTTGTGAGAGTTAATAAGTATGAGGTGTGTGTGAATAAAGTCAAATGCCTGACCCTGCATGATCTTGTTAGAGGGACATGTCCATTGTATTGCTTGGGTGGTAATCCTTTCAGCCTTAGACCTCCTCTTCCTCACCTCAGTGTTTGTGTAGGAAGGGGGGGGCGCAATTTGGGAAGTTGGAATATCCTATAAAATAGTATTGGATAGGGGTATTGGGGAAAAGGGGGATACCAGGTCTCTCCATCAGGTGTCTCTCCCCTCCGTCGGATGCCTCTCCGCTCCTCCCCAAGGACCCCTCACCCAGGTGATACTCCTGCACTTGTCCACCCCCATGGTCTGGATCCAAAGGCGATGGCCGTGCCCTGGCCACCTGCATAAGGGGTCCCCAGGGTCTAGATAGTGAAACACCCTCTGGTTTTTCACAACAGGGAAAGGCAGACGCTTCCTGAACCTGACCCTGGGGGTAGTGTTTTGCAGGAGCATCACATGGGGGTGAAACAGATCAGGAAAACTGGGAGAACTCATTTACTAACTTCCCTAGAGACACTACAGCCTTAATAGTCTATTGTGGAATTGAAACCTTTAAAAGAAAAGGTAATCAGGACATTGGAGATTTCAAGTTCCATCAATTCCCTAAGTACTGGGATGAGGAAGAGGGACTCAAGGGCTCTAAACTGCAAGATGCAGTCTAGTGGTTGTAATGACCCACACTTGAGTGGGACCTTTGATTATATAAGACCCCCCAGGTGCAGGCCATTAGAACATCAAGGAGGTGGAGGAGATGCAGAGGTCGCCAGCAGCAGTTGCAGTGGAGGAAGAGGGCAGACCCCAGAGACACCACTTTTGTTAATGCAGATGTTGGTCCTGAGAGGGTATCCAAAGCCTTGAATTCAGAGGTTGCGCAGCTGGAAGAAGCATGGTAGCAAACTTTCCCCCTGAAGAGAGAGGCTTTCCTAAGTGCGCACTGTGTCCCGGTGGCTGGCAACACACCGGAGTCCGCTGGGAGCAAGAGAACTCCTTTTCTGATCAGCGGGCAGTGGGAAACCCGACGCAATCTGCTTATGAGCGGCAGCAGAAGAAGCTGAATGCAGCATGGCAGCCGATCAAGCGGCTGCATTTGCAGACACTGGTGTGTTTACCATTGACAGCTAATCCCGGTACGCTCCGTGCTCGATTGATGGCCACTGAAAGCACTTTTGAATACCAAACTAATATAAGAAAGTCACATTTGCATAAGCAGAACTTGTTAAACAGATGAGAAAGGAAAGGTTATAATCAGTGCTATCTAAGCCAATACTATTGCCAGGACAAAGAGGGGACAACTATTAAGCAGGTAAACCGCATTACCAAAGTAAAGAAGGGGAAATACTGAAGCCAGCCAATTGCAACCATCATTGCCAAAGTAAAGAGGGGGCAATATTTCAAACCGCATAAAGACCATATTGGCTAAACAACAAGAGAGCATTGTTACAGTGGGATTGTAACCATTGTTGCCAGAGTGAGGAAGAGACAATAGTTGAACAAGACATCAACAAATATTGCCAAAGAATGGCAAGTGTGCTGAAGAAACATTGTCAGCGCTACTCGATGTAAAAGTGGGAAAACAAGAGTGGCAGGAGGGATGCCCAATATAACCTGCATTACATGTAGCAAATACAACAGTGGAATAAACAGCACCAATGTGCCTCATGTCTTCTCAGAAGTTGTGAATTGTTATGTTCTGGAACGTTAAACACTGTTTAATAAAAGGTTTAAAAACCTACCACAGAGTACTCGTAGAAGTGTTAGGCGCTTTTAGTCCTGGCAGGCGAGTATACCAGGGCGGGGACCTTCTAGTGGTTGTCCTGGCAGGTTAGTGGATCAGGAAGAAATCATTGAAGTACTACATTGTGCTTGAAGGTTGTGGAGAAGAAGTGGCAAGATCACTAAAGTGTTTCATGAATTGTTGTGGAATCATACTGACAAAACATTGCTGTTGATACATAAGAATTGTAAAAGTGTTGTGTTTCTCAAGTTGTGTTTAACATTTCGTTATAAGTGGAGAGATAAAGACTTGTCGTCTAACTGAACTGTTGGTTAAAGTTCAAGTGAAAGACTTTTGTAGCAAGAAGAACGTTATGATTCAATCCTGGCTACAAAAAGACATTTGCTTATTTGAACTCTTGAGTGAAAATCCTGCTTTGAATCTGGGGAAAGGAAGCCGACACAGGTTGCAAAGATATACAGTTATTAGGTATATGTTGAACTTGACTGTTATTTATTTTACATTTGAATTGACATATTTCTTTTATGAGTTTGATGTAAGTATAAGTTTAAGGGACAGATTCCTTTTGTTAGTGGTTTCTATTAGTTTATTTTGCTAAGCAGGGAAAATCCTTGTTTGGTTAGGGATAGTGAGGCGTTTATCAAACCCTTTTGAGTTAATAAAATGGCTTCTTTTGAAAAACCTTTACCAAGTTGTCCGCCTCACATTTCTGACCCACCACGGTGTGTACGGGAGAAAGGCTTTGAGTTGCAAAGGGGGTCTGAGGCAAAAGTGGGTCTTGGGAGGTGAAACCCCCCGGTTTAGATGGAATCCCATCAGTGCAGGAGGTGGAAGGGCTGGGGGTGGGTTGAGATCAGATTTGTATTGGGGGGCATATTTTCACGTATTGAAGGCCTCACAAAATTTGCTGGGAAAAAACATTTTTTTGTGTGTTCGGTCTTTAATATGCAAAAATATCACATAGAACCAGAAAAAAAGTCAAGCTCACAGTTTGCCTACTGCATATGTTGGGAAAGCAAGAAGAAGAGTGGTTTGATGCCCATGGTGGGGGAAATATCACTATAGATAGAAACTTTCTTCATAGCAGTTCAGATGTACAAAACCCAATAGTGGCCACTGGTTCCAGTGGAAACCTTTTGGAACTAGTCAACTCGTAAAATTACAGCCACAGTTATATACTGCTAGTTCTTCAGTGGCATCATTGGTATAGCCAATATACAATGATGATGCAACTTCAAAAGGATGTAGAAAACAAAATTCACACTCATTAATGAAAGATTTGGCTTTTCCTCATGTTGCACTATAATGTAACTGACCAATACCTGATATTAAAATGTTCAAAGTGAAAGATAAGACTACTTCAGTCACTAATATTATTCAGCAATCAGTTTAATTCAACACCAGTGGTTGTGCAACACTTTTCAAGTTCATAGTTCATTTGTTGCTCAGCAACTTGCTTGGACCTCTGATGCTGTCTATCTCAGTAAGCATGGTTTATTTCAATTGCACTTTGTGTGATAGTCACTTGAGCTGAGCCACTGAGAAGAGTGTGGGGGAACTGTGTGGGCCAGGGAAAGCCATGTGTATGTTGATGTGACCACTGGAAGTGGTAAAAATGGGACCCCCACCAGTGCTCCCCAATCCTCCCTCAGATGACAGTAAAGATCAGAATTCATCTTGGACAGGCAATTCTCAACGACTATTGAAAACATTTCCCCCCCTAAAAGTATCTAAAAGGGAAAAAGGCTAGTACAGGGGGACGAGGATAGTAAGGGGGAGGAAAATCTTCGATTATCAGGAACCCACCAGTTTGCTGACTCCTTGCAAAAGAATGGGGTTCTCGCTGAATGCTTTGGGCTCAGTTCATGAGTCCATGCCCAGAGTGGGAGTTCATCCCCTGACGGCGTTGACTGTAAAAAGCCCAGCATGAATTGCAAACTGGTCCAAGACCACTGCTTTGGCAGTGTGGATAGACGCAGGAAGCAGGCGCCCACATGTGACTGTTACAGGTTCTTACGCAGGTTAACGAGCTAGAATGCTGATTCATAAAGCCTGCATTGATCTCCCCTACCCGAAATAATATAGAGGACACGCACAGGGACCTGACTAATCCTCTAAGCAACTCCCCTGTACCTTGAGATAATCAGAGGGAGGACATACACACATAGGGAGGAAGTGGGCCAACAGTGTCATGGCCAATTAAAACTTGGGAATAGAAGGAAAGAATGGCACTTATGCCACTCCTACCAAACTGTCCAGAGTATAAAAGGAGAACAAAATATCCTTGAGTAAAGGGTAGAGGACAACATTCAGAGTAGCAAGATTGAGAGGAGGAAGACGAGGGGTGTGAAGAAAAGAGGAGAAATAGGAGTAGGGTGAGTGAAGGAGCTGTAGGGGTTACACAATGGAGAGTCAGCTTGGAGCATAGTCGTGTAAAATGAAGTTGCTATTTCCAGGAAACTACATTGTTAGAGAGGACAGGTTAATAATCCAGTCTAGGGCTAAGGGCCTGATGAGGGCCTGGAGCAGAAACTGACAGAGGAGAGGCAGTGAAGTGATTTAGGGCACTATATCATCATTAGGGCTGCAGTTGTTATGCTTTCAGTCTAACCTCCAACATAGTCAGCAGGTGTAAATCCTACCTGAAAGTACCCTTGTAGGAAGAGAAGGATCTATGTGATTACTGCGTAGGCCAAAATACTGCATACAGATATTACGAATGCGAAAACGGAGCTGCGCAGTAATCACGTAGATTGTACATCTGTGGTTCTGCCCCAACCAATTCCTTGTGACTGCGGGGGACACCTGAGCAACCCCTGCATCCATTTTACCATACAAGGCGGAGTGGGGGACACCCCCGCAACCCTGCTCCCCTTGTTCATTATAATGGGATTCAGCATTTTTGTCGCTGCTGAATGCACAGTAAATGTGCATTCAGCATTTATTTCTCGCTATTAAGGAGCAATACCGGACGAGAATATATAACCACAGCTGTCAACACAGATCAACCACAGAGGAGAGGCTAGTAGGGCATGAGGAGAGGGGGGCCGTGCCCAACCAAGCGGCTGAGAACACAATTATCACAAGGATCCAACCATGGCCTTGAGGCCAACCCACCTCCCCATAGACAGTTGCTGTGGCACAATAACTTAGAAACTGAGTGAATTTGTTTGACATTGCTCTGAGTGTTCACACTTATCAACCTTGATGTTTACAATTAGAATGCACCTTTGGACTCTGGCCAATATAGTAGATGATGCTGTCCTGACACTTTTTAACACTGGGAACTCCCTATTTAGTGTTATGTAGAGAAACCCCAATTTCCCATTGGAGTTAGCCTTGCCCATCCTGTATGTCTATCCATAAAAACCTTTAAGGGAGGCAGTCATAGTTTGGAAGGGGAGAACAGGCTTATTGGAACACAGTTGTGTTTTATGCTGTCTTGCTAGCTCCCTGGGAGGCAGGATGTACACAGAACACCAGCATGAAAACTATGTGAAGGAGGCGGGTTCTACCTTGTGGTATGTTCAAACCTCTTTGTGTTATACCTAGAGTGGAACTTGGCTATTGAAAAGAACTTTCCTGACCCTGAACATTGGTTTGAAATCTCCTGAATTAATCCAGGGGAAGTGAATTCAACCCTGATCACAAGGGTTTAATTTATGACTTTTATGTTTGAATTTGTTATTTTCTGAAGTTTAAATAACCAAATAATTCTGTATAATTCTGTTGTATGTATGAGTGTGATGGACAGATAATTTTGGATATTAGGTTATTTTCATTAATCTTTGGTAGACAGGACATTCCTTGATAGGTTAGGGAAAGATGGGCATTTGTCTCACCTTTATCATTTAATAAAATTTCTATTTGTAAGAAAACTCAACCTACTTGTCCGCCTCACATTTCTGACCACTCACCCTCCCCTTGATGACCAAGTTCCTGCTGATACTACTCTTCCTTCTGCCTGTCTTCTCCCTATAAATGTCACCCTGGCATTGATTAGCCTATCTACTTCTCCACCATCTTGCTCCCAGACTGAACTAACTGGAATCTCCAATCTCTCAGTAAAAATACTTCCTTCTTCACTGACCACTTAGACTCCCATCACTCCAGAGTCTCTCTCTGCTGACCATCACTGAAACACGGGTTTCCCTCTTGACACTGCACTCTGGCTGCCCTCCACATGCACTTTACTTTCTTCCACTCCATTGCCTGATAAAAAAGGGCTTTGGTGTATGTCCCATGATCAGTAAGAACCCACCATTGGCTACTCTCCCCCCCCCCCCTCTGACTATACTCCCGCCACCATGGAACACATATCCTTACAACCTCTTGCTTCCACCCCTCCTACTGTTTTTATCTAACCCCACCCTTCATCTGAAATCTCTTCTTCTATGAACTTGACATACTACTAAAATCTCTGTGGCTGATGGCCTGCCATCATAATGGGTTTCTCAGCTCTTCCATATTGCTGAGGACCATTGACTAAACTGGATTCCACTTTCCGGTCAACCTACCTCTGGTCACACTTACCTACACACACTTAAAGCAATTCCCTAGATGGACTCTTTCTATCATCCAGTCAACCCCTCGGATCTCTCTGTTGACCCCTCTGACCACTCACTCATCAACTTCACCAACTCAGCTTCTTCTCCACTGTCACTCCTGCCTTTCCTCCAAGAGAAAGACTAAGCAGGACTCTATGGTCCCTTATCTCACCCAAGTGAAGACCTCCCTCCACATTCTCTCTCCTCTATTTGCCCATTTTATCGTACTCGACCTTTATTGAGTTCAACACTGCACTTGCTACCCTCTTTTGATTATCACTATCCTGCCTGCCCCATCACACTCTACTGTTCTTTCCTTCAGCCATGGATCTCCCCAGCGTGGTAAGTCAGAATCGGGATTCAGACACTCAGTCATTTTCTTATCAGTTCATTTTTTTGTATTTATTTTTCATTGTACTTCTTTAATTGATTTACAATTTTTACAAGAAATCGTCCCTCATCTTTAAAAATGTACAATCCATTAGTATTAAATGAAAAAGTTCTTCAGTTTATCTACTTTAAATTCCTAGACTTCTTTCAACTTCTAACTGTTCAGGAGTGGGGAAAATGGGCCTGCGTAGAAATGTCTGGACTGTAGGGCCCGATTTCTCAAAATCTTTGTGTTCCTCCTGTGTTATTTCCCGAATCCAGTTTTCGGAAGAAAGCCACCACAGCTATTACCCATTGTACTCTTTCCCCACTTAACAGTCTTGATCACCAATCTTCCTCAGTGTAAGATTGGTATTTTGAAAGTAGATGTCCCAGGTGTTGCTCTCTTTGTGTCGACAGCGCTCCACAAGACAGGAGTACGTTACGTAAAGTTTCAGGCTGCTCCGCCTTGAGGCAGTATCCACAACCTTTTGTGGCCGATAGTCCTCTGTTTTCCAGAATTTAATTTGTTGGTAGAATGTTGAGCCGGATCCTTAGGAAAACATTTCTGTAGGTTTTGTTCGGAAATTTTTTCAAGTAATCTAGCAGCTGGTTCACTCTTTTTGAATTTGCAGGGACATCAGCCATTGATTTGTACTTACAAGCTGAGTCGAGCGTATCTATCCAGTTTGATTACAGGATTTTTTTCTTTGTTTTGTTCAGATTTATCCAAAGTTCATCTTCTGAGCTATTGATTCTTTCTAGGATGGCCTTGTTTTTCTCTCTCCCCAGTTTTTGATGGTGTTGTTTTTGCCTTTTTCTAGTTCTGAGCGAATTATGGTAAATACCACTGCACGAGTTGGCTATAATTTTCCTATATAGCATCAACACGTTGCGCTCGACTGAACCTTGCAGAGACATCACACCCAGTTAGCACCGGATGATTGGCATAGGAGTGGAAGTTGGTAGATTTAAAATACAGTGCCAAAAGTAGCCTTCCAGTCTTATCCAAACTTTCCGTGGCAATTGAGGTAGTGCTTCCGTTTCATATGTCAGGGCAGGGACTACCTTGGCCTTGTAGAATTTGATGGTAGGATTGATTGAAAAGCGGCCGCATTTCTTGTCTACCGTTTTGGCCTGGGATACCAGGTTTCTGAATCTTCTCAAATAGGAACATCTGCATTTGTTGCTCCACCGAGCTATTGTTGAAAACGATGCCAAGATACTTAAACTCCTTTACCCTCTCGATTCTTACTCCTTCCAGGTACCATTGAAGGTTTTCAGATTTCTTGGCAGCCTTTTCAAGGATCGTTACTTTTGTCTTGTCCTTGTTGATCTCCAGTTTGTTGTCGCTTATCAGTTCTTTAATATTAAGTGGTTCAAAATCCTACCTTGTCCCAGATGTGTGGAACCCTATCATGAATAGAAGTCTAAAGTATGTCCTACAAAGAAAACAAAGCCTGTCATCCAGAAAACCTGTTCTCTTATGGATTCTTTCTGTCACTCCCACTTGGAACACAGGAAAAACCTAACAATCTGTGTGATCTCTGCTAGTCACAGGAAGCACGGGTGTGGAGCCATTTTCAGAGTCCCATTCACCATAACAAGAGTCTATTTTCTTCTCTTGCTCCTTGCATTCTATCCTAGTGTGATAGTGTCTGATTAGTCTCATATATATTGCACTTCACCAGATAGCTTTTTTCAGTCTTTGATTGATGACCAATCTGAGTTGTTTTCTGATTCGCTACTCGGTTACAAGTATTTTCCCTAGGTTTCTCACCCAGGAATCTTTCGCAGCTCTCTAGGATGATCGTTACCCTTTTCTGGGTTGTCTAGTTTCTCAGCTGATCTTGAACTTTTTTTCCTTATATCCCATGTTTGTATTGGGTGACTCTCACCCTGCCTTGTTGTTTGTTCTCTCATACCCCACCATAGGATTTGGTCTCTTTCCCCACCTTTGGTTGTTGCTATTCCCACCCCTCCCAAAGGGTTAGGGTATTTGCTATGCTTTCTTGGGATTTGGAGTCCATCTCGAGTTGTGGCTTCTCTTGGTGTAAATTAATTCTCACCCAATGCAAGGGTATATTTTCTGGCACCCCGCTCTGAGGTATGGATTCTGGTACCACGCCTCTGAGTTTGATTTCTTCCCTCCCCTTGGAGTGTAGTCTCTTGTGACATCCGGCCTTTGGCTAGGATTTCTTTTGGCCCACCTTAGGCTATGACTTCCCTTGCCCGGCTCTGGGGTATGATTGTTCTCACCCCAACCTGTGGTTTATATTCTGGCCCCCCGCTCTGCGGTATGGATTCTGGTAGCCCAGCTTGGGCTATGGCTTCTCCTGTCCCATCCTGCGGTATGTTTGTTGGCACTCTGCCTAGGGATAAAGTTGGACTTCCCCTCGCACGTGACCCAGAGCCACCCCATACCTAGTTCTCTATTACAATCGTTCTTGGCTGGACGGGGAGCTTTAGGGTTGGCGTCATCGGTCCCTCTGTGGCTTCCTTTCATCTTGTTAGGGAGTGATCAGTCGGGAGCAGAGGGACAGGGGGATTGAAGAATGGGGTTAGCATTGGAGGCAGGGTGAGTGTGAAGAAATGGCTAATAGACAGTAGCTAAGACAATCAAACCCCATTACCCCTTTACCAGTTGTTCTGGGCCTGGGATATACTGCCCTTCCTCCCTCCATTGTTGCCTAAGCGCTGTGACACTAGCAGCTGTGTCAAGTACATCAGGAGATGGCTCGAATTGGCTCGTGACACAATGGTTTCCAGAAGTTCAAATCTGTATTCCAGTCAGATCAAGATGCAGTCATGTTGGATCGAAGCAGTGCTTGAAGATGCAGTCCGTTGGGTGTTTCCACAGAGATGACCTGGTGTTCGAATGGAGGTGGGGAGGAGAGCTGCTGGTGGTAGATGGCATTAAACCGGTTCAAAGATGCAGTCAGAAGTTCGAAGATTTAGAATGTCAGAAGCAGCACCATGGGCCCTGTGACGCTGTGAATGTGTCAAGCACTGTTAAAGCAGTATGAAGTCGCCTGGAAGCAGCGAAGCAGGATTACATGCTGCTTTGGACTTCTCAGCTTGCTTTGAGTTCTAATCCAGGGTTCTAGGACAAGGTGAATCGATCATGCTCTTTGCACCCAGTCCAGCGGGTTTGCCTGGCACCCACTAGGGTTCCTTCACCTCTAGTCAGGAGTCTGGTTCCAGTGCAGTAGGGAGAGTGATCGCCCTTAGTCCAAAGCAGTTCACCCACAATGCTCCCTAGGCATGGTTAGGGGACAGAGCCTTCCTCTTCCTTGTATGCCTTCTGTTTTCACCTCTCGGTCGGTGGACTTTAGAATGGACTGCACTCCCACAAGATGTCAAACTTGAATCAAGGAATCAGTTTTAGACCCCTTTCCTTTTAACGTCCAAAAGCAAGGGGGCAATTGGCAAAAGCAAGCCTTCTGTAGGGGTCCATTGGTCAATGCCATAGTAAAAAGTTACTCTTGTATTATGATATCACACCCCGAGTGCCTTGTCCTGAAGGAAATGTAGGGGACAGGAAGGAATAGAGCCCCAACAGAAAACCAAGATGGTGGAACCCCTTCTCAGGTCAATCTTTCCCTCTCTTGTTACTCTAACTGCACCCCTTCTCTGCAGACTTCAAAGGCCCCTTGGTGTGCAACACCTGATGTGGGCTGGCTTTTGTTATGTGATTGCGCCATTGAAGCAGGGTTTCCAGGAGACCACCGGGTGAGGGATCCTGTGCCCAGAGGGAAGGTTACCTTTCCTCACGAGGAATCAAGGGAAGGCAGCTTACTGGCTATTGTCTCGCTTGTAGAAGTGGAGACAGACATACTTGCCATGAATCTGCATGACTCTGACACGAATGACCCTGGACTCATAGTGTTGATACTTTTATGATATAAAATGTGTTGTGGCTTCAATAATTGTGTGCTCTTATCAGTGACCTTACCATAATTAGGTATGGCATCTTTTTAGAGATTATTGTGCCACCAGACCGGTGTGGAAATAATTTTCAGATGTTTAGCTTGCTCATTTATTTATTTTATTTATTTGACTTTGTAGAGCTCACTAACAGCCCAAAGGCATCGAAGCGCTTGTCCAGAGAAATGTCTTAGTTACATGATAAAGCGATTGCTACTGGTTACAAGAGAGCGTAGCAGTAAGGTGCATACAAAAAACTAATAATTTCAATAGTTACATGAGTTATTAAGGAAGCAGTGGGTGGACAATGAGTACTCGGTATGGGAAGGTGGTAGCAGGTTCATGCAAAAAGCATGGCCTTGAAATATTTTTGGAAGGATAGGTGTGAGGTTATTCCTTTGAGATGAGGTGGTAGCATGTTCCAGTGGGAGGCCGCGATAAATGGAAAGCTGGTGCCTCTGGCACGAGTTCTTATGACCTTAGGTACTGTGATTCGGTTGGTGTAGAGGGTTCTAGTGGGTTTGCCAGTGTGTGGTCTGGAGATTCTTTGGGGGAGGTATATGGGGCTTTGTCATGCAAGCATTTGTGTGTGATGGCAAGGGTTTTAAAGATGATCCTTTCTTTGATAGGGAGCCAGTAGGCTAGTTTCCTGGCAGAAGTTATGTGGTCTCTTTTGGGAATGCCAATGGCAGCCCTGAGCGCATCGTTTTGGGCAACCTGGAGTTTATCATTGTTTTTAGCAGAAGTGCCGGCCAGGAGGGTGTTACAATTAATCCAGGCAGGATCGAATTATGGCTCTGGCTATGGTTAAGCAATTTTCCTTAGAGAGGAAGGGTCTGGTGGCAGTGAGTAGTTTGGAGTGGTAAGCTGCTGCGGAAGCTATGGCGTTGACCTGTCTTGACATGGATAGGTTGGAGTCCAAGTACACACCAAGTGTTTTGACGGCTTGGGAGATGTCGATAGTGAAAGCGTTATATTTGTCATTGAGTTTCATTAGGGTTTCCAGGGACCCAATTAGGAGAAGTTCAGTTTTGTTCCCATTTAGACAAAACCAGTTTTCAGCCATCCATGTTTGGATGGTGGCGTAGATTGAGTTGAGGGTTTTGGTGTCCGATTCGCAGTCTCCTGAGAGTGGGATGAGTACCTGTGTGTCATCCGCGTAGTTTGTGTAGGTGATGCCTAGGGCGTCAAGGATGAGAAATAATGGCCTGGTGAATATGTTGTACAAGGTGGGGGAGATGCAGGAACCCTGTGGGACACCGCACTTGATGATGATGGGGTGTGCGCAGGCTTGGGCTGAGAAGACCTTCATGGCTGTGTCTTTCAGGAATGAGGTGATCCATGGTGTGGCATTGGTTGGCAAGTTAGCATCAGAGGAGAGGTGGTGGCAGAGGGTGTCGTGGTCAATGAGGTTGACCGCTGCCGACAGGTCTAGGAGGAGGAGGGCTGGTTTGTCCTTGTCTCTAATATCATCCATTTGATTCTTGAGGTCTAACAGGGCTGTTTCGGCCTGTGACCTGGGCGGAAGCCGGACTGACGGAGCCCAAGAAGTTTATTGTCTTCTAGGAACATTTGTACTTGGGGTTATGCTGCTTCGTCCAGGATCTTTAATAAAAACGGAACTGTAGTGAGGGGTCTGTGGTTCCCAGGGTTAGTTCAGGTCAAGTGTGGGTTCTTTAGGAGGGGGGAGTACCCACGCTTCCTTGAGGCTGGTTGGAACATGCCCCATAGCGAACGAGGGCCCAGTGGCAGTGTGGGCAGGTTCCCTTGGTTATCTCTGGATGCCGTGGGTGAGGGGAAGGGATTTGCCATATATGGATATTGGACAACTTTGCTCTTCAAGGAATGGTGTAGCTGGTGCTAGTTTTATTGTCCCCTTAAGGGATTGGTGTCTTCAGAGAATAATAGAAATTGCATGATAATAGTTTTTTGTATGACAGCCCCACTGTGGTACAAGAATCACAGACTTTCCGGGAAGAAAGAGCTCAAGCTAGACAAGAACTGTGAGCAGCAGTAGACGCACAGCACAGGAGTGGTCAGTCAGTGGTTCAGGATGGACATCTTATATACTTGGCAGCCATGCTGTGGTGGCACGCTGCCCTGTAGTTTCAACAACTGAAGTCAATGTTTTGCCTGCAGACCGAGAGATGAGAGGTGTAAGCAGTGGTTAGAAAGTGACATACATTGTGACTTTTTCAAATGAAGAATTAAATGTGCTCCATTGTTCCTGCTTGTTTATTTTTCACAGTCTGGCTAACTGATGATGGAACAGTCACTGTTCCCCATATCCAATAACTTCGATCTTCACTGACAATGAATGGGAAGACTAATATGAACCAAATTCTTGCAAACTGAGGCTGCGTGTTTATAGAGGTCTGGTTGTAGGTAAATGACTTGGGTGCCTCAGGTTCTTCATTCAAGTTGTTCTATTCCAGTTGTCAGGTTATTGGTTCAGCTTCAGAATAAGGCATAGGAAGGACACACACATCGGGGCGCCATTCACTCCAGCTCCAAGGCACCAACTCTCACAGAACATTCACCCAGGCAACACACTCAGCATTCCACTCGCCTCCATGCAATCCTGACATACATTTCAGGTGCACGCAGGATGCAACAGTGTTCTTAGACTAGTATCAACTATTATTTAATGGAAAATGGCAGTAAATCGTATATGACCTTTGCAATACCAAGTCTACGTTGTTGTTATAGAATGGCAGGACTGCCACTGCTGCAGTTTACAGTATTTTCATATTTTTCATGAGACTGCAGATAAATCTTATTTCAAGACATAAACTGAATGCGAGCCTGTTGATGGTGCTCATGTAAATGCATGATCACACAGTTAGTTTGTACAATTGAAATGTGTCCTTTTATCGTATCATTAATGTGATCTGAAATCTGAATAATTCATGAATATTCTCTCACGTCCAAACCAGACCCTTTTGCTCGCTTAATATAATACACTATACACCAACCAAAAATGATGGACTTTGGAATTGATGTGACATTGCCTGTGGGAAGGCGTACAGTTGAAAGGTGTGCAGGTGAAGCAGGGTCTGTGGTGCTGGGTGCCCTTTGAGCCACTTAGTGAGATCAATTGTTTATCAACACCAGCCGCCCCCCTGCAGAATGAGCACTTGCCACTCTGGAGCAGTGCAAGAGTGACTGGTGGCAGAGGCACACCATTATGGAGGAGGCTGCAATGAGAAGACATGATTGTTTGGCAAGCATAACTCCCCTAACAAGTAACCAGGACACTGAGGAAGAAGGGGTTATGCTGATTGGAATAAGAGAAGTTGTATTGCTTCAGAAGGTAAATAGCAGAGCCTATTCGCAGCACCAGCATCATAATGTACACAGTAAAAAGGGAATTGATTGCTCACATTTCAGTAAACACTACATGGCGCACACACGTCAATTCCCACCTGATGACATTATCATCACGAAAACATCATCACAGGAGCACAATATACATCTGTTTTGGGACGGCAAAATAACAGCTTTCTTTTGACATGAACTTAAACGAATTTAAGATACAGTTGCTACTTTATCAGTACAAATAAATATTCTTAGATGTTTAGGTTGGAAAATAGATAAAGTTATTATTATACACTGCCTCTCCAAAATTGGCACGCAATATTTAGAGGAAACGGAAGAGGACATGGATCCTAGTGCCATAGAATTCACCCAAACAGTAGAAGTAAAAGTACATTGTCAGCCGTTTTCCAATTGTTGTAGCTATTTGGATAGAGACTCAATGATCGGGTCTGGTCAACGTATAATCAACTCCTTTGTTATACCCATGACTAGCACCAGCCCGAGGGCCTTGATTGTGAAGAGCATGCTCACAATCTCATACTTACAAGGGGCGGCTGGCGTTGGCAAACGTCACGTTGCGACTGATAAACTGAACGCTACAATTCCTAATTGGGAAGCTTTAAAGTACATACTCATCTTTTCTGGTCAAATTGTGTGAAAACATAGCTACAGAGTCTGTAAAGCACACCATGATGCTAGTGAAAATAGAAAAAAACAAAAGAGGTGATGGCTGGAAGGTTTTGAATTAATCGTAACCTCTGGCATTGCTGTGGGCTACCCTCCAGACCATCGTTCTTCGCCTGGCAAGCCATTACAAAAGGGGAAAAAACATATGCAAATCAGGCTTGGTCCCACCTCAAAAGAGGCAGTTTAGCCAGAACTGCTAGGTCACATCCCTTCTGCATGAGACCACAAACATCTCCAAACATGTTTTGCCCTTGTTGGGCCTCATCAGTGTGGAGTAGCTTGGGTCTCTAGGTCCAGCAGGCACGGGAACCCCGTCTGGGCATACCTGTCATGCTCAGGGTGACTAAAGCAAATAAAAGAGGTGATGGCTGGACGGTTTTGAATTGATCATAACCTCTGGCATTGCTCTGGGCAACCCTCCAGACCATTTATCTTCACCTGCTAAGCAATTACAAAAGGGGAAGGACCATATGTAAATCAGGCTTGGTCCCACCCCAAAAGGGGCAGTCCAGCCTAAGCTCCTAGAACACATCCCTTCTGCACGAAACCACAAGCATCCGCAAACATGTTTCAGCTGTGTTGGGCCTCATCGGTGATGTGTAGCTTGAGTCTCTAGGCCCAGCAGGCATGGGAAAAAAGTACATGGTTTGTCATTAGACATAAAGTTCCAAAGGGCAGAGGCAGATGGAGTGTGTAGGTAGGTATTGCTTCAGGAGGTAAAATCCCAGGTTTTTCACACTGTACTTTGTGAACTTGCATACAGTTTTCAGATAAGGAACCTAAGTTAACCACCAATGGTGCCACTTCAGATGTAGAAATGAATAATGTAAACAGCCATGTATATGAGGTTGTTGATGGTACAGTGAAAGAGGATGACGAAATTAAGGAATCAATCTATCTGGCACAAACTGATAAAAATGATAAACAGTACAACAAAATAAGGAAGAGACAGTTAAAAAAGCAAAAAGAAGCACACATTTCATTCCATAGACCAGTCTCACTGGAATTTATTGGTCTCGAAAGATGTAACTCTTATTACCAACACAGAGGGCCAGTCGGATCTGCTAGCTGCCAAAACAAAGCCAGGGAAAACAAAAGAAAGGGAAAAATCTTTGAGAAGAGTGCCCAGAGGCTCCATGTAAAGGTTAAAAAGGGTTGGTGAGTGGATGGAGCCTTGAGGAGTCCTGCAAGAGACCTGAAGTTGGTTAGAACGCAATGAGTTCATCTGGACAGAACAGTGCCAGAGAATCCCATCCTCTCAGCAAGCAGGGAGAGAAGGATGCGGTGGTCGATGGTGTTGAATGCAACCGAGAGGTCAAGTAGGACTAGGAGGCATGAGTTGGCCGTATCCATAATTTGGAGAGCATCATCCACCCCTGGATTGTGGCTGCCTTAATGCTACACTTTGGGGGGTACCCTCACTGATAGTCATTTAGGAAGTGAAGTTGTTCGTTTCTGGCGAGTAGTTGTGCAACAACTACTTTTTCCAAGATTTTGCCAATAAACGGGAGGTTCGTAACGGACCTGTAGTTGGCCAGGTCCTGTGGATCTAGGGTTGTTTTTTTCAAAAGTGGTCATGTGAGACCAGTCTTGAGTGTTTTCAGGAATGCTCCTTTGGGGAGGATAAAATTAACAAAACAAAATCGAAACTTATGGCCCTATGCTCAAAGGATAAAACTATAGCACAAGTGTCAGGTTGTTTCTCTCTGCAATACCAGAAGATTAAATATTTGGGAATGTGGCATGTGGATTACCAATGAGTTTGCTAATTTGCTACAATTGAACATTATATGAGTAGATGACAGATTTAAACAAGAAGTCCATCTTTACCGGACAGGACGAACACAATAAAGATGAATACCATGCCCAAACTATCAATACATCAATAAACTACCTCCCTTAATCATGAAAAAATATTGATTAAACTATTTTGAAAAGGATAGTGACAATTTTGTGGTAATAATGTAGATGCTTGGTCAAATATTGATCATACATTTTTATGAAGAACAGAGCATGTTGCCATTTGGCTGTCTCTGTGATCAGGGCTTCCATGCAGAGAGAACTGGTTTGTGTCAGGCATAATGGAAGGATTCTGGAAAGGTATGGGACCCCTCGTGTCCTAGACCCAAGTTGTCTTGCTGGGAAGAGGCTGTCTCGGGTCAGGCTGACTGCTTCCCATGTATAAAACTAATGAATTGCATGAATTATAAACCCACTCCCCAAAAAGATTGTAGATGTTGGGTCTTCCCGAAAGTCCTACTTGCTTAGGGTGATTTCTATCAGAGGGGGCACTGAGTCATATATTATAGTTCTTCCCGGGGGACAAACATTGAAGATGGCATCTTATAAGAAGATAATTGCTACTTTTGCTCTGACTTGCCGTTATCATCAGCTTTTGGCTCTTTTAGCCGGTAAGAGCTCAGCTGTAGCGTTCTGTCTGGGATCTGCAAGTTGCAGGTTCAAATCCTGTGCAAGGTTCATTCAGCCTCTCATCCTTCCGAGGTCAATAAATGAGTGCCAACTCTGGTTGGGTGATACTTTATGTATATATGTTCTATGTAAAGCACTTAGGCATAAGGGCTATATAAATAACACAAAAAAAGGTAGCAGGCGCCCCTCTCTCGAAAGAACACGGCATGATAACCTGTTCAGTGGTTATTAACCACATTGAGAGTTCGCAGCCATCTGCTTTTTGCTCACTGTACCTTTCACAGATGGGAAATATCCATTTGCAGATCAGTCTTTGTCCCACCCACAAGGGCAGTCCAGCACCAAAATGCTATGGCAATTCTCTTCTGAACAAGAGTATCAACAGCAACCCCATACACGTGTCTCAGCCTTGTTGGGCCTCATCAGTGAGGTGAAGCTGTGCCTCCCTGAGCGTGTGCTGCAAACTCTCATCTCAGAACAGGTTATCATGCCATGTTCTTTCTGGAGAGGAGCGCCTGCTACCTTTTATGAAATATTTGCAAGGAACTTGGGGTTTGTCTCCCTGAGTTACCTGGGGGCAACCAGACGTAGACTCTTTGCTCACTGTGCTCAGAGAGGCACAGCTTCACCTCACTGATGAGGCCCAACAAGGCTGAAACATGTGTATGGGTTTGCTGTTGGTACTCTTATTCAGAGAGGAATTGCCATAGCATTTCGGTGCTGGACTGCCCATGTGGGCGTGACAAAGACTGATATGCAAATTGATATTTCCCATCTGTGAAAGGTACAGTGAGCAAAATGTGTGTGCTGCAAACTTCCATCTCAGAACAGGTTATCATGCCATGTTCTTTCTGGAGAGGTACGCCTGCTACCTTTTTTGAAATATATAAATAACACATTATCTTTGTGCAGGGCAATCCTTTGACTTATTGTACTATCGCGAGGGGCATACATTCAATTCCATTTTGGCCAGGAGAAGGATAGCAAGTGGAAAAGAGGCAGAGTAGGAGGTGAACAGGAGAGAGTGGATCGGTAGAGGGGAGCAGAAAGAAAGAAAGAAGAGAGGAGGGGGATGGAAGAGGGTAAGAGAGAAAGAAGTGGAGATAGAGCAAGGGGGAGCTGAAACATTCTGAATCCAAGTGGAATAAAGAGGAGGGGAAAGAACTTCTAAGGATGTGGAAAGGAAAGAAAAATAGCAAGTAGAGAGTGAGGAGAGCGGTAGACCTAGAGCAGAGGTTGGATGAAGACAAGGACGAGTGAAGTGCAGGCCACAAAAAAGGTGGGGACATCCTTCAGAGGAAAGCAAATATTGTTAGATCCCTCAAACTCTTTGCCAAATGGCTATTTCAGAAGTGGTGGAAGGGAAGTCAAGCAAAGAGTTTGAAGAAGTCCCAAAAGTTTAGGCCAGCTCAGGCCAGACAAGTTGAGGAGATAGTTTGTTTAGTCGGATCAGGAGAAAGAGGTTGACTTTACTCTAGTGTCCAAATAGCTCCTGGCTGCAGTGACAAATCAAGGGAATTTGTCCCTTCTCCCCACGGGGAGCCCCCCCTCATAGATGATTCGCAAGACCATCCCTAGAGGTCTGGGCATGTGAAATCTCACTGGGAGAGACTCCCCCGTAGAGGACAAGGATATTCCCCATGGCGGCATACATGGGACTATCAGAGGTGAAGAACCATATAAAATCCAGAGACTGGCTTGAAAATAAAACTAACATAAATCCGTTATGAGCAAAAAAGAGGATCTGTCTCAAAGAGAACTCAATTTAACTGAGACGAGGAGACTGCCAAGGGAGCCCACGCAAGGCGAAGCAGAGACGCGCATACACAGCCAGGGGAAACCCCCTGACAGCCTAACACCTGAGAGGGGCGGAGCCAATGACAGCCGTGGAGCCTGTGACTTTCAGAACTGGTCTGAGAAAGAGAGTGAAACACTGGAGGACCAGCGTTCACCCAAAGAGAGAAACGGAGGAGACGGGAACACAAATCCCGGTGGTGGTGTGACCATGACTACTTTGTGGTGGGCAGTGTGCCCGTCTAGAGATGCAGACACAAGTGTTCTGAGAAGTCATTGAACCATCTGGTTACCTGCAGCGTTACCTTGTCGAACAGAGAGAGAGGACAAGGAGTGGGTCGCCGGAGGAAAAGAGAACTTGGAGAAACCGAAACGAACCAGAGCGAGTGCAGACCCCCCAAACATTCCCCCATCAATTCCAAGGTAACTGGGAGAACGGGCGAACCGGGAGGCCACCGGGGAATTCTTCTGCAACAAAAGAAACTCGTCCCAGTGAAATTAACTAGATGTTGAATATAAAGTTGATGAAATGCAACTGTAATAATGTGGAAAAGAGAACCGTTATTAGTACCCTGTGAAGAGGGGAAAGTATCCTATAAGTTAAGACTTGAAGAGGGGTACAAATCAGAGAGAGAATACCCTAGTAAGAGAAAGTGAATTTTATGAAGTGAAGGCAAGTGGTGCCCATACAAGAAAAGAAACACAAAACAAGCCACCCCAGTAGAAGGGAGAATATTAGCTGCCAAGAAAGCATTTCGCAACTGAGAAAGTATACATTACAAAAGTACAAGAGGGATACCAGTGTGGAAGAAATGATAAAACAGAGAGTTGAAAGGGATTCCTGGCAAATAATCCCTAAAGAATAGGGAAAGCCCAAAGAACTTGTGATAGTTACAAGAACTTGTACAGGTGACTAGAGACTCTTTAAAGTTAGCCTACTAACAAGAAGGTTGAGCAAAGGAAAAACATCATGAGTAAAGACAACCAGGAGAAGAGTCATTCTCCGGACCTTATTTTGTTAGAATAGTGGTGGCATCAGTTAGAATTCATTTTCGTCCAGCGGCCTCTGTAAGGAAGGCATGGTATCAAACAGTGAACACAGACACAAGTGATCACAGTTCAAGGGTGTTTATTAAACCTCAATGGGTTGGTTGAATGTTGGTTGAGAGCAAGCTACAACCATGAAATAACAACGCAGTCCTAGTGGAGTCTGTCAAAATAAAAGGGCCTAAACTAATAAACCTATTGCCAATCCTTACTACTAAATACAAAATATGTGGGACAAAAGAAGAGAAACCTGTAGGAATTTGGGGAGCGGGGGGTATTTGGATTTGTTTTAATTTAACTGCTCATTATACATGTGATTCGTGATCGGGAATGTGAATTCTTAAGAATAAATAGCTGAAATGTGCAATTTACCTGTGGGGTGTACGGAGGGGTAGGGGTGGGTGTAAATATTGGTGTGGAATGTTTGTAACTTTAATGTAACTTTTGTTTATTCATCAATAAATATGTAAAAGAAATGTGTGGGACAACAATGTAGGCAAAAGAAAAGTGCTCAAGAAATGATATGTAAGGGTAGTTGAGCAGTTGGCTTCCCTTCCCCATGTTTTCAGCACGGGACAAGGTAAAACGTTTGAGCTTCACACACACTCTGGTTTATCGGTCATGAGGAAACAGTCGAAAGCATAGTTATCGGCGCCTTCTGCCAAAGTCTCTCTCCCTATGACAGTCTCTTATTGCAGAGGGCCTTCACATTCACAGGTTTGCAGTTGGTCTCCGTCGATCGGGCTCGGACCACCGATTCCCCTTGTTTGGGCTCAGATCCCTTTGTATCAAAAACCGAAGACTTTCAATTGTGTGATGGGTTTTGCTTAAACCGTCGCAGGACCACTTCGATTCACACCAATTCTTATTCTTTATATTTTATTTTAGTTTCTGCCTCTTCTTGGCTGCATATCTTACAGAGACCTTTGACTGAGCACGCTTGCGGTGCTGGATCACTCTATTTCAAATATTGTATGTTCTTTGCTACAGTTCAATCAGCCGTTAGGCTGTCCTCGCGTCTTTCATCACGCGCATCAGCAATCTTTATCCTTGCTCTTTGTATACAATGTTGCCATTTGCAACCTTGACCTCAACAAATACCGGTCTTGCATCGGTTTCCCCAAGTCACCGCTGTGTTGATCTTTCTTTGATCTTTGAGTCAAGGACAGAACCACAGCGGCTGCTGCTTCTCTCCTACTCGATCTGCCGTGCAGGAGGGCCTGGTATCTCCGATACACAATACAGGAGTCTTCAGTCTAGGTTCTTGGCCTTACGCTCTGAAATCAGGTGGTGTCTAGAAAGTAATGGCTTTCTTCATGAAAGGTCAAGGGTATCTCCCTCCTTGTAATCCCCTTGTGGTTTGCCGTCTTTCTTCCCTCGTTCGGCTGCCGTCGCGAAACTGCTGTTCCTTCGTGTGTGTTGCCGCGCTCAAAGTGTGCTTTCGTGCTCCGCCTTTTATCATTGTGGGAAGTTTAATGGAAGCCAGGTGTGAATGATTACCATTAATGTCAGGTACATGGCTTGGATGTGAGTCTGTTTTCTCCCAGAGCTGACTGTTCGTGCTGGAAAAGGGGGTTGAGTTACCATATATCCTACTGGGTAGGATGGGGTAAAGGTGTTGCAGGGAAGTAAGAGATACCGCATCTTGCCAACAGGTGTCCCACACCTACCTCCTGAAGACCCCTCACCCAGGTGATCCTCCCGCACTGGTCCACACCCAGGGTCTGGATCCAAAGGTGATGGCTGTGCTCTGGCCACCTGAGAGAGAGACACCCGGGGAGACCCTTCTGGTTTCTCACACCTTTTTTGATTACGACTTCCTGACAACTGATGACCACCTTAGTTATTTACAAAGAAAGGGAACACCAACCTGCCTATAGGGAAAGGTAGGTCATTTTCTTAATATTTGCTAAATAAGGAGTAGAAATGTCAATACAGTTTCCACCTCCTCTTTCTGACCCGCCACACTGCCCAATGCCTGACCCGTTGGCAGACTTAAGGATACTAGGTGGAGGTACCAGGTGGGAGAGTCAAGGAGGACCAATGCATGACCCTGACTCTGTTAGCTGCAACTTCAACAAAGACCTGGACACAAGAAAGAAGTGTTTGGGACACTTTCACCCCCAGCGACTGTGAGTGACTTTTTGACATCCAGCGAGGTTGACCTGAACACTGCAGCGAAGGAAGGACTCAAGACCATGGTCTAAGAGAGAATCTGTGGAGAGACACAAAGTGCTGTTAGTATTGCATAACACCATCCTGTGAGGCCCAGTCAAATGTAGTCCCCTACCCTCATCACACAAAAATAAAACAGATAGCAAAACTTTTAATTGGTCTTTAGTTGTCAGTTGATCCCACGGCTGTGAGAACCTCCAGAAAAGAACAAATTCCCCATCACGGACCTGTCTTTGCCCTTTCTCGTCTCCTAATGTAAAATATTTTTGTTTTTTGTGATCCAGTTCACATCAAACTTTTCCCATAAAATAACAATAAATCAACAAATATAATAAACAAGCATACAAAAAACGACAAGATAAAAAAGGAAACACTTCATAGCAATAAATATATCCTAAAATATTCCCAACAAACTCATCCAAAACTTTGATAGGAACAGACTAAATCACAATGTATACAATGCGTCCTCGCAAGCTTAAAACCAATTCCTCCACTTTTGCAAGTTCATGCTCAAAAGCCTGCCAGAAATTAACCAGTGCACTAATAGCCCTCTTCAAACTGCAACCTGAGTTGCCATTTTGCCAAAAAAGGTAACTCTGTATCTCCTGAAATCCTGCTGCTAAATGCATGTAATTGCTCACAAAATACTTAAGCATCTCCCCGCAAGCAGTGAGAACATATCGAAGAGACTCCTTAACACAATGACCGCCACATAGTCGACAGTGAACTTATTTCATCTTCAACGCATAAAGGTTTGTCTCATTACAGGATTTGTAAATTGGGTGACTTATGTCTGTGGCCTTCTGAATGGAAAAGACAATTGAGCATAACCGCACAGAGAGGTCAACTTCCCCACATGTTCATGATTTTGGGCCCAATCCCAAGCCAATGCGCTCATCTTGAAAACGCCCAAAAGCACTCCCATATTCTCTTCCCAACTAGGGGTCCAGGCTATTTTCTCAAAAAGTTTCTTGTTGAGGATTTTAAACTCTAGCAAGTACGGACTACGCCTTTGGTCATTACTTCCTTAAGCCTGGTGAGTATTGTATTATCCTCTGCACACATGCATTTTTTAAATAGAGGTTACTCCTATTGATTTTCATGACTGTGCTCAAGGAAGTAGACCTAACTCAATTCGAGTAGCCTGAATGGGAGTAGCTTCCGAAAGACCCAACATGACACCTTTTGAATAATGACAACTCCCTTCCCCCATCGTAGCCTAGATAACGATAACTATTAAACTCTGTTTCGGCCAAAATGACTGAATAAAAAAATACCAAATCCGACGGTTGAAAAGTTCGACCCTCGCACCCTTGCTCACTATATTGTGAACAGTGGTTGAGGGGGTGTCCCCTGCAGCCTTCCAAAAAAAGAAAAAGCTTCAGGGGTGTCCCCCGCAGTCCCCCAAACAAAACAAAAACACATAAAAAGGCTGCAAAGGACACCCCCGCAGCTTAACCGACAAAAATAAATAAGAAAGAAAAGGAAAGGACCCTGCGGCGCCGGTTCCCAATCACAGAAGTGAAAGGGAACAGGCGTCGCAAGGACTGGCGCCAGACGAAATGCAAGGTAAGTAGCGAGGTGTGGCTAGGGGTGTGTTGGGGGTGTGGGTAGGAGGTTGAGTAACTCAGTAATGTTCAGGGGAGAAAAGACCGAAGATTATTTTGAAAAAATAATCTTCGGCCTTTTCTCCCTCAAACCTTTCTGCTTTGGTAAAACAACCCCAAATTCATTAACTCTATTCATATTGCCTGCCAATGTTGTACTAGTCATGTGGTTCTCTTTAGCTTCCCCAAATTTGATGACTTTAGATTTATAAAGTAAATGAGCAGGTCGTTGGACCTTGCATGCTCGACCATAGCAGCGGCACTTATCTAATCCCCACATATGTTGCCTTTAAAATTGCCAGGTCATCGGCGTAAACAAGGTTAGGAAACTTACCACCCAACTTCCGTGGGAATTCGGAGCCCCACCCAAAGGCACTGCAGCATCGGCCGGGAAAAGGTTGAACAGAGGCCAAAACACACGCCTACATTACTACCCTGCCAATATTGATGGGGGACGCATATCTCCCCTGCACCATTCAACCTCATCCAACCGACGTTGTTCTCATGCAAGATCAGACGAGCATAAATTAGATGTTTCGGCATATCCATTCTCTCCAACATGCCCCACAGTTTATTATGATCCAAAGTATCAAACGCTATGGCAAAGTCTACTAAGAGAATATAAAGAGGGGACAGGTCCTACCACAAACTGGACGAAACAGGGGAATTAGCAATCTGAATATTGTATGTAGAAGAGAGGCTCTTCTGAAGGCCAGTTGGAAACCGGCTCAGTGAATGGTTTTCCTTGATCCATTTCCCTGTTTTGTAGCAGGCAAGTAGCAAAAATTTTGCTGGACCCATCCAAAAAGGAGAGGAGACGGTACTTTCTAGGATCGTCTCTTTTACCATGCTTGATCACAGGATAATGTGAGATTCGTCCCAGGAGTGAGGAACATTGCCAGTACTGACAATCTGCTCAAAAATAACACCATTAAGATGTCTGCCCATAATTCCGGGTTCTCCATCATGACCATATTAGAAGTCCTGTCAGGGCTGGATGCTCTAGAATTTTTTAACCTATTAGCTATCATCACTAAATAATCCCCATCAACATTTAACTACAACCTGGCCTGAGGGATTGGGGCAAGAGTCTCACAGAATTTAAATGTTTCAGCGATGAAGGATTTCCCGGTTTTGGCTGCAACAGCATTAGATAACACTTTCTCTGATTGCTTGTCTTTGCTGTTATATATGTGACATAGCTGTCTACAGTCATCTTTCCTTATGGCTTCATAAAGAGTCTGCCAGGCTTGGTTGGCAGTGGACATGTGATGATGTTTAATCCAATCCTGTTCTTACTTTTTAATTTCCTTACCAAGCTCATCTTAATAAATGATCCATGTCTAGTTTATTCCGTTTTTCAATTTCCTGTCTAAGTTTACGCTTTTCGTATAGTATTACCTTATTGTATTGGTAAACATGCTTTACATTATCTCTGAATACCGGCCCATGTCTTCTCATAAAAAATAAACTGGTGATGGAGCTTAGCCAGGATATAATTGTATCAGGGAAATCATAGTACTCATACACTCTGTCAAGGGATGTCCTATATGCCCACTCTATTTAGCCTGTTATTCACCTGTAGATCACCTACCCTGTCAGTTTCATATAAAATAGCATCCTTCAGACCCAAAGTGATGTTTGAGATTGCATGATCACTCTACTCCGATAATTTAACCAACATTGTTTTAACAATGGAGCAGATTGTCTCACTCCTGAAGAAATAGTCTATCGTGGAGTGTTTTTCTCCCATTCTCCATGTAATACTGGCAAGAATGTCCCCGCGAGTAACTCCGTTCATAAGATTCACCTCAAGATCATCGAAAAATTCCAGCCAACTCATAGCCGTATCTGGCTCCCGGTCAGCAAACGCTTTACATTTAAAACCCTAGCACTCACCCACAAATGCATCGCCAACTACACCGACTTACCTGTTCAGTAAAATCACCAAGACCCAAACAACCAGACCTACCCGTGACGCCTATGCCCGCTCACTTGTTATCCCCAGATACAAGCGGCAGAAAGCAGGGGGAAGCAGCTTTTCCCGGTAATTGCTCCCAAGTTATGGAACACTCTCCCACTAGCCTTACGATCTGATGCCCCGTACTGGTCTTTTTGCAAAGGCCTTAAAACCTGGCAGTTTGCACAAGACCATCAAATGTAACCTATTACAAAACAGATATATCACTTTAGACAAATGTATGCACTGTTTACCTTACCATTTCATGAAACCGTCACTACAATCAATGCTATCAATGTACCTGTAATTAACTACTGCACACAATGTAATGAAAGCACCCAGTGCAACCGCCACCTTAATTAATGCTATCAATGTACCTGTAATGAACTAATGTACACAATGTAATGAAAATACCTAGTGCATTTCATGCCTGTAACCATTTGCAACCAAACTCTCCTTGTAACCAATGCCCAGATGCCTCCAGGTTCGGTGCACTTAACAAATGCCTAAATAAAATAAAGATTTTAACTTTCCTATTGGGCACAATGTGCAGTGGCATGACCCTTTTTTCAGAAACACAATCTATACATGGAGACTTCAAATCCCCTCCTAACAGAATATCATTGTCTGTTCCCAGATCAGAATACTGTTATTGTCTTGTAAATGATCAATTGCATAGCATCTGTGGCTCCACCACCAGGGGGGTCATATATATTTACCACAGGGATCTGAAAGTCCTTGCTCAACTCAACAAGTACCATTAGTATATTAGGATTATTGGCTGATATTGTAATTTCCCTGGCATTCAATTTGTTAGAACAAATGGATAATAGGTCACCAAATGGACAACCTTTTTCTCCCCTTCTTGCTGGGTTTTTAAAACATGAGTACCCATTGAGTACAGCGCCCCCAATCAGCCATGTCTCCAGCAATAATACAATAGCAGCCTCTTTCAACAATTTAGATGAACCATCCGCTGCAAGCCAGTGAGTATGACCTTGGGTATTCCACAAACTTATTACAACACTCCTTTCAGGTATTGTGGTCGGGACAGGCAAAAAAGGCAATAGCCACTCCCAGTATGTTATCACTGTAGCTGTGCCATCTTGCTTCAGAAGAGTCGCATTTAATGCAGGCACTTCATGCTTATTCAATGTATCGCCCCGAAAACGGGAGGACTCCTGAAGCTTTCCAGCCACTGTGTTCTTTTTAGGGCATATTTTAATTGATTAATCTATGTCAAAGCCTACTTCTGCTGGGAGGAAGCACTGCCCCATACCAAAGCCGCAACTTCGGAGTCACGAAAATGTACCAGCATACAGATCATGTTGTAGCCTCCAGTTGTCCAACATATTCAAAATCCCTTTTTTGTATTACACGTAATGAAGGTAAATGACTGAACAGAGTCAATAGTGAACTCCTATTTATGGGGAAATTGCAAGTCACTATGAAGGATGTCAGCGGCAAGTGCACCCTCTGGGTGCCTATATTCACTTTAGACAAGGCTGGATCCACAAGCACCTTTGGAGTCACAGCCGGCTCCACAAAAGACTAGCAAGAAACTAAAGCCGAGAGATGACTCTGAGGGGCCGATTCATGGAAGCGTTTTATAATGGCGCAGTACCATTGGCAAGCACTCTGAATCAGGCCCTGAGTGTCCAGAGTGTCAACAGATGCATCTGAATCGTTAGTGCTTTTAGTACCTGTGCCCTGTACACCACTGTTTTTCCAGTTTATTATTGGCCCCACAAGTTAAAAAGCAAAAAGTTAAATTACCCGGTCTATCTATTCTAGCTTTTCTAGCGGCCGTCTTGCGGGCCTTTTTTGAAAGAGGCACTCCTTTTTTTTGTACTTTGGACAAAACCTCCACGGGTCTAGACAAGTCCAAACTGTGCTCTTGATCTGGGTCGCATTTTTTGGTTTTATTATCACCTTTGTCCTTTTTCGCCTAATCTTCCTTTAAGTCGCAATTTGGGTCTTTTCCCTCCTCCTCAAGGTTTTCAACTATTGTATACTCCATAGGGGAGTTCTAAACCAACGGTAGTGAAGACTCTTTTTACCTTTACCTGCCACCACGGTCTTGCTCTCGTTGAATTTATTACTAGGTTTTTCTCTCGAGATTCAGCTTCTCTTCATTGTGTGCGTGAGATAAACAATGGACGGGCCAAAGTCAAGCTTGTCTGTGCTCGTCCATGCACACTCTGTGCCATGGATAGATAACTTGGCAGTTGGGGCTCGTATTAGTTGGCCCAGAGAGAAATTTTTGGCATTAGCACTGCCTTGTACAGCCGTGTCTGTCCTAGGTGACTGGAGAACCCCTTCCCTAGATCAATCTGGGAATGCATTAACTTGGCTACTTGTCAACGCTCACTCATTGGTCAAGCATACTGCCGCTTGTTCTGATCTGCTAGCGGATCTGGCTCCGGATGTGTTGTGTCATGGAAACGTGGCTGAATGATGCCTCCGGCCCAGCATTGGCTCAGCTTCTCTCAGATTCTTATAAAATATTCAGTGTGGGCTGCGAAATAGCACAGGCAGGGGGTGGTACCGCAGTGATTGTTAAGTCTAGCCTGGGTGCCAGCCATATTCCCTTGACCCACTCCATAGAAATGGAGGCTATTCTGGTTAAAATTGCCATCTCTACTCATCTGAGTCAACATATCCTGGAGGTCTACCGCCCCCCGCGAGCGGTTGGCTCCTTCTGTGACCAATTCTTTGAGTTTGTCACAGATCTGGAACTTAAAGACCTGCACCTGGTTATTACAGGTGATTTTAATTTGCATTTATTTTAATTGTCCTACTACCATGGCTGAGAAGCAGTTCTTTGAAGCTATGAAGGATGTGGTTTTGGCACAACTGGTGCATGCTCAGACTCACTGAGCCGGTAATACATTAGATCTAGTTATTGCCAGGGGTTCCCTGGCTATTCAAAGTAAGTGTCCCCCAATAAGGCAGTAAACCCCCCTTCAATGAGAGGTAAGGAAGGACACACCCCAGGAGGGAATGAGACCACGACCAAGTGCGGGTGAAGTTAAAAGGTTTTTATCTAAATATAGGGCATGCAAAGGACTCTGCAAACTCCAAGAGCACTCTGTCTAACAATAGCAAAGACAGTCAGTTATATTACAAATACACGCCATGCATGAGCTAAGCTATAGGGGCCACATAGTCTTGGGGATTGGATAGCGACATCTAGCTACTATGTATTCCGTAAGCTCGGTGCTCCATGATTAGCGTGGATCCACGTGGTGGCATAACGACGTGCCTTGGTCAGCAGGGCTCATCGGGGTGGAGCTCCAGGGCACTGCTTGTCAACGGAGATTCACCACTTTGGTTCTAGAAACTTGCCCTTGTGGCCCTTCATACACATTCATCACACTTATTTATGTCAAGTTGTTATGTTAAACTTCTACCACATCAATCTGATACCTGGGTGGGGACACAGGAAGGCAGTGTGCAATAAGAGGCTTCCTCCATGCATCATCATAAAGTTGTCATTAACAAATGGTCAAGTCTCTTGGGTTCAGGTGTCTTATCAGGGGGCATGGGTCAAGCTACCTTCATCATTTTATCCTGTTTGCTGCAGTAAATGATGGCTCTGGGGGATGTTTGCACAGGGACGGATAACTGTCTTCGTGGTCTGTTAAATTTGGGGTGAACTGGAATACCATTAGGACAGAGGGGGCACATAGCTGGTGCCTCAAAGGCAAAGGAATTTAGGACCTGGTAGCTCGTTATTCAATTGGCCTGGCCATGGCAGTACACAGTGGTTGTATGGGGGCCTCTGGCATGGAGGAGGTAAATGACCTTGATGAGATGCCCTTGTAACTTTGTGTGAGTCTCTATTCACTGGGCTGCACAAATACTATTAGAGAGGACAGATGTTAAGGCTGGGGGCATTAGGTAAATTACACATTTCTGCCGTTTACATGTGCATACATTATTAGGCTCATAACAATGGAGGTTTTTCCTTGGCACATGCATTACATAACGTTAGTCTGTCTTATGCTTGCAATTCATGAGAGAGGTGAACATAAAACAAACGTGAGGTAGTGTCAGGTAGGGTTATATACTCGGGAGCAAGAAAGCAATGTGTTAATCTAACATTTTGGTTATAGTAAAAACTGGCTCAATGCCCTAGGTGGCTTACATGCAATACAACATATTTCATCACGTCATGCACAGGCATTTTATATATTGCTTTTCCATTGCCCTTTTTACAATAGCAGCAAACATTAGTTGGTACAAAGCGGATTCTCGAGTGGTCGTACACTGGGCCTCAGGACATGAAGGTGTTGCGGGGGTGGGCAGGGATCACTTTGCTTTAATACGAATGGCTTGCATTGTACATTTTAGCACTATTCAACACACATTCTTTAGCAGCGTGGATAAGACTGGGAGGCTCAAGGGTTTAGCATACATGGTTAACACTTCATCTGGGAGAACGGGGCTGGGGGTCATGAGCACCATATATAACAAGTGCGGGGGGGTTAGGCGCAGGGTCAGGGTATATTTGATAGGGATGGCTTTTGTTCATTCCCAGACCCCAGCTGCAAGTCCAGTCACTTCTAGGGCAATGATGTACTGCGGAAGGTAAATGATAGTGTTTGTTCTGTTACTTGTTTGTGTCTAGTTGCTCGTGAGATCGGGCCTTCAGCGGATCTGCCATGGGAGGAGGAAGGGGGGGAAGTGCAGGACTCTCTGTGCGTGGTCAAGTGAGGGACGAGCTGCAGCGTTTGTACGCAGGCTGTTCTACTGGGGCCTGGGTTCAGTGTACTCGAAATGGCGTCTTGGTGTGTTCCAAAATGGTGTCTACGTTATGCTACACTACGGGCCGTGCAGCCTCACATGTCGATCCGCAGCTGCCCTGCCTCCCAGGTGCATGGGGGGCTGCCGACGAGTCATGAGCCTCACGTAGGTGGACAATGTGGGGAAGGGGGGTCCTAGATACCTGTACTCCCATACATTTCCCCCCTTTCGTTACTTTAGTAACGCATATTGTAGCTCGCCCAGCCTCTGGTGTTCTTTTTCATTAGCAACTGCTTCATCCCACGCTGGTGTCCCCTTTATTGGCATCCAGGCTCAACACACCCCTCGGAGACTTTCTCCCCTCCTAGCATACTCATCTGGTGTGCAGGTCATATATATACACCCCCCAATCTCCCCAGGTCTACCCATACTTCTTTATACCATTCCCGTTCCAGAGGTTCTTTTATCGTTGTGTGGTATAATCTATCCACTATTTCCCCGTCATAGTATAATACCACCATTCTATATTTGGGTTCAGGATCCTCACCTGTTTGTACTTGTGCCTCCTGTATGATCTGTGCTGCACCTCTAGCGTTGCCCATTGTCACCATCATCATTGCACCATTTGGAACTGCGTTTGCCCAGCACCGAAGACCTAGCTGGCACACACAAAAAATCAGGAGTAAGAATACAACGATGGGTATCAGCATCTTGACAGTCAAACCCAGCCAGGCTGGTACCCAGGAAAAAATGTTGTCGAACCAAGAGCTTGGATCCACGCCACCTTCTTTCTTCATCCGTTCCCCCAAATTGTGCGCCGCCACAATAACATGTGATAGTGTTCCATTATCCGCGTCTGCAGAAGGCACGAATGTGCAGCACACGCTCCCCATTTTTCGGCAAACACCTTCATCTAACGCAGTTAACAGGTCTAGGACATACCTGTTCTGCATCGTCATTAGCCTTAGAGCCCTTAGCTCCACCTTGATCACGTTGAACCCCTCTTCAGTGTCATTGGCCAGTTGGATCAGCTCCCAGCGCATTATTTGCAGCCACTTTGCATTGGCTCGCGCCTGGCTACTTGGGACGAGGGAGGCAAAGAATGTTTCAGCGGAAATGAATAGTCGGTACCTGTCAGGAAGTTGCGCCAATAGTTCTGTGGAGACTTTGGATATGTAGTTGGACGACCTCCACTTTCTGGATATCACACCTTGCGCGTTGTCCGTGGACAGGACATACATTGGTGGTTCTTCTGTTGGTTTTGAATTTTCTGGGCGACGGGCGGCTTGCAGTCCTTCTGCTTCGATGTGACTCTCCGGGATCACCATCAGGGCAGAGTGCAGCGTCGCCAAAGAACATGTGCCCCTCCGAGATTGCGGGAGGTGCAAGTATACCTGTTTACCGCAGACCCAGTAATTGTCCATAAGGGCTGCTGTCCCTTTCTTCATATCTGGGATTATGAGCATTCTATTGCAGTTCTTGTTTGTGCCCATGTTGCTTTTCCCCTTGCCATGGAAGCATAGTTTGTATGTGATTTCCTTTTGCAATTTGAATGGCTTTTCTATGGCTGTCACCCAGGTTAGCTTTGTGATATGTTTCGTCCAAAGTGGTGTGCAGGTTTTCTCGATCCACTGCAGTTTCTCTTCTGGCAATCCTCCTAGCGCTTCTGCTTTGCATGTTATTACTTCCTCCTTCCACTTATTTTCTGAAAACAATGTTCCTTTAATCACTAAGAACGGTTCTTTTAAACATATCACTCCTTTGACTCTTGAGTAGCACGTTTTCTCGTTTTGCAGCATTTCAAAAGATACTGCGTGTGCCTGGAAGGTGTTCTTAATTCTACATAGGGTGAAATGAAGGAGACACGGGGCGTCTGCAAGAGGCAGTTCTTGAGGTAGTTGTACCTTAGGTGTGCCTGAGGCGTGAGGAATCAAGGAGCATATGTAACAGCTCTCATTCGTTTTTTGCTTTGCGGTGGAGTTCATATCTGCATACCATTTATTTGATTGATTTGGGTGCCTGGGGTCTTCTATTGTGTCTAGCCCCAGGCCGGAATACTCATCATATTTCCTCCTTCCTACCTCCCTTCTCTTTCTGCTGCTTTTGAGGTAATCTCTCGCAATTCCTTGATGCTTGCAGTGTTTTGCTCCGTACACCCGCCCCCCTCCCTTTTCCCACTCATCATATAGGGTCAGAAATCTTTCACTCATTTCTGCATTTTCTTCCTGTATACTTGTGGGGTATTCACGCTCTATGAATGGGTTGACTGTTGGTGTGGGCAAGGTTGCTGTAGTGTCATATAACCATGATAAAACAGAAGGATTACGATCATTTAAACCATACACTATATTCAGAGGCATTGTATGGGGGAGTCGGGCGTGAGGACAGCCTATTGTTGGTGTCATTTGGGTGCTGTGCCTGATCAGGGTGAGTGTCATAACCCCATATGAGCTGAAAGCCATCCCAGATTAAATAGGCCCCTTCTTTAACAATCTTCGTCCCATTCCCCATGTTGGTTCCATTCCCTCCCCCTTCATTCATCTCGATAGAGATGAATGTGATGGCCCAATATAAAATAAGTCCGAACATCATTGTAAAGAATATAATTGCGCATACAAACAGAGCACACTCATACGAATATCTACGCAAATCAAAATTCTCATTGCCATTTCTATCTGCCCTAACATTATTCGTTGCGGGCTGCCCGTTCGTTGCCATGGTTTCTCCTATGCATTAAAACATAAGTGTATTAAGCATCCTCAAAATAATTGTTGTTTTCATTAGCGAGAGAGAGAGAGAGAGAGAGAGAGAGAGAGAGAGAGAGAGAGAGAGAGAGAGAGAGAGAGAGAGAGAGAGAGAGAGATAGAGAGCGCGCGCGCGTCATGTCACATTTTGAAAATTATATACATTTTACATGTTACTCGGTCATTTTACTTCAGTTAGTTCTTTTCAACGTTTACCACTATCTAATGATAGACTGCAGTTAAGGCGTGCAATACACTACTTCATATGAGCCATGAAATCTTGGGGCATTCCACCTACGCACGAAACTCCTTACATACACCATCTCCCCTGGCATTAGCTGACTTTGTGCGTTCTCTTCTGGGAGCATTATTCCCTCGCTTCCTTCCTCATTTATGAATGGTGTTGCAAGTTGTTTTGCTATCATACGAGCTGCTCTTGTGAGTTTTGTGAAATACTCATTGAACTCTTCACCTAGTACCGTGGCGCTTCTATGGGCGTCTGAATGTCTGCAGAGTGGGGAGTGTGCCGTGTGCATGCACCTTCCTGTTACAATTTCGTGCGGTGATAGATGGTGATCCTTTCTGGACTGATATCTCAGCTCGAACAAGGCCAAGGGCAAATCGTGCACCCAGTTTTTCTTGAGTGAGAAACACAATTTTCGACAACCTCCCCTTCAGGAGGCCGTTGATCTTCTCAACTACGCCATTACTTTGCGGGTGAAAAATCGAGCATAGTTTGTTTGATTCCCAACAAAGCTGTTACTTCCTTAAAGAGATCATTGACAAAATGTGTGCCATTATCGGAGCGAATTACGTCGCAAATTCCCCAGCGCAGGAATACTTCCATCACCAGGAACTTTGCAGCACATTTGGCATCCGGATGTACACATGGTCCTGCCTCGACCCATCGTGAAAATGGACAAACCACCACTATCATGTAACGGGACCCATTGCACCTCTCTCCCATGGCTGCATAATTGATATGCAGCTCTCTGAAGGGACCTATTGGTTTTGGTATCGTTCCTCGTAATGTTCTTAGTGTCATTCCTGAATTATATATTTGGCACGTTGTGCATTCCATTGCCATGTTTGAAAGTTGCTCCTGCAAACCTTGGACAAACCAATTCTCCTGTATTTCTGCGGCGATGTGGTGTTTTGCATTGTGTGCTGGAAAGTGTAGTTGTTGAAAAGCTATTTCTAATAGGTTGATTGGCATCACTAACTTACCTGTGCTGAGCTGGCGCCATAGAAGAGCTGTTGCTGATTGGCTACACCCCCTTTTTTCCCACAGTTCCTTTTCCTCTTTTGATGCCTCGTCTTGTAGCTCTAATATTTGTGACACGGGCATAGCATTATAGCCATCTGGGAGGTCCACTTCTACATGTTTCTGTATCGGTTACTCACCTGTTTTCTCTTTTATTAAGTAAGAGGTTTCCTTGGCAGCAACGTCCGCTCCCCCGTTTCCCAAAGAGATGACATCTGTAATGTGTGTATGACCTTAGTACCATAGTAGGGTTTTTTTAATGCCTCTATCAGTTCTTTCAGAAGCTCTGCGTGCTGCACAGGTGACTCATCTGCCCTGTGAAACCCTCTCCGTTCCCATCTTGCTAGTCCCCCGTGCACAGTAGTAGTCATGTAAGCTGAATCTGTGTAAATTGTGACTGCACACCCCTTTGCTGCATGCAATACTTCAATTAATGCTATTAATTCTGCAGCTTGTGCTGAGTAATGGGCGGGTAGGCGCTGTTGTTTTAGCACTTCGTACTCACTTTCTTCTAACCTTACAACAGCTCTCCACGTGTTTTTCTCCTGTCTCTGAATTGATTGATGCTGACCCGTCTTTGAAGAATACCTCTCCTTCATTCAGTGCATTTTCACTCACCATGGTGGTTTCTCCCTCCTCACCTTTGTATGTTGCACAATCGTGAGCTTACATGTCCTCCACTGAGCATGGCTCTGAAATTAATCTGGCAGGGTTCACTGTCTTGCATCTCACTATGTGTATATTTGCGCTGGACAGGATTATCTAATACGCTGTGGCTCTTTGTGCTGCGAGTGTGCTTTTTGATCTTTCCAGGATAGCGAATAGGGAGTGTTCCACGAACAACGTCACTGAACATCCCATCACTATCGTTGCACTTTTCTCAATGGCGAACGCTGCGGCTGCGAGAGATTGCTTGCAAGCGAAGTGTCCTTGCATTACTGCATCCAATGTGCCACAGTAGTAGGCCAGGGGCTTGTGTCCCTACGACGTCTTTTGTGTCAGTACTGCTGTCATGAGGGACCCCTTGCAGTGTGAGAATAGATGGAACTCGCGTTCATAATCTGGGTTCGCGAGTACTGGTGCACTTGAAATTAGTTCTTTGAGTGATGTGAACGCATCATCTAGTTCTGCTGACCATTGTATTTCCGTATATTCTCTTTGAGCTTCTTTGAGTCCCTGAAGCAATGGCCTTGTGTATGCTGCATAATCTAATATCCATGCTCGGCGGCAGTTACACATGCCGAGAAATGGTGGCATTTCCTTCACTGTTTTTCGTCTGTCTACTCCTGTGATGGCAGCTACCGTGTCTGGTATTATTCTTTTACTGTCTTTTGAAATTAGCTGTCCCAGGTACAAAACTTCTCGCTGACAATATTGTAACTTTCCTTTATCTACCTTGTAACCTTTGTGGGCCAACAATGTCAAGAGAACGATAGAATCCTTCCTGCACTCCTCATTTTTTCCGCAGATCAGCAAATCATCCACATATTGAATAATTGTTCCGTCTGTTGTCACATTTCCTAGATCTTCGTGTAGAATTCTGTTGAATATGCTTGGGCTTTTGCAGTACCCCTGAGGTAGTCTACAGTGTTCATATCTTCTTCCTCCCAATGTGAATGCTGTTAGATATCTGCATTCTTCCGCGAGTGGTACTGAGAAGAATGCGTTTTTTAAATTAACCACTGTGAAGTAAGATGCATCTTTTGGGATACTGCATAGGATAGATGCGGGATTGGGGGCCAAAGGAAACTCTTTTTGGATGACGTCATTGAGTGGGCGTAGATCTTGGATCATCCTCCACACCTCTCCCTTTGCTTTTTTAATGGGGTAGATGCAGGTATTGCATGGTGAGTTTGAGGGCACTATTATCACCTGTGCTAATAATGCGCTGATTGTTTCTTTTATCCTTTCCTCTGCTTCCCGGGACAGGGGGTACTGTTTTACCCTGGGCAGTATGGCTCCTTGTTTGAGTTTTATCTTAACTGGTGTTACCCCATGCAATAGTCCCACATCATGGGGGCCAGTGGTCCACAGGTCACTCGGCACTGACTGCATGTCCTCATCAAAGAATGAAAGTGGTGCTTGTCTTGTTTGGATCATTATATCACAGGGGATTGCTATCTCCATTATTATTTCACCATCACTATCAGAATCTGTGAAGAGGTCCTCATCTGATTAATCTCGCAGTGCACTGTCAGCATTGATGCACAACACCGTGCGCCACTCGCAGCCATGTATGTCCATTGCAATGAATGCTATTCTTTGTGCTGAGATTTGAACTGCATGTAAGTCTAATGACATCACTGTTCCAGGCACAATCTCTGGGCGTGCTATGGGGCAGAAAATGAACTCTGCAGGCACCCTCCATTCTAGGCGCTTCAGTTCTGGGACCACCCGTACCAATGTTTTTAGCCCCTGAACGAACATATCTGGGTCCACTGGTATGCCGCGCACTTCTGGCACTGTTGCTTGCGTGTGCAATACCAGCATTATTCGCATAGGGCAAATCCCTGGTGTTGAGCAAACTATTCCTCTCTCTGTAAAGGATATAGTCATGTTGAGCTTGCTGAGGAGATCCCTTCCCAATAAGTTAATTGGGGATTGTTCATAGTACAATAGGGGTGCTCTGACTGTTTTACCCCCACTGTTACATCCAATTTTTCTGTGTAAGGAACTTCGACCACCGCCCCAGAGAACCCCTGTGTCTCCAATTTACGATTATATAGCGTAAACCTGCCCTCACGTGAACATGATTTTTCGGCTCCCGAATCCACCATAAAAATGAATTGTTTGTTCCCTATCTCCGCTCCTATCAATGGTTCCTCTGCTGCATCGAGGGTCGTCGATAGTACTGGACACGCAAGTGCTCTCTGTGGGCTGTCCTATTCTGGATGCCTCGTGGTCCCCCCTTGGCTGAAAACATTTCCTGATACCACTGCCACTCCCCCATATGGTGCAGGTGCACCATTTGCTGTTGTGGCAAACAGGTTACCCTGTGTGTATGGTATGTGTTTGCGGCATTGTGGGGTCTGTTGGACGTTGTGTGGTTGTTCTCTGTGTTGTTCTGGACACCTCTGCTCCTGCTGTCCATTGCCCCCCTTCCATTGGTAACCCATATGGGCTCCCTGGGAGGGGATGACCATAATGCTGGTCATCTTGGTAATTATTATTCAATGGATTGTGTCCTCCAACGTATTCCTCATCTTAGATGTATTCCATCCAGCTTTGCTGCTCTTCAGAAAATCTTTCGGCAGAGGGCGCCGTGCGTCGATGTCGTCGAGTCGATGGTCCCTGGAAGGCCTCCGTCGAGGATGACGTCATCGGGTGTATAAGTAGCATGCGCGGCGCCCATTGGCCTCAGTTCCATTTTTCCGCAGTACGTTGCTTCAGACATTCGGCGTGCCTCGAGTTCTGTCAGGAAATATAATATTCCGAGAAGTAATTCTGTCCTCATCATCGACGCCGACCACGACCCCGAGATCGGGTTTTAAGAAATGCAAGTCGTGCGGCTCAAAAATGTCGATCACGGACCCGCACCCCAAGTGTTTGTGGTGTCTCGGGGAAGTACACGACATGGAGGCCTGTTCGAAGTGACAGGCGATGACGGGAAAGGCCTTGCGAGAAAGGAGAGGAAAGCTACAGGTAGGTCGGAAGGATCGGAAAGCCTCTAGCGTCGAGTCGAGACCCCATTGGGAAAAATCTCCTCGACGCGAAAGGCATAGATCCAGATCTCGAAGCGATTCTCATCGCTCGTCGTCTTCGTCGAAAAAGTCGAAGAAACAAAGCCATAGATCTCCCTCCACCTCGTCGTCAGACGAGTCTCAGAAAATTAAATGCCACACAAAACATTCGTCTTCCGAAGAGCGGGAAGCATTTAGGGTCCAAATGATGGAGGTGTTTGAGAAAGCGAAGCCCCGGTCCGCGCCTTCTTCGGAAGCCGGCCGGGAGTGTCATCGCTCCGACACTCGCGCGCCCTCGAGCCCGGGTGCTCGTGAAAGGAAGGATAGGTAACCTTCCAGGACGCCGAGTGAAAAACGCTCGAGTCGAGTCGACCGCTCGAGGTCACCGACGCCATCCGAGACCTTTCACACCTCGAAGGAGAAACTGTCGAAGGCCGCCTCGACGCCCTCGAAGCAGACCCTGTCGACGACCACGATGTCATCGATGCCTTTATCGACGTCGACGCCGAAACCCTCTGCACCAAAGGCTCCAACCAAGCCAGGGCAGCCAGAAAAAGAGAAGGAAAAAGTTATAAAACATGTAATTCCTTCAGAGCCTGGTACTAAACCTCTTCCTCCTCCTCTCCCAGAGAAGGTTTTCAAGCCTCTCCCTAGAAAGGAGTTTTTCAAATCCTTGACCTCAATTTTTGAGGAACAGGAGAGATCCGAGGAGGAAAATGTACCTTTTGGATTGAATGAGGGATTTGGTGGAGTCTTTGCACAATGCAAGTGGCATTGACACCTCTCCTGAGAATGACTTCGGTAGACCAGATCCAGGAGAGCATGCCGGTCAATCTTACCGTCAGTTAATGACCAGCCCAATTCGTCCAGGACGATTTAACAGACATATTGGACCATGGTCCCACTGAAGACCCAGTACTACCTTTTCATGTAGCCTTACAAAACAGGGTGGCCAAGAATTGGGAAACTCTGGATTCTATTCCTCCAGTAAATAAATCCCTCACATCAAAATACTGCCCAGCCAGTAGCGACCCCGGCTATCTGTCAAAACATCCAACTCCCGAGAGTTTGGTCATACAGGCAGCCACAGCTTCCAACAAACTTGCGTACCCGTCTATCCCTCCAGACAGGGACGATAAGTGTGTGGATGGTTGGGCACGGAAGGTATTTTCAGCCGGGAGCATGGCATTAAAATCTGCCAACTCCACATGTGCCTTGGCAACATTTTCGTACACTCTCTGGGAGTGCATTGCAATGGCGGCGGAGCACATACCAAAAGGGGAAGAAAGGGAAGGTTTCCTAGCAATCTGGATTGGACACTGCGGATAGTGTAAGCAGGTCCATCGGCACTAGCACTGTAATGCACATGTTTGTGTGGTTATGGAAGTCGGGTTTTGCACTGGACGTACAGAACCGCCTCCTGAACATGCCTTTTGACTGGTCTCACCATTTTGGCAACAAGGCTGACGAGAGTCTTGAGAGGTTGCAGACCTCAAAAGCAGCGGGAAAATCCTTAGGAGCTCCTATTAGGCAACCTCAGCCATTTCGTGTGCAGGGGCAATCATGGAGGGGACGATCCTATCGTTATTATACCTCATACGGGAAGACGAGAGGAATGGCCAGTCAAAGGGGAAAAAGAAAGGCCACTCGTGGTGGACGAGGAAAACGTGCTAAACCAGCTGAAGCTGCAGCCTCTTTGCCATCAGCGGCTGCAATATCCGCCACAAAACCACTTTGAGGACTTACACCACAAAACACCTGTAGGAGGCAGGCTGTCGCAGCATCTGCAAGAATGCCGATCCATTACTTCAGATATTTGGGCTCTAGAAATAATAGCCTAAGGCTATTGCCTTCCTTTTCTAAAACAACCTCAAAGCAATCCACCAGGGAGACACCAGTTGAAACTTTCAAACCCGCTCCTACAGCAGGAAGTTCTAACCCTGCTGGAGAAAGGTGCTATAGAACCAGTACCTGCAGCGGAGAGGAACAAGGGTTGGTACTCCCTGTATTTTTTGATCCCCAAAAAGGACCGAGGACTAAACTTGAACAAGTTCCTCAGGAAGGACAAGTTCAAGATGGTTACCCTTTCTCAGATCCTTCAGGCCTTCAACTCCAGGACTGGTTGGTGTCATTGGACCTCCAGGATGCTTATTTTCATGTGCCGATTCATCTCAAACACAGAAAATACCTGAGGTTCGTAGTTGCAGACTCGCACTATCAGTTTCGAGTCCTGCCATTCGGGTTGACCTCCGCCCCGAGGGTCTTCACCAAGTTAATGTTAGTGGTGGCAGCGCACCTCAGGAGAGGGGGGATTCATGTCTACCCCTACCTGGACGAGAGCGCGCTCTGCTGAGCAAGCACTGGATCATCTGAAAGTCACCTGCCACTTCATCCACAAACTGGGCTTCTCCCTCAATTTCAAGAGGTCACAGATGACACCTTCCCAACAGCTTCAGTAGATAGGAGCTGTATTAGACACGTACTTGGGAAAGAGCTCACCTCCCAAGTCGAGGGCTCAAGACATTCTTCAGATGGTTTCCGAATTCCAAAATGCCCAAAATCTCCAGGCTTACGACTTTTTAAGGTTGCTCGGCCTCATGGCATCCTGCATTTTTCTGGTGCCAGAGGCACGCTTGAGGATGAGATCCCTTCAATGGGCCCTAAAGACTCAGTGGTCCCAGTTCTCGGGTCAAATGACAGATCATCTTCAGATTCCGACCAAGGTCAGACAAGACCTTTTTTGGTGGACCTGTACAGAGAACATTCTAAAAGGAGAACCCTTTTGGCAACCATGCCCGGATATTACAGTAGTGACGGACGCCTCACTCCTGGGGTGGGTAGCTCATGCCAACGATTTGACAATCAGCGGTCGTTGGTCTCCATCGGAGTCCAAACTACATATCAACCTTTTAAAGCTGAGGGCAATCAGACTAGCGCTGAAGGCCTTCCTGCCATCTGTCAGGGGAAAGAATGTCCTGATAATGACGGACAACACAGTGGCCATGCACTACCTAAACAAAAGAGGAGGCGTGGGGTCACTACCCCTGTGCAGGGAGGCAATGCAGCTCTGGTATTGGGCGATTCAGGAGGGAATCTCTTTAACAGCAATTAATCTAGCCGGGGAAGAGAATATAACGGCAGATGCTCTGAGCAGGCAGAGCACGGTATCCCACGAATGGGAACTGGCTCAGGAAGTCATTCAAGAGATCTTTGCCCTTTGGGGAACCCCTGAAGTAGACCTGTTTGCAACCGGAATCAACCGAAAATGCAAAAGGTATTGCTCAAGGGAATTTCCCCCGAGAGGAGCCCTGGGGGGCGCGTTTGTGGTGGAGTGGAATTTCCCACTATTGTACGCGTTCCCTCCGATTCCCGTCATTCCTCAGGTCATCAGGAGGCTGAAAAGGTTTCGGAGCCGCATGATCCTAATTGCCCCGGATTGGGCCAGGAGAACATGGTACCCGGACCTTCTAGACATGTCATGTGTCCTCCAGTACGTCTTCCTCAGAGAGAACCTTCTCTCTCAAATGGAAGGTCAGGTTCTCCATCCAGAGGTCAAAACGCTCAACCTTCATGCTTGGTATCTGAAAGGCTGAGATACAGGGATTGGAACCTTCCAGATGACGTTATGGAGGTGTTGCTTTCGGCAAGGCCAGCAACAAAGTCTCTATACCGTTGCCGTTGGAAAAAGTTTTGCAACTGGTGCAGAGAAAAGAATGTCGATCCGGAATAGAACACAGAAAAGGAAGTATTATCTTTCCTTCTGACCCTAGCACATAGAGGTCTGAATGTCGAAACAATACAAGGTTACCTTGCGGCGCTTTCCATCTTCAAGCGCTCATCGGAATAATGCTCCTACTTCAAAATTCCTTTGATAACACAATTCATAAAAGGTCTCACTAATGTGTTTCCTCCTCACCCTTTTCAAGTACCGATTTGGGATCTAAATTTGGTATTAAAATTCTTAATGTGTGCCCCGTTTGAGCCTATGCACACATGTCCCAAATGGAGGTGGGGTGTACCTCACGCAGCCGTTTGTCGGAGGCCTAGGGACGCCTGCATGAGGTGCCCCTGCCACCCATTTGGGGTGGGGGGGGCACCACAAAAGGTGGGGCAGGACCCCCAATAGATGAGGCAGTAGGGTTTGGGCATCCTGGGGGCAGATTGCCACACTAATGTGGCCATCTGCACCAAGCGAAGTTGGGTAAACAAAACAAATAATACAAATTCATAGGCTGCTTTTTAGGGGGGGCTGAGGGGCACCCTAAATTGGCAGCGAATGATGTACTGCAACGGGGGGTGGCCCTCACCCCCCCACCCCAAATGGAGGGCCCCACCTCATGCAACCATCCCTGGGGGCTGATATCTGATCCTAGGAAGGGGCATCTGACCCCAGGGAGGGATGCATGAGGTGGGCCCCCCCTATCTGCCCCCAGAGAGGGGTGCATGAGGTGGGGCCCTCCATTTGGGGTGGGGGGTGAGGGCCACCCCCCGTTGCAGTACATCACTCGCTGCCAGTTTAGGTTGGCCCTCAGTCCTCCCTAAAAAGCCTATGAATTTGTATTATTTTTTTTGTTTATCCAACTTCGCTTGGTGCAGATGGCCACATTAGTGACCCCCTACTGCCCCATCTATTGGGGGTCCTGCCCCACCTTTTGTGGTGGCCCTCTCCCCCCCACCCCAAATGGAGGTGGGGTGTACCTCACGCAGCCGTTTGTAGGAGGCCCAGGGAGGCCTGCATGAGGTGCCCCTGCCCCCGGTAGGTGCACCCACACATGTGAGGTACCGGTTTCATCGGGACACGTGTGGGGACGCGGGAAGGTAGGCCACGTGTTGTTGGAGGTGTGTTTCGGTGGGTGGCCAGAGCGAAATGTCTGAGAATTGTCTGCATGTCCAGCCACCTTCAGAGACATTCCCCTGTGTCCACTCACCGAAACACGTCGCCAACAACAGATATCATACCTTCTCACATTCCCACAGGTGTTCCGACGAAAAAGGTACCTCACATGTGTGGGTGCACCTACCGGGGGCGCAAAAGGAAAAGGGTAACCCGCTGGTAACCCCAAGCCTTTCGCCACAGCACAATTTGTTCATGTGGGCAACCTACAGATTTGGGCCAAGGGTGTCGAAGCCAGCAAGGAAACAGGGAACCCCATGCATTTCCCAAAAGAGGACACCCGTGGGAATGCGCAGAGGTCTGACTTGCGCGAAGCGGCCCAGAATTTATTGCCCAGAACCCCAGACAAAGTGAACATTGTGTTTTTTCCCCACCAAATATCACACTTTGTCGGGGATTGTGGCTAATAAAAACTGGGGCAATTTGCGCAAGGCAAACCTCTGTGGATTCCCACGGGTGTCCTCTTTTGGAAAATGCATGGGGTTCCCTGTTTTCCTTGCTGGCTTCGTCACCCTAGGCCCAAATCTGTAGGTTGCCCACATGAACACAATGGTCAGTGGCGAAAGGCTTGGGGTGACCAGTGGGTTACCATTTTCCTTTTGCGCCCCGGTAGGTGCACCCACAAATGTGAGGTACCGTTTTCATCGGGACACCTGTGGGAACGCGGGACGTAAGGCCATGTGTTGTTGGGGGCGTGTTTCGATGGGTGCGGCGAGCGAAATGTGCAGAAAATGCGTTTTTTCCGCCACATTTCGGACTTTGCGGGGGTGTTTGGGTAATATATTCTGAGGCGATGTGCGCAAATCATACCTCTGCGGATTCCCACGGGTGTCCTCTTTTCGGAAATGCATGGGGTTCCCTGTTTTCCTTGGTGGCTTGGACACCCAAGGCCCATATCTGTATATTGTGCCGGTCGGCAGAATGTATGAGATTCTGCTCTGAAAACAGACTTGGGGTTACTTGTGTTTTAGGCTTTCCCCTTGGCAGCCAGGTAGGTGCACCCACACATGTGAGGTACCGTTTTCATCGGGACACCTGTGGGAACGCGGGACGGTAGGCCATGTGTTGTTGGGGGCGTGTTTCGATGGGTGCGGCGAGCGAAATGTGCAGAAAATGCGTTTTTTCCGCCACATTTCGGACTTTGCGGGGGTGTTTGGTTAATATATTCTGAGGCGATGTGCGCAAATCATACCTCTGCGGATTCCCACGGGTGTCCTCTTTTTGGAAATGCATGGGGTTCCCTGTTTTCCTTGGTGGCTTGGACACCCAAGGCCCATATCTGTATATTGTGCCGGTCGGCAGAATGTCTGAGATTCCGCTCTGAAAACAGACTTGGGGTTACTTGTGTTTTAGGCTTTCCCCTTGGCAGCCAGGTAGGTGCACCCACACATGTGAGGTACCGTTTTCATTGGGACACCTGTGGGAACGCGGGACGGTAGGCCATGTGTTGTGTTTGTGTGGATTTCATAACGTTTTGACCCATTTGCTGGTGCCCTTTGTCTCACAACTCTTTCATTTCCCAAATGTGACCTACATTTAGTTGCTGCTTTAGCCACCATACACTTTTGTAACCTGCACAAGTCACCTACCCTTGAAAAGGTTTGCCTGTGCTCTTTCAAAAAATGTATGCTTGCCGTTCCTTATCCTATTGGTTTTCCCGATTTACACATGCTAAGTGCGTCTGGTCAGGCCGTGAGCGTAAAACTCCTGTGTACCATGGATCAGTGTTTGGCTTGTGGTATTGCTTGTTTTGTAAAACACCACAAAAAATGTGTGCTCTCCTAACTGCAAGAGTCGGGGGAATGTAGCGGAGCATTGCTTTTCTCAAAATTCATAGAAGCCATTGCCGTACCAAGCCAACCATGTCCAACACATACCTTTTTTTTTTGGCCATTTTCCCACTTTTCCCCCAATCGATGGCAGTTTCCCCTACCTAGCTGTTGCCTGACCTACGCAAATCACCCTTCCTAAACTTGGAATTTTGTCTACTTATCAGAAATATATGCCTTTCTGTCCTCCAATTCGGCTTTCCTGCCCTTTTCTTCCATTCCGTCCATGCATGTCCAATTGGCAAAAATGGCCAAAATCGCCTACCTCTCACAAAACGGTTGATAACCACATCAAAATAATTTTTTTCCATTTCCACTCAACCTGTTCTTGAAAGCCAGGAAATTGGGGAACTCAGCACAGCAAACCATTTGTTCCTAGCTCTTACAAGGAAAAAACCACAGGCTTCTTTGTACATCATTTTATTGGCATTTTTTGAAAAAACCCAAAATTTTCGCCCTTTTTGCTTATTTTCTCTCACCCCCCTACAGCAATCTAGGATTCCTGGGTGGCATTACGACCGCCTACATGTGGGAAAAAAGGAGCCAAATTTGGCCGAGATATCTCATGTATCAAAAAGGTTACAAGCCATGGAATGGCCACATACCGAAATCGCCAAAAAAGGCCCTGGCACTGGGGAGAAATACCCATGGCACTTAAAGGGTTAAATCAGAAAATTGTTTTACCCTCATTCTATCCTCCACCTCATCCTTCTAAGGAGGAAGAAAGACTACACAGACTGGACCCTAAAAGAGCTTTAAGCTTTTACATCTCTAGGCTTTCTAGACTTAGAGTGGACAACCAGTTGTTTATAGGCTACACTGGAAGAAAACTGGGCCAATCAGTAACAAAAAAAACAATTTCACGCTGGATCGTGCTTTGCATTTCAGAATTCTACAGACTAGCACAAAAAGACCTACCAGAAGGGTTAAGAGCTCATTCCACCAGTGGCATAGCCTCTTCCACGGCCCTTCAAAAGAGGTGTCCCTACAAGGTCCATTTGCAAAGCAGCAACTTGGTCTTCGCTTCACACCTTCTCAAAAGTCTATAGCCTGGATGCTTCCCAGTCTAGGGAGTTAACTTTTGGAAAATCAGTGCTTTATTCTGCCACCTAAAGGCATTAAAAAAAATTAAAAAAATTAAAATCTGACCCCTCCTCCAGAGGAACTATGCAAAATACTGCTTTGGGAGCCTATCTAAGATGAGGAATACGTTGGAGGACACAATCCACACTCGAAGAACAAGTTACTTCTTACCTGGTAACGTTCTTTCGATTGGATGTTCCTCCAACGTATTCCTCCTCACCCTCCCAACCTATCCCTCTGTAGATTTTTTCCAGGTTATTGCCATCTCAGATCTCGCAAGGCTGATACCTGTCTGCCGGCACAATCTACAAAAACAGTACAAGATCACAGATACAAAAGAGGGGAAAAACAGAACTGAGGCCAACGGGTGCCGCGCGTGCTACTTATACACCCGATGACGCCACCCTCGACGGAGGCCTTCGAGGGACCATCGACTCGGCGACATCGCCGCACGGCACCCTCTGCCGAAATAATTTCCAAAGAGCAGCAAAGCTGTATGGAATACATCTAAGATGAGGAATACGTTGGAGGAACATCCAATCGAAAGAACGTTACGAGGTAAGAAGTCACTTGTTCTTTGGCCTGCTTCTACATTCTCGTGAGAAGTGTCCCCATCTCCCACAGTTCCAACAATTTCCTTGTCCTCTTCTGGGTCCTTGCCCCCCATACCTGCCATTCCCTCCGTACCCCGGCCCACCCCCTCTGTGCCCTCTGTACCCACTTCTTACTCCCTGGTTGCTCCACACCTGCCACTGCGGTCCTCCATACTGCTCCTGCCCGTTCCACTGTGACTGTCCATTGCCAGCCCAATTTGCTGCCATCCTTCCTTGTATCACTACTGATCCCTCCTCCTCCGCGTCCCTATCTGTAGGGAGTGCTGCTACAGCCGCAGCGACCTTCACTAACTTTGTCTGTATTAGCTTTGCTTCGTCTGCCAGCCTTCTCTGTGCAATCTCCTTCTCCCTTTCTTTGATTCATATGCAGTGGTGAAGTATTATACTTTGAATTTCAGGCCAGCCCTTTGCTTCAATCCCTGCTATTTGGTTGCGTGCTTTCTGAACTTCTTTTGGGAGCCCTCTCTTTGTTATAAAGTAAAATAGGGATGTTGATTAATCCCAGGCCGTACCCGTCTCCGCTCTCCACATCTCCTGCACCTGTAAAATGAAATCCATAGCATCTTCCCCATCATTCATGGTACACTGCATTACTGACTGTAAATCAGGGGTGTCTGGGAATGTGTCTCTCAAAGCATCCCATATTCTCGCGCGTACCGTTTTGAAGGAAGCCCCATCATGACACTAACAGTCTAATGTTATTCCCTGAAAATCAGCCTTTGCCCAGACCTTGTCTGCTTGGTCACCCACTGCCGATACCAACACACTTTTGACATCACCCCTGCTGTATGCTTCGAAATGCGTATATCCACTTACTTGCTCCTCCTGACAGCGGGGGCAATGATTTTAACAAGTTTGCCTTATTCATCTGAGCCCAGGGTACGTAATTTGGCCTCCCACCTCCTCTATGTATCAATGGAAGCTGTAGTTTAATTTTAATTCCTTTTCCAGTATTAACCTTTGCCCCTTTTCTCCCCAACGTGTCCATTCTTCCCATCCTATTTCTTAGCCTCCCTGTCCACTCTTCTTCCATGTTCCTCCCCAGAGGTGTCTCATCCAACCTATCCGACCTTCTCCCTGCTGCTACCCCCAGTCTTCCAGCTTCCTGCTCATTGTCCTCTATATCACACCACAGCTATTCCATTCCCCCAGTGACCATTCCTTCCTCCCCTGTGTTTTCTCCAAGATCATGTGGTTCCAACTCTATTATTCTAGTTGGCTCTTCCTGTATTCGGAATAGTATTTCCCCCTTTTTCCACCCTTCCTCCGAGGACCTGTCATGAGCTTGTGTCCGTGGCATTTGCTCTGCTCTTGACATGCTTGTTCCACCTTGTTCACATATGTTTCGTATTCTAGATAGCTCACTTCGAGCCATCGAGAGTCGGGAATCTAAGTCTTCTGTTAATTTTTCAATATCTACTGTAGGAGTACTTACCTGCCCACTAGTCCTGGGACACTCATATGGTGGCGGTGCTGTGGGTCGTGGGGCAGCTGCGGGGGTAGGGGTGGACACATACACAGGATCACTATACCCCTCGGCGGGCACTGGCTTATTTAGGAGGGGGTACAACCGTGTTACCTCTATTGATCCTTCTTTCCCCCCACCCTCACCTTCACTCTCGTTTGCTGCCAGGGGAGTGGTGGTAGTAGTGGGCTGCTCTGGTGCCATGTCTTTTCTTTTGAGGGGGGGACCTCTTCAAATAGCCTCCATAAATAGAGTATATCTCTTCTATTATGGAATTGTTTTCCCTTGTATTTTATGAATATACATGTGGCTACCATGTCCAGGACACTTTTTTATCAAACAACTCTCCTTGGCGCCATACCTGGGGTAGCCCCTCTCCCTTCAATTCCATGACCCACTGCTCATGATACTTGGTTATGTGTTCTGCATAGCCAGGTAGATTATTACAAATATGGGCCAGGGGTGTTTCCGCCCCCATGCTATTTTCTAGTTGTTCACCCTCCTGTGTTATTTGTGACTATTACTGTTACTCACGTGCGCGTGTGTGTGTGTTTTATCACTTACAATTCTCAAATGCAAAAATGGCTTTACACAATACCTCTTTCTTGAACCTTACCAGGTCACACTTGCAATGACCATACCACAGAAACCTCTGGTGCCATTAATTCAACATTATTACTTTGCAGTGCAATTTTTCTTAAACGTAAATAGCATAGCATATTCAACACAAAATAGACATCCAACAAACGTTTAACGTACAACACATAACAAAGACCCTCCTCTTTCTTGCCCTGTAATTTTCTTTGGAAAAAAGACCCTATGTCCCTCACCCAGTTGTTCCCTTTGACTTTTATTGGATACTCCCTGCTATTAATTCACCCAGAATAAAGAGAAAGAAAAAGCGTGTCTCCTTTTTTCTCAGACACCTTTATTTCTATTTTCCACTATTTCGCCTATTCCCAGTACTAGTCAAGATAGCACTATGCGGCGCCGCCTTCTACCCCCTTGCAGAGCTAGGTTCCCGTATTCCTTTTTTCACCTTATTATCCTACCAGTCAATTTACCCCTAAGAAAAATCCCTTCTTTACCTCACTTGACCTCGTACACTCAGGTCTCCATCCCCCTCATTTTATTGTCACCCGCACTTAATACTCACAAGCCTATCTTGATCGGAGACTCTGCGGACCTGGTCCGTTCAGGCGGCGCTGCCTCACACTCAATGGCCGCCCCTGGAGAGCAGTACTAAGGGTTTTTTGGAGCGGGACTCGTACCCTTTCGCCCTACTGTGTGCGCACGTCTAAGCGTAGCAGTTGACGTAGCCGGGCAGCTCTCTTGAGCGGGCGCGCCGTGCGTCTCCACTGCAGCCGGGGATGTCTCGTGCCAAAAGTGGACAATAAAAACGAATCACGTCTAAGGGGTCACCACTGAAAGTAAGTGTCCCCCAATAAGGCAGGAAACCCCCCTTCAATGAGAGGTAAGAAAGAACACACCTCAGGAGGGAATGAGACCACGACCAAGTGCGGGTGAAGTTAAAAGGTTTTTATCTAAATATAGGGCATGCAAAGGACTCTGCAAACTCCAAGAGCACTCTGTCTAACAATAGCAAAGACAGTCAGTTATATTACAAATACAAGTCATGCATGAGCTAAACTATAGGGGCCACATAGTAGCTAGACGCTGCCATCCAATCCCCAAGACTATGTATTCCATAAGCTCGGTGCTCCATGATTGGCGGGGATTCACGTGGTGGCATCACAACGTGCTTGGGTCAGCAGGGCTCGTCGGGGTGGAGCGCCAGGGCACTGGTTGTCAACAGAGATTCACCACTTTGGTTCTAGAAACATGCCCTTGTGGCAATTCATACACATTCATCACACTTATTTATGTCAAGTTGTTATGTTAAACTTCTACCACATCAAGCTGATACCTGGGTGGGGACACAGGAAGGCAGTATGCAATAAGAGGCTTCCTCCATGCATCATCGTAAAGTTGTCATTAACAAAGGGTCAAGTCTCTTGGGTTCAGGTGTCTTATCAGGGGGCACGGGTCAAGCTACCTTCATCATTTTATCCTGTTTGATGCAGTAAATGATGGCTCTGGGGGATGTTTGCACAGGGACTGATAACTGTCTTTGTGGTCTGTTAAATTTGGGGTGAACTGGAATACCATTAGGTCAGAGGGGGCACGTAGCTGGTGCCTCAAAGGCGAAGGAATTTAGGACCTGGTAGCTCGTAATTCACTTGGCCTGGCCATGGCAGTACACAGTGGTTGTATGGCGGCCTCTGGCATGGGGAGGTAAATATTTGAAGCGGGTCCAGCAAGAATGCGAGGAGGTGAAGCTGTGCTGCTCGAACACCAGCAAGCCCCGGCGGGCCGTGGCAGGGGGAGATGGCCTTGTAACTTTGTGCGAGTCTCTATTCACTACTGCACAAATACTATTAGAGAGGACAGATGTGAAGGCTGGGGGCATTAGGTAAATTACACATTTCTGCCGTTTACATGTGCTTACATTACTAGGTTCATAACATTGGAGGTTTTTCCTTGGCACATACATTACATAACGTTAGTCGGTCTTATGTTTGCAATTCATGAGAGAGGTGAACATATAACAAACGTGAGGTAGTGTCAGGGTGAGCTATATACTCGGGAGCAAGAAAGCAATGTGTTAACCTAACATTTTGGTTATAGTAAAAACTGGCTCAATGCCCTAGGTGCCTTACATGCAATACAACATATTTCATCACATCATACACAAGCATTTTATATATTGCTTTTCCATTACCCTTTTTACAATAGCAGCAAACATTAGTTGGTACAAAGCGGATTCTCGAGTGGTCGTTCACTGGGCCTCAGGACATGAAGGTGTCGTGGGGGTGGGCGGGGATCACTTTTCTTTAATAAGAATGGCTTGCATTGTACGTTTTAGCACTATTCAACACGTATTCTTTAGCAGCGTAGATAAGACTTGGAGGCTCAAGGGTTTAGCATACATAGTTAACACTTCATCTGGGAGAACGGGGCTGGGGATCATGAGCACCATATATCACAAGCGCGGGGGGTTAGGCGCAGGGCCGGGGTATACTTGATAGGGATGACTTTTGTTAATTCCCAGACCGCAGCTGCAAGTCCGGTCACTTCTAGGTCAATGATGTACTGCGGAAGGTAAATGATACAGTGTTTGTTCTGTTACTTGCTCGTGTCTAGTTGCTCGTGAGATCGGGCCTTCAGCGGATCTGCCATGGGGGGAAAAGGGGGAGGGGGAGTGCAGGACTCTCTGTGCGCAGTCAAGTGAGGGCCGAGCTGCAGCGTTTGTACGCAGGCTGTTCTACTGGGGCCTGGGCTCAGTGTACTCAAAATGGAGTCTTGGTTGGTTTCAAAATGGTGTCTACGTTATGCTACACTACGGGCCATGCAGCCTCACGTGTCGATCCGCAGCCGCCCTGCCTCCCGGGCCCAGGTGCATGGGGGGCTGCCGACGAGTCATGAGCCTCACGTAGGTGGGCAATGTGGGGGCGGGGGGTCCTAAAGACCTGTCCTCCCATACACTATTGCTTTTCACTCCTTTTCCAATCCTATGGTCCAACCATTTAGTCGTGCCTTTTTTGTTTCAGGCTCAAGTTGTCCGGACCTCGGCTGAAGCCAAATATCAATGTTGCCGTAATTGGTTAAAAACTTGTAATGCAGACATTGTCTCTAGTATTCAGGCACAATGGCAAGCAGCAGGGGCAACAAACTTTTCCACATTAACTAAAATTTTCAATGGTGTTGCTGACACTCCAGCCCTGCTTACTCTATGGAAGCGGAGGCATCGCCCCACTCAGCCTTGGTTCACGGATGAACTCAAGGCTCGACGGGTTAAAACACAACAGGCTGAGCAAAAATGGAGGAGAACTTACTCCGCTAGTGCTAAATCAGTCTTCACTTTAATATGTAGCACTTATCATCTTGCCATTCAGACGGCAAAAAGCGCCTTCTATACTTGTAAAATTGAAAGTGCCCTTAACCAACCCATTGAATTATTTTTTGTTGTGCGTTCACTTTCTTCTCCCCCAGATACTGCCTTGCAGGTCGGCCACTATGTCTTTCTGTGATGAGCTGGCAGCATTTTTCATTAAAAAAACTAAATCTGATACAGGAACAGATCCGTCTATCTGATTTTCCTGCTCCTGAGCAGCAGCCTCCGTTTTGTACTTCGGATCAGAATTGGTCGGTATTTCCTATTTTCTCAGTCCAGGAGGTGGAGCTTGCAATTGGCAAATTAAAATCTGCCTCCCCTTCGGATGCCATCCCTCTGAGAATTCTGAAAGACATCTTTCCCCCTATTTCTATATGGCTGACGGAGGCAGTTAATGACTCCTGCCAACCTGCATCTATTTCAGTAGAGCTTAAGCAAGCTGTGGTAATTCTGCTTTTGAAAAAGCCTTTTCAAAAGCTTCTCCGGCGAATGTTCGACCCATTTCTTTGCTTACGTTCTGTATGCAATTGCTGGAATCCCTTGTCTCTCCTTTGCTTACCTCTTTTCTTGAGCGCTCCTCCTTTCTGAACTCGTTCCGGTCTGGTTTCCGTCCGGGTCGAGGGACAGAAAGGGTCCTGGTCTCTGTGTATGATGATCTCTGCCGGCTGGCGGATGAAGGCGGAACAGGTGCACTCATTTTGTTAGATTTATCAGCTGCGTTCGATACAGTGGACCACCAGGTGCTACTGGAACGCTTGGTAGTGGCTGGCCTTTCTGGTCAAGTTTTGGCTTGTTCGCCTCTTTTTTGGCCGACCGTAGCCAAACATTGACACTTGCTTCTTTCTTCTCAGCCGCTGCGTTGCTGCTATGTGGGGTCCCCCAGGGATTGGCCTTGTCCCTGGCTCCTTTTAACATCTATATTCAGCCTCTTATTTTGCTCATCAGCTCTTTCGGCTTCAGGTGTTACTCCTATGCTGATGATACGCAAGTCATTGTCCGGTTGTATTCTACCCAACCAGGCCTTGCATCTCAGCTTAGGAGTTGTCTGTTGGCCGTGTGTAAGTGGATGGGCAACAATTGGCTGAAACTGAACTGGGACAAGACAGAGATCCTGGTGGTGCACCCACTTGCGGTACTCATTTGGTTGTCTCTGGGCCTGCTCTGAGTTGGTCTGTGGCCTTTTGGCCTATGGAAATTGGGCCATGTCCCTCTCCGGTCCTGGAGGTAAGAAATCTGAGAGTAAACTTCTTGGCTTTGCTGTCGATGAGTGGCCAAGTTGGCGCCATTTGAAAAACAGGTTTTTTTCAACTCTTTGTCCTTCTTAAAGTTTTGCCGTTTCTCCCTGTCCGACTAAGGCCTTTAGTTACAGCCTCTCTAGTATGAAGTCTGCTAGATTATTGCAACTCCCTTTTGTTGGCCCAACCGCTGTACCTCCTTCATCGTCTACAGCTTCTCCAAAACTATGCTGCACGTATATGTACTGGCACTCCATATGGTGCCCACATCTCCCCTATTCTTCGATCATTGCACTGGCTCCCAGTTCTTCAGCGTGCGCCATTTAAATCGCTGCTGATAGTGCACTGGGCCTTTTATGGCTCTGGTGATGAATATCTCCAGGAAAAGCTCTGTCCCTATGTGCCCTTTCGTGAATTGTGGTCCAAGGGCTCTTGTCTCCTTTGATTCCTCGCTATCAGTTCGAACAGGTAGGGGGCCGCTCATTCTCTGTGGCAGCTGCTAAATTGTGGAACTCTTTGCCAGTCTCATTAAGGTCCCCAGAAAACCATCCTGCTTTCTGCCGATTGTTAAAAACCTATTTGTTTTAATTATTTCTTTTTTGTGCTAGTCGTTTTTTATCCTTCTGGTTTATCTTAGCGCCAAGATGCTTCGGCGTGCGTGCACTTTGCAAAATGAATTAACATAACATGGCTGCATAATGGCGGCTTGTTGGTGGGCTGCTGCACAAGTTTGTAGTGTGGGGGGGCAAGGCTTTACTGTGGACACTGTGTGACTTGGGTGATAGCACGATAATTGCGTGCAAGATTTCACTGAGCTTTGTGTGGGCAGGGGCGAGGAGAAGGATGGCTGAGGGGTTTTCCAATTTTAACGGTATGACGCCCTGAATATAAATAAAAAGGGGTACGGGTTCGTGCTTGATTGGGGTCTTGAGTTTTCAGCCACATGACATCAAGGGTAATGAATTAAGGGTCGTTCTATCTTGATTGCGGGAAATGTTTTGGCAAAGTGATCAAGAGCTCGAAGAACGTAGGAGCAGGTTGAATGGTTAGGAATTAAAGAGCAAATTGGAGCGATTTGGCTGTGCTGATGGACTATTTGACCTACATTACAGCAGTGGGATTTCAACTAAGAGATTAAAGAGAGTGGGGGGGCAAAAGAGTTGCAGTTGGTGGTAAATACGTGGTTTGGGTTTTGAAGTGGTTCTACGAGGGCCTCACCACCAACTCCTAAACAACCTCAAAGAATAGGTGCTCTTTTCCGCCTGCCATTTAGCAGTTGTGTACATAGCTTTCCACATTAAGAGGTGCCTGTGCCAATGTATGATGGCGCGGCCATAACAGCGAGGAATGATTGAACCTTATGGGTTGTTTTATGGCATGCATCTGGTGATGCTAAGGGAAGGAGGATGGATGGCAGGTTGCAAGGTAAGGGGGTTACTGCTTGGAAAGCTCAGTTTTTCTTTGGGCTGCAAGTGGCAGTTTCCCCGCCTTTGGGCAGAGGTAGAGAAGGCAGTAAAGGGGCAATGCGCTACCTGAGATCAGCTCGCCCGATCATTACGCTAATGGGGATAGGGGGGGCAACAAATGCATTAAGGCTAGTGGAATTCGGAAGGGTGATCTCATGAAAGTGTGCAATTAAAGTTTAGCTGATTACAAGTGAAAAACCACAGGCATTTCATATATTATAATTATATTAAATTGGGTATTTATGATGCACTTGGTGGCAAATAGGTTTCTGGCGCCGGGGATTTGAACTTGTTTTGCTCTGGGTCGTCTTGCTACCAGGACAGACGTGTTGCCGCTGAGCTATACTACCTGTGTCAACTCTGACTCAACATTTACTCAAAGGTAAACTGGGGCAAGGATTTAATTGAGGAGAAGCATGATAGTAGTTACACACAGGCTGCTGGGCAGCAGGTACAAAGTGTTGGGAGCTATTGTTGAATTACAATAACACTGATTTGTTCCATGCCACCACAGGGAAAAGGTGTAGGCCGAAAGAGAAAAGGACCAGTCCTGGTTGGTCTCGGGGAACATGAAGGGATACCAGTGAGAAATACTCGTAGAAGTTTTTACACCTCATCGACAAGGAGGTTATGGCATCACTTGAAGGGCTGTTGGGATTGCGATTGATATCACCAGGTGTGTTCGATGTGCCTGTATGTGTTATGGATTCTCCACTGCATTCTAATCTCAAGTTTAGCTATATGATGTAATACTGGATGGATAGAGAGTACATGTTTAGATATACAATGTTATATGGGACAGACAGTTCAACAGGAGAACTTACTGTGGTTGAACGGTACTCATTTATTAGTTGGGAATTGCTTTATTACTGCTTAGAGTTCAGTGCACATTAGCAGTATAGGTCGTAAATACTAATTTGGGGGTTAGGTGTAGGAAGTGAGAAGTGAATATTTTAAAAGGGAACGTTGTTAAAGGTAGGGCAAGTATGTCCAGCACACACCTGCTTAAAAATTGATTTTTTGCCTTAGAATTACATGGATGTTCTTTTCGGCATACCATCTTGTCAATCAGGGTTTACGGTGGTTCACACGCTGCTGTGGTAGGTATGCAATACAATTTCGAAAATGGGGATAAGCATGCAAAGTGATATAGTGATATAATTTTAACAAGTTGTGTGTGGAAGGGTAGTGCAATGGTTTGTACGGTGCACGGCTGTTTAGAGCTACCCTCCTCACTGTTGCCCAGGTCGCGACCATGAGATGCTGAGGATTCACCCTCGAGTAACTACAAACAGGAGCGGGCAGGCTTCAGAAGTGGGAGACTAGAAGAGCCTGGTTCACTTCATAACAGCGACCAGGGGCCACTGATGGCTCCCCACACCGACTGGGGTCAGACATAACATTAGGACAGAGCTAAACAGCATTTCAAGTTGAGGGGTAAAAAATGGTGGACATGTTGATAGGTTTGCATCTTATGTGAAAGCTGGTTCTCTGGAACGTTATGTACTAAGCACCAAGTTCCCTGTTGGTCTCTCCAGGTCACGGGAGGGATTGTAGGTGAAATTAGACTAGCAATAAGGTATAACACTGGCATTGGTGCACATTTTATGTGAGGGACGCGAGGGATAGCAGCAGGGTTGGAAGGGGTGCAAAAAGATGATTACAATCTACAATATGCAGAGATCTGTACAATAGTATATAGGGGAGGGGTTAGAAATGAGGGGACAAAGTGAGAGGTTGGCGTCTTATGTGGAAGTTAGATTTAGGTCTTTATATGTGAATATGGGCTAGATGCAGCCAGAGGGTGCTATAAAGGAAATAGGTAACAAGGGAGCAGCATTTACCAACGCATTACCGCTCCTGGGCACCAGGCAGCCTGCGATTCTGTTGGGGCATGTACTGTCTGAACTACTAATTTTTGAATTTGTGTCGCAGGATCAAAGGACCGGGTAGAGGGTCGCCGGGAAAGTGATTCAGTGTGGTAACAGCTCAAAGTGGTTGGTGAGGGGACCTCCTGGAAAAAATGATAGTGTCATTGAAAAAGGGGAGCAGTTGAGGGGTGCTTGGACCCAACACTCTGGGACCACCGCAAGCAGACACGAGTACCAGGAGCGGGTTCAGCTAGCAGGAAAGATACTTGAAGTTCTTTGAAGAAGTGCCTAAAGGTAAATGGCTGGCAGCGACTGGCAATGGGCTGCTTGCGTGGATGAGCGGTTAGGGCAAACGGATACCCGGGATGCCTAGGGAAGGCCGCGGGTCACCTGGAAGTAAGTACGGGAGAATATTTAAGTACAGGCGGGACCGCTCATCGAAGGGTAAGAGGTCCGGTGCTACACTCCACTCAGGGTTTGAGAGTTACTGCTCGAAAATATCAATGGGCTACCCAGTAAGTGGTAAGACTGGGAGCAACAAGTGTCCCCGGCGGTGGTATGCAGAGGTTGACGCGCTTGGAACACTGGTTGGCTTCATGAACAGGAGATTGGGCGATGAAGATCCATTATATCTTGCTAAGGTTGGTGTTTCACCAGTATGACAAGGAGCGGTTTCTGAGGGGTATGTTCGGAGCACTAAAAGGTAAGAAGGCTCATGATACCTAAGGGGAGTAGGGAGACAGGTTGCTACGCAGTGGGGGCATTGGAGGTTGTGGGGGGCCACCCCAAAGCGAGATGAAGTTACAAGGGTGGTCCTAGAGAAGGAGGCACGCTGCAGTCTTGCCGCAAGCTATAACCACTGGCTGCATCATTCAAGTTGGGGTGAGACGCGCACTGATATCATTAGGGATGGTTGTGACTCCTCAAGAACTGATGCAGTGGTCTTGTTCTCTCCATTAAACAATATGGGAGTGACTGAACTGACATGCGTATACCAGGGCGGGCTGTTCTCGCAAGAACGGAAACCGAAGCAAGGCCGCTCACCGGTTTAAAAAAAAAAGAAATGAAATGGAAGTGAATGAACTGGAAGTCGGATACCAGGACAGGCCGCTCTTGCAAGAGCGGAAACGGAAGTGAGAAAGGCTCATCGGTTTAGAATGGGACTATGTAACACAGGCTTCACACAGGCTTGGCAGAGCCACCCGACAAAGGATATTATTTTTAGGCCATGCATACTTGTGGCCTGAGCAGGGTAAGGACAGCCTGTTAGGATGACTCTAAGAAAGCGACCTTGTGTTTTCCAATAAAATGTAGTATGTTTTCAAATCAGAAAAGGTCTCTGTCTCATCTCTTTATGTATGGACAATGTGTATGATGTATTACAGGGTAGGGGGCCATGGTAGGGGTTAGCCCCGCTAAGATAGATGGTGGTTTATCGCCTGTTTGTTATTACTATCTTGTGAAACACTGCTGATTACTTCCTCGTCATTGCATCCACCCCTAAACGGTAACTGTTGCACCTCGGCTTGCATTGAAAGGCCCAAATTCAGGAGTAAATTGTTGTCTATCTCGGCAGAATCGCTAGCCGTTACTGTCATAGGACCCGAGTCCTGCCCAATCTCAATGCCCTGGGTACTCCCAACATCATACCCCCTGTGCTCTGAAATCGTAATTTTCAAGTTGGTGTGCGGATTGGTCGATTGTGACAACAAACACTGAGTGGCCAATGTGGCCATATTGGTTACTGCTAAAGCTGGCACACTAGCAGACGTTTCACTCTCTTTTTACAGTTTGTTTTTTACCACAGAGATTCTATTTTCTCTTCGGAGGCATTACAAATGACGGGTTCGCAGCTGTTTTCACACAAACACTGTATGATGAAATTAAAGGGGTACATCAAATTTCACCTTGACACTCACGATCTCATGGTGAAATTCTAGTTTCAAAGAAGGTGCCGGTCCTAGCAATTCCCTACTCATTCAGTCTTTTGGAGACTGCAGTGACTGCCACTTCACTGAACTTGCTGCAAATGTGGGCGCTAACACGCTCAGGTACAAGTTAAGTAGCTTCACCATGAACTTCAGGGCTGCCAGCCGGCAGAGCACCAAACAGCCAGGAAAAAGTAAGAGAGAGCCAAGAGTGAACTGCAGTGACTGCAACTCCACTTAACTTGCTGCAAACACAGAACATATTAAATTTCCGTTTCTGGTATTACAATTTTTTCATACTGTATGTGGGAATAGTGCTTTCTGTTGTCCTCATCATAGCCTTTCCCGAGAGTCTCATTTTCTTTTGGCATGGCTATCGGGGCAGATAAGGCAGTTGCAGGCATACTCCCAGGTTAAGTCAGGGTTTTTAAGTCCCGAATTATCTCCATGATGCCCAAAGGTCCATGATCCAGAAGGGTTCACCTCAGGGACGTCATTTCACCAAAATGCCAGGGGTAGCGGAAGTGACATCACACGACCCTTGACCCCCTGATGAGATCACAGGAAGTGATGTAATTTGACCCCACCTGAAGTGATATCGCGGGAAGCGTTGGAACATGACCTTTCACCCGTTGACAAAACAGGAGGTTGGATCACATAGCATTGTGCACTACGAAAAATATGGTTACAATATCACTATAATGTGATGTACATTTCATACAAGAATGGATCGCCATCTGTATCGTTAAGATCAGTGTGTATAGGACCATATTACCAAATTACTGTCAAGGCAAGCAGACGTCCTTGACCAAATGATAATGATGTGTTGTTATATAGCACTTACGCTCAAGCGCTTTATATAGAAAAAATATACACCCAATATTACCCAACCTGTGTTGGTACTCATTTATCGACCTCAGAAGGATGAAAGGCTGAGTTGAGGCGTTAAAGAACAGACTAAATCAGTGACTCACACCCTGAAGAGTGTCTGAAATAAACCTTTAATGAGTCTAGCAATTATTGCATAGAATGCCAGAAAGACATATTATTTGGTATTCCTATTCTTTCTTATTTAGGGTCAGTGCTGAAAGTGTTAGACTTGTGGCACTCCTGTTCTTATTTTTCTTCTTTTTTTTAAGGGGCCTGAACAAGAAAGCCAGCCACTCCAGAAGTAAAGAACCGCATGGTGCTGGCCACAGCCCAGGAGCTTGCATTACAAAAAAAAATTTTAGAGGTCGGACGGGAGACTTCAGAGGTCGCATTAGCGACCTCTGGTGAGCCCTAGATGACGTCCCTGGTTCACCTTTGGAGAACAGAATCCATAATGGAACTACATTATCCAGATGTCAGTGGAGCAGCGTGTGACAATAATTGCCATTTTTCCTGCAGAGGTTCTATAAAGAGACAAACAATCCTAAGGCATACATATACATTGAACACACAAACGTACCCTTTTTCGCTTCAGCTCAGCTCCAATAAATTCAACAACATTCCTTTTTTTCCAAGGAAGCCTCACTTTTGAAGGCTATGACTTATACCAAAAGGTGATTAATCTCTATGGCAAGTGCAGTGCTAATTTAAAAGACATGTTTCCTGTGAAAATTGAAACATAATCTTGTACATCCTCTGTGTTTTCAGCACTCATAAATCAGCGTTTAGTTATCAGGATAAACTCTGAGGTCTTGTGTTAGTTTCCAACTGTGACATTAACCTTGATAATGATGTTTTCCTGGTTTACATACAGCAGTTTAGCACTCAGAAGTGGGGGACTTTAAAGCAACAAGCAAAAAGGAATGCTTAAGGAAAGGGCAATGGAGAAACGTTATTGAACTAGGAACCTTGTGACTGCACATCTTTAAATACTCAGGATTTTTTTCTGCTTTTAAAAGCCTAGTGAGGTTACTGTATCAGAGGTCCACCAATGGCAGCTAACGGATGAGAAACCAAAGTAATCCAAAAAGGAGCGTACACCAAGCAAGAAGTAACACTATTTATTACAGCCCTATACACAGCTGGGAGAGCCCAATTCAAACAGCACAGTGGTACAGAACTGAATGAAGGGAGCTTTTGGAGCCGCCTACTGTGGCTAAACTCTTTATAGGTTCTCACAATATTAGCACAAGCAAAGTTTGCAACAAATGTTCAAACATCCTACGATGCTTATTGTCGGGACTAGGTGTGACGAACCAGACTTCAGGGTCACCATTGGTCCAGGGATGTATATTGTTTTCTAAACCATCAATCAGCCACACACCTCTAGTACACCACAGGGGATCTGAATAGATTGGAAACGCAAGTAAAATATACACCTCTTTGTCCAATTTTGGTTACGTGGATGGAACGGCAGGCTTATCTCCACAAGGTCATGGATCGTTGGTTAGTTGGAACACAGCGAAAATACAATTATTACAAAATGATAAAAGGGACTGTCCAGTTAAAGTTGCATATAAATATCTACATTATAATTATCACAACAGAAAGTTCTAGCATACTACAAAATACAAACCACTCTGTAAAGGAATGAAGAGGACAGTTTCAAAGAAGGAAAAGGCATGCACTCTGGATACTGACAGGAGGCTAGTCGGTAAAGTAATTAATTGCAATAGTTCAAGGATTCTTGCTTTCAACACAAAAGAATCAATGGGTCGTAAAATGGCACTAGGGGCCTTTGGAGAAGGACCGGGGAGAGAAAACCACAATGTACCTTGTGCGGTAGATGTTCTTGGTACTCGGCAAGGTCTTGTCGGTTTCAGGGCACCTTGCAACTTCTGCGACAGATTTCAAGACGGGAGACAGCTGCAGGTATCAGGCGGCAGGCAGTTTGGCGAGCAAGGCTGGATGGACGACTGCAGGCTGGCCTACACAGCGGCTCAGGGTCATGAATCATTCTCAGTGCTGGTTGGCGGGTCTGAAGCACTGGTCAAGGCATCTGGGACAGCATTAGCGACTGTCGCGTGACAACAGTCAGCGGTGCAGACGGTTGCAACTCGAGGGGCTCCACTGGCTCGGTCCTTTATGGCAGACGTCAGTGGATGCTTGTCAATGCACTCCTCCTAGCTTCTTCACTGGGCTTGTGTAGTCCTTTAAGGCGTACAGCCCAAAGCTGAGGAGAGTATTGCAGGCAGCTGCCTTGTTCCTGGTTTGGTTCAGAGACTCTCTGGCACTTCCCACCTAAGAAACCTGCTGCAGAGCCAAGCTGTTTGCTGGCTGGTTACCGGTTCTGGAGCTGCTGGAGGGTCCTCTGGATTCAGTATATACCTCTGTTCCCTGGGAGATGTTTAGGGAAGTGATCTTGCTTCCCTCTTGGAGGTTCTGGCCTTCCTTCACTGATGTAAGGCAGACTGTACCTACAGCCAGAGTCCAATGCTGGGTTCTGGAGGAGTGATTCACCTAAGCCTCTTCCACCTGACTCTGCCTAGTGTGATCCCTACAATGGGCCCCGTGACCACCACCATAGGCCTACATTACTTCAATAACTACACCAACTTTTATCTCAATGACCCGGCCATCTGTCTGGAACACGTCACTAGGAAACCTACGCCTAATCAACCGTGCTCTCTATCTCTTAGAAACAAGAGATTAGGTACTAGATTCCGCATACAACCTACCCACAGTAACATCTCCAAGCGAACACTACATACACCACCATGCTCGCCCTCTCCAACCACTAATAGCAAATCCTCTACTACAAAGGCTAAACTGCCTCTAATCAAGGGCGCCCTCATCAACGCCAGATCTCTTCCAGCGCACACACTAGACATTGCAGACCTCATCACATCCTCAGACCTTGACTTTATTGCCATATCTGAAACTTGGCTACATGCCGCATCCGGCCCCTCACTGTCCCTTGCCTTACCACCTGACTACAGTATCACGCGATGTGACCACACCACTGCCCAAGCCAGAGGTGGTGGCGTGGCCATCATCCATAAAAACACTCTTGATCTAAGAGTGTCGACCAACTCCAAACTCGATTCAGCTGAATTACTATCAGTTAAACTCTCACTAACTCCCAATCAAACAGCCACCCTCCACCTTATCTACAGGCCCCCAGGCCCTGCACCATCCTTTGTCGGCGAAATATCCACCCTCCTCCTCGACAATACTAAATACAACTCTCAAATTATCATCCTAGGCGACCTCAATCTGGGACTTGGTGACCCGAAAGATCCCATTGCACTGGACCTGGAGAACGCTCTAACCAACTTTGGTTTCACCCTGCACATTCAAGAGCCTACTCATACTAAAGGCAGGACCCTTGACTGGTTAGCCGGCTCCAACTGCAATATTAATGTCCTTGCCAATACCCCCTGCTTATGGTCCGACCACCACATCATCACCTTTAATAGTAAAGCCACAACCCGTGTCCCGACTCTGATAGCTCCAGCCCTCCCCACTAGAAATAAAAGGGACATAACCAAGGAGAAACTCCTCCCTCTACTACTCCCATCTCTTAATGTTGCCACTGACTCCTGTAATGATCCCACCGCCCTAGCAGACATCTACAACCATAGTATGCTCACGGCTATAGACTCTATCGCCCCCATCAAACTCAGGAAGGCTAAACCACGTGCACACCTTAACTCCTGGTTCACACCACAGTTAAGAGTGCTCCGCAAAGCTAAACGCTGTGCTGAAAATTGCTGGAAAAGTCACACTTCTGATCTGCATAAAGACAGCTTCTTCCTTGCATTGCTCACCTACAAAGAAGCCATTATCGCTGCAAAAAAAAGACTCCCTTAATAACCGTATCCTGCAAGCTGACTCAAACACTAAGGAACTCTTTAAGATCCTAAAAGAGCTTGAAACTCCAGCCACCCCCCCCTGACACCTGCATTGAAGGTAGTAAATGGTGTGCCAACATTCAGTCAGCCCTACTGAATAAAATGTCTATGCTACAATCCAAAATTAAAGACAAACAAGATAGTCTGAAACCGGACAATCGCCCTCTCACCCCTGCATGGGCCCTCTCTCCTGACTCGCCTAATTTTAAACCTTTTGCCTTCTCACCGCTCACTATTGCTGAGGTGGAAAACATCATCTTGAGGCTCAAACTGCCAAGGTGATCCGTGCCCTGCTCCCATCGTTAAGGAATCTGCCCATGACTTGGCCCCATTCATTACGTCCTTTATCAACTCCTCCTTTAAAACAGGTATTGTCCCTGACAACCTTAAGGACGCATGGGTGATACCATTGCCTATAAAACCCTCCTTAGACCCAAGCATACCCACCAACCTCAGACCCATAACCACCGTCCCGTTCCTGCTCAAAATCTTAGACCGTGCAGCATACCTGCAGATCCAAGAACACTTGGAATCCAATACTCTTCTAGGCCTTAGACAATCTGGATTCCGCCCCAGACACAGGACCGAGACGGCTCTAATAGATCTCAAAACACAAATAGAAGTCTTGAAGGACAAGGGCAAACTAGCCATGTTACCTTTCCTCGACCTCTCTGCGGCATTCGACCTGGTCAATCACCAAATCTTATGCACGCACCTCCACTCTGCTGCCCACTTCTCTCCGTCAGCCACGGCCTGTATCAAATCCTTTCTGAGTAATAGATCTATGCAGGTCTTTTCTCAGTCCTCAGCTGCAGATCCCTCCCCAATTCCCTGTGGCGTCCCTCAGGGTTCTTGCGTGTCACCCACACACTATAATGTCTTTACTAAACCTCTATTTGATGTACTTGACTATCTGGGTGTCACCTATACAAACTACGCCGACGACACCCAGATACTCATTCCCATTACTGGAGACTATTTAGTTGACACCAAGGCCCTGAATAACGTCTACCTGGTCATCCAAGCCTGGATGGCCCAACACCAGCTATGCCTCAATGACGACAAGACGGAGCTCCTCATCCTGGGCACTTCGCAATGCCTTAGCAAACTTGAGCCACCCTACCAGTCGTTTATCATTGATGGCAATACCATCCAGGTTTGGAAAGAGACAAAAACCTTAGGCGTTTACCTTGACGCCACTCTATCCTTATCTCGACAAACAAATGTAGTCAGATCAGCCTCTGCATACACCTGCAAACTCACCGCAGCCTGCAGGCCATTGCTGACTACTCCAAATAGTGTCACACTAGCCAGAACCCTCATTATGTCTAAAATTGACTATGGTAGCGCCCTCTTCTCAGGAACTAGCCAAGAGAACATGAATAAAACTACAAATCACCCAGAACAACGCTATCAGAGCTGCCTTAAACATCCTTCGAAACCACCACATCTCTGAATCCAGAACCAAACAGTGGCTATCCGTCAAACAGCGAATTACACTGAAATCACTCGCCCTCACGCACAAATGCTTGGCCAACAAGGCCCCCCCCGTACCTCTGCAGTCGGCTATCCCGCCATGCACCTATCCGACCTCAAAGAACCGCCCAGACCTACTGTTTATCGATCCCTAGGTTCAATCTTCAAAAAGCAGGGGGCACAAGCTTCCCTGTCCTTGCCTCCAAGCTTTGGAATGCCCTCCCCATCTCCATCAGATCCGAAAACTCTTTTAACGCATTCAAGTCCAAAACGAAATCATGGCTCTTCAATCAGCACTGAAACATGCTCGGCACACCACAGCCCTACTAGCATCGGCCCACTTTTCTTGCCTGCTGCACATTTTTGTCTCTATGCCTCATGTAAAATATTTGCTTTGTAAATTATGTATATTGATATACCCTTGATTATTATGTGTGTACATTCGCCAGATGCTCAAAATTCTGTTTGTATATATGCTCTGTATGTAACTCTGCACAAGTTGCACCCTGATGCCTCCGGGCTCGATGGTGCGCGTTACAAATAAAACAAATACAAAATACTCTTTGTGAAGTATTCAGATCTGCCCAAAAGAGGGGCTCAGCCCTCTTTTAAAGACAAATGGTCCACAGTGATTGTTGTAGGCTAAACCCACCTTAATGAACCAATCCTGGGTCCCCACCAACAGTCTCCTGTATGCATGAGGTCATAACCAGAGTGCTTTTTCAACAGAAAAGGTAAAGGGGTGAAAACATGTAATACTAAGTCCCATCCATCTTCCTGTCTGTTGTGGATAAAAGGGTCTCTCTGGTTAATTGAGCTCTCTCTGGTTTCTGATTAAAGCAGCAGGTCTCTCTTGAAGCACTGGCGAGACCAGACTTTCTGACTTCTGTAAACCACATTCTCGTACCTTCTTAATGGAGTCCCCTGCGGGAGTGACTGCTGTAAACAGCTGTCCCAGACATGACAGTTCACTGTCCTTGATACTAAGAGGCAGGGGCAGGCTTCAGGTTGACACACATGCATATCAAAGGTTGTTGGGGTTTCCTGTCTCCTTATTAACCTCTGCAGCCATGTGGGCCTGTTTATAGTATACTCTATTGGTATGCTAATTATGTTAATCATTGCTACCACTCTGCAGCGCTCAACAAATGTACAGGCTGGATCCATGGAGTCTTTGATAGTTAATTAGGCTGGCCATGGCAGGAGAACGGTTTTGCCCTCCCCCTTCTGAGAGAACAGGGTGTACTCTTGGCTATCACATCCCAACTAAATAGGACGGGGTGGGTGGCGTATCTAGGCTGTGTCCACCCAGAGTATTCGTGCTATTTGTATTTCATGTGGTGAGCATAGGAAAATGTGTGCGGATTAGCCCCACACATTTTCCAGAGGCTGATCTACCATCATTCAATTTTATATAGAATTTCAAAAAAGCCAGGCGAGCACACACCCACCCTACGGATGGCCGAATTCCTCACACTAGGTCATTCCCCTATAGCTACCTTTACATTACCCACTCATGATTGGAGAAGGCCAACTTGACCCCCTCTGTCCAACTCCACCCATCGTGACGTTATGAACCTTCCCACTCTGCCCCACAATGACAGCCTTTCCATTACGTGTTTGCGCTGACCACCAGAACTTTATTCATCTGCCAGTGGCTAGTAAGACGCACAAAATGACCTGAGCTTGGCAATGATGAGACATGCTCACTGCATTAAAGCAATATGGCGCCCTGCTAACATCAGCAGGGACACAAAACACTGTTGAACTCTAGGGACACTAAAACTCTCTCCATGATAGGCCACCTCCCAGCTCATCGCCTCGCCCCACAACTCTCTTCCCAGGCCCGTCTGCCAAGGGGTGATTTGAAACCACTTACCCAACCGTGATTTAGCTCTTTTTTTTCAAATCAATTTTTATTAAGTTTTGTGCATGTATTAAGACATTACATAGCATGTGTAAGCATGGATTAACAAAAAAACAATCGTAACACCCCACCTCCCCCTCCCCACCGTCCCTCTCCCCACCCCCCTACAGTTCAAGTTCTCAGTTGCTTGTTGCTTGTTTGACAGGCTTTTCGAAAACAGAAGTGTCGTTACACAGTGCACTTGGCGCGCCGAAATCATGGGTCCAACTGGAAGAAGTTCACGATCAGGTCGGTGGGCAATGGTCCAGCGCCCCTGTGGGAAGACCCCCGGCCCAGGCACAGAGCATTAAACTGATCGGCCATATTTGTCAAAAAAGGGGAGCCAGATTTCCTCGATGTTAGTCTTGGACTCATCGAGTAGGTGTGTGAGAAACTCCATGTCATAGATGGCCCGCACCTTGGTCACCCACGCTTTTTCCCCCGGCATTTCAGGGTGTTTCAATTTTTGTGCCAGGCAGCATCTGGCTGCCACCAACATGACCTGGAGCATATGGTCCTGAGTGCCCTCCTGACCATCCCCAGTGTCGATTCCGAAGAGGAGGAGCCAAGGGCAGGAAGACCGCACAACCCCGTCCACCCCTTTGATCCAGGCAGGTACCTTTTCCCAATAGTTTTGGACCACTGGGCATCCCCACCACATGTGGATGTAATCCCCTCTCTGTCCTACATTTCCAGCAGTGTGGGTCGTATCCTGGTTTCATCCTAGCAATCCTCTGCGCAGGGTAGTGCCATTGGTGTATCTTGAGGGCTTGATGGTGATATTGGAGGGAGGCCGTGGATTGATTGGCCCGCCTGCACATCTCCGTCCATCTTTCATCATCAATCTCCTCTCCTATGTCCATACCCCACTGTGTGCGTGCCGGTGGAGGATCCCTGGGGGCAGAGAACATGAAGAGCTTGTAAAGGCGAGATATTTTCCCCTTAGAACCCCTCGCAGATAGGAGAAGCTTTTCGAAATCCGTGAGTTCCCTCCTGAGGGTGTCGCCCCAGGATGGCTCAGTGAGGACACCCTTAAGCTGGAGGTAGCGAAAGGGGGACAGGGTACCTATTCCCAGGGCCTCCTCAAGGTCACTTAAGGGCAGGAAAGAACCTCCCACCCAAAGATGGCCAGTCCTGCTAAGGCCTGCCTCAAACCATGTCTGGTACGCCACTGGCTCTGCTATTTTGGCCAAGAAAGGAGGGGCCCAAATGCAATTTAGCGGGGATGGCCACGTTGTGAGCCACCGATAGTAACCTCCCTCCCTACACAGGGACCACAGCACCTTCAAGATTGGATGATTCTGGACGCTTCTGGGGATCTTCTTCCTTGGGACCCAAAGCCATTCCTCTATTGTGACAGGGGCAAGGGGCCTTTTGTCCATGGCAACCCATTATTTTTTCGTATCTGGGGAGAAGTGATCGACCAAAACCCTCAACTGAGATGCTCTGTGATACGTCTCCAGGTCGGGATAACCCACCCCCCCCATCTTCCTTAGCCCTAGTCAACACCTCGTAGGAGATCCTATGCTTTTTACCCGACCAGAGGAAGTTGAGAAGGACTCGCTTTGTTTCTATAAAGAAGTCTTGGGGATCAGCACCGGGAGCATTTGGAAGAGAAATAAAAACTTTGGGAGGAGAACCATTTTTATGAGGTTGAGGCGTGCCATCCAGGAGAGACCCGATCCCGCCCACCTCTCTACATCTCTTCTGATTGCGGACCAGGGGGGGGGGAGTTGGCCGTGTACAGCTCCTCAAGGTTACGCGTAATCTGTACTCCCAAATACCGGATTCCCTCTTCACTCCGTCTAAAGGGGAGCCCTTTCACAAAGACCATCTCCGGATCCGTCAGATTCCCACCTATAAACACCACTGATTTATCCAGGTTGACTTTATACCCCGATAGCTCTCCATAGCGCGAGAGGCCCTGTAATAACCGGGGGACTGTTTGGGACGGTCTGGTGACATAGAGTAGGGCGTCATCCGCGAAGAGGCAGATTTTGCATTGCATGTCTCCCATCTGTACTCCCCTAATAGCCTCATCATTGCGGACCGAGATTGACCATGGTTCCATTACTAGTGTGTAAATTAGCGGGGACGGGGCATCCCTGCCTTGTGCCACGTTCGAGGGGGAACTCTCTCGATTCTGTCCCGTTTGCCACCACTCTAGCCGAGGGGGAACAGTAAAGTGCGGCCATCCACCCCAGCCACCTAGGGCCCATCCCCAGAGATGTGAAAACCTCCCCCATAAAAGCCCAGCTAACCCTGTCGAAGGCTTTCTCCGCATCGAGAGCCAATAGGAGTGCGCCCTCGTCCCGGACCCCCACTGTGGCAAGTATATGGAGTGTCTTCCGTAAGTTGTCAGAGCCCTGCCTGTTGAGGACGAATCCCGCCTGGTCAGGGTGTATCAGGCATGGAAGGCAGTGCTCAAGTCTGGAGGCTAAGATTCTGGTAAAAATCTTGGCATCTAAGTTAAGGAGCGAGATGGGTCTATAGGACCCAAATTCTGTCTGGTCTTTACCGGGCTTGGGTATGACGGTGATGAGGGCTTGCAGAAATGTAGCTCTTTTTTGTCTGTATTTATAAGAGAAAAATCTTCCTTTCCCATCGAGTGCCCAGGTGCCTGGCTTGCTGACCTCGAAAGTATCAGCTGGACCCATCTCCCAGCGACTACAGTCCCCTGGGAACGATGAGCTTGCAACATTTCTCCAACACACTGATGTGGCTGCGTGTTCGAGGAATTCATTTCTGCCTTAAAACACAGTGCCTGTAAGTGCGGAAATCCAAGTGACTCAATTACCTGCAACTTATGTCCCAAGATGGCTGCTGTTTGGTTCATGATATAATGTACTACCATATCTACCCCCTGCCCCTGGTCCCTATCCCTCCTTGGTGTACCCACCCCCACAGACATCTCTGGCAACACGTGCCCACACGGTACATGAGTTACAAGTTGCAGCATTCAATGATGTCCTCCCTTCCCCTTTCCCATCACTCCCGCGAATGGTAGTTGCGCCCCCCTTGGCAGTGCTGAATCTGCACCTTTACCGCAATACTGTGCATATTGAATAGTTCTACATTTAAAGGCACAGTGATCAAACCATGCCCTTTGAATATTTCTGCTTTTAATGGTACAATTACGAATCTGCATATTGAGCATTCTTCTGCACTGAGGGGGAAAAGTAAGGAATCTCTGCATATGATGCATCACTGCATTCGAAGGATTGGTGGAGGAACTGTGGGAAATGAACATCTGCAGAACCCTTATGGTATTCTGGAGGTGAGGTATAGTGGGCAACATCACCAGATACAGATTATTCCTAGCCACTACCTCTTGTTTCAGAACAATAGAGAGAGCTGCATAGCACTGAAAGCACCATACAACCTTTGACTAGAGATAAGTCGAAGGTCAGCCTTTCAATGTCTCTTTTCCCCTGGGGGGATTCCCTTGGAGATTGTACTCATCCAGTTACTAGGTAATCTTAGCAGGGAATTGAAGGAATTTTCGCATCCAGGCTGTGGTATCTATAGCAAACCCGGGAGGAAAAAGATAAGGCATGACCCTATGCTTCCCCACATTGCTGGACATCATCTTGTTGGAGGCATTACAAATGGATGACAACGTTGTATTTGGAGAAATGTCAGGTGCCAGATCAACCTGCCTACAATCTTTTTTTTTAAACTCTTTATTAGCATTTTTAACAACACCCCAAAACTCCAGCTCACACTATCCCCCCCCACTCTCCACACCACCTCTTCCCCCAGCACATTTAAACTTTAATATTGACAACATCAGAAGAACCCCAACTTCACCCTTCTCCCCCTCCCTCCCCTTTCCAAAGTCCGGTTCTGTCCAGCATGCGTCCTTCTCTCCAGCGGTCACAGCCAGTGCTCCTCCTAGTCCATGAATCCTTTAAAGGTTAAGTGAGGCCACTGTCAATCCCCAGAGTCATATCCTCCACCTCCATCCTTCCCTCCCTCCCTTTCATCCACACCCGTATTACTTCACAGCGGTCGTAGGTCATTATCCCTCGATAAATCATTTAACAGATGGGTCCAAGAGATCGTTACCTCCTCCCCCTCCGTTTCAGGGTCCTCTCCTTGCAGGACTGTTAGTTCCACTAACCCCCATCTCCGCACATCTTTCCGCCACTGACTGACCACTGGGCCTTGTGAACATTTCCACGCTATCGCCATTCGGCGCTTCGCCAACACAAGTAGAAATCGGCCCATTCTGTTCCGTACCTTGTGTCTCTTTCCCCCCTGGGAGCTTCCCCCAACCTGCCTACAATTTTGATGATGAGACTGATATTTTTATATGTCATTCACAGGAATTACCTTCTGGTACCTGCAAAAAAGCTGTGCACCTGTGGGGATGCCTCCATATCCATCACTCCTGGAATGTTTCTGTACTGTGCAGCCAGTTGCACTATTTTTTATCTCTTACGGAACAATGTGTGCAGAAGAAGCATTGAGAGCTGGATTCACAGGTCGAGCTGCAACGGTTCTATATGATTTTAATGAAAGCATTTCAGAGAGGGATGTTTGACCAAAAACCAAAACACTGAAAATATCACCCATTTTTTTTGTTTTGTTGCTCTTTGAGTGTGGGGGATTCCCCCTATGATTTGAAGCCCACCCCAGCCCACTCCCCACCCGTTTTAACTCCTTACTCCACCCCATATATAAAAAACAAAAGAATTTGGTGTTTTGGTCAAGAAGATACCTCTGTAAATGATTTAATCAAAATCACTGGATACTGCTGCAACAGCGGATGCAGTCTATTATATATATATATATGTATATGTATATATTAGTTGAAGAACAACCCCAGCATGAAGAGCCCATGATGTGTACCTCAACACTCCATTGCTTTCACCACCCTAAAATGTCACTGCCAGCAATCCTCAGGCTTCGGGTCCCTGCACCTTTACCAATCATCCAAGGGCCACAATTCTCTCTTCTACACCCTGCCCACTTGACCTGACTGTTGCTGCCCTCATGGCTTTGTGAGGAATTCGATGTGCGCTCACCTGGGCTTTTTTGCAATTTTAAATGAAATTTTATTACGGTAGATCGCCTCCAGAAAATGTGTGGGGCACGACATACAAATATGCCCATGTACTCTGGGTGGACGCAGCAGAGAGGTGCCGGTCCACCTGTCTTATTTAGTTGGAATATGACAGCCAAGACTACATCAAGGCATATCAGACGGGGGCAGGCAAAACCTTCCTCCTGACATGGCCAGCCTATTTAACTAACAAAGGCTTCATGGATCCGCCCTTTCCTTTGTTAGCTGCTGGTGGCAGCCTTGAATACTAATCAGAGTAATTTCAAACAGACCCAGGGGAGGCCTGGTAGCAGGACTAACAAAGGAAAGGAAACCCCAACAACCTTTGATGTGCACTGGACCAGGCTGAAGTCATCTCCCGCCTCTCACTATTAAGGGCAGTGACTTGTCATGTCTAGAACTATGTATTTACAGTATTCATTCCCGTAGGGTGACCCCATTCAGAAGGTACGAGTATATGGTTAGACGGAGACCACAGAGAGCACAATTAACCAGAGAGACCCTTTGATCCACAACAGACAGGAAGATGGGTGGGACTTAGTATTACATGTTTTCACCCCTTTACCTTTTCTGTTGTAAAGCACTCTGGTTATGACATCATGCATACAGGAGCTTGTTGGTGGGGACTGAGGATTGGTTCATTAAGGTAGGATTAGCCTACACCAATCACTGGGGCACATTTGGTTTAAAAGAGGGTTGAGACCCTTTTTTTGCAGATCATCGAAAGACTTTGCAAGGAGTAACAAGAAGAACTCATTTGGACCTTGGCTGAAGGTACAGTCTGCCTTAAAGCTTCCTCCAGTGAAGGAAGGCCAGGATTTCCAAAGAGGGAAGCAGTATCTCTCTACTAAACATCTCTCAGGGAATATAGGGAGATACTGAATCCAGAGGACCCTCCAACAGCTCCAGAACCGGTACCCAGCCAGTACACAGCGTGCCGGTCTAGGCTCTGCAAGCAAGCTTCCTAGGTGGGACCTCCCAGAGTCTCTGAACCAAACCAAGTACAAGGCTGCTGCCTGCAACACTCACCACAGCTTTGGCCCGTCCGCCTTAAAGGACTACACAAGCCCAGTGAAGAAGCTAGGAGGAGTGCATCAACAAGCATCAACCAGCATCCACCTTAAAGGACATTTCTTCGAGCCAGTTCAGCCCCTTGAGCTGCAACCGACTCTGAACTGGTGACTGTTACGCTGCAGTCGCTCACGTCATCCAAGATGCCCCAACCAGTGCTTCAGACCCGCCAACCAGCACTGAGACAACGCTTCCTGACACCGAGCCACTTTGTAGGCGAGCCTTCAGCTGTCCATCCAGCCTCGCTCGCCGAACTGCCTGCCGCCCGATACCCATAGCTGTCTCCCACTCTGTCGCTGGAGCTGTACAGTGCCCTGAAACCGACTCTACACTGTAAAGCACCAAGAACTTCTACAAGCACAAGGTACATTGTGGTTCTGTCCCCCTGGTCCTTCTACGAAGGCCCCTAGTGACATTATACGACCCACTGCTCTCTTTGTGGTGAAACCAAGTATCCTTGAACTATTGCTATTAATTACTTTACCGACCTCCCGCCTGTCAATATCCAGAGTGCATCCCTTTTCCTTCTTGAAACTGTCGGTCCTCTGCATTCCTTTACAGGGTGGGTTGTATTTTGTAGTGTGCTAGAACTGTCTGTTGTGATAATAATAAAGTTGATATTTGTATACAGCCTTGACTGCATAGCCCCTTTTTATCATTGGGTAATAATTGTATTTTCGCTGTGTTGCAACTAACCAACGATCCACGACGTTGCAGAGATAAGCCTGCCGTTCCATCCACGTTTCTAAAATTGGACAAGGAGGTTTATAATGTACTTGGTTTCCAAGCTGTTCGGGTCTCTTCTGGTGTACTAGAGGTGTGGGGCTGATTGATGGTTCAGAAGCCGATATTTATCCCCGGTCCACTGGTGCCCCGGAAGTTGATTCGTCACAGATATCTCATGGCATCTATCTCCGTGACAGCATGTCTGAAACCAGCTTGCCCACACAACTGCAACTTTGTAATGACATTGGCACCCGGGCACGCCGATCTCTCCTTGCTAACTCTTGCTCCATTTGCAACCCATGATGGCACTGATATCTTGCTCCTGCCCATGGTTCCAAGGAAGACGAGCACTGGTGGCCTGTTGCCCTACTGCCCATTGAGCGTTTTCTCCGGTGGCTGAGCAGGTAATTGTGCGCATCTGCAAACATTCCCTGGAGTAGATGGCCTGGTTTCTATTCAAACACCTGGTCACATTCGAACAATTTCAACAATGGTATTAAAATGTCAACTTTGATATGTCAAACAACAAGGAATCGGTGCTTGTTAGTCTGAGGATCATGATTATATCCTTTGACGATGCAAGATTCACAGGAAGCTCACCAAACACATTAAGGACAAGCTCAACAAATACTTGTGGATGTTTTTAACAGCATGTCTGGCACCTGTTGCGTCCCCACTTGCCTGCATCTATTCTCTTCCCCTTTAATTAGACAAGTGTCTGTCTTACACACCTTGGGCCAACTCACAAAACTCCACCACGCCCAGCCAGAGACAGATCCCCAATGAATGTGGACTCATGTATTCATGATTTTCTGTTGAATGACTATCTGCAGATACAGAAAGAAATAACAGTTCGTTAAATCTCTATTGCTGGGTACCGAGAGTTGAGGACCGACCTCCAGGAAATCAACAAAAAGTTCATGACAATTGATATTACTAAACATCATTGGGGCACACTGGCAAACGGATTGCACAGAACTAGCAACCTGTAGCCCTCAAAACATTTTGGACTAAAAGTCTCCCCCTCCCCCATCATCCCTGTGCTGGCTTTGCGCATTGTCTTGTGACAGTTACAGAATAAGGGCATCACAAAAGTGGTTCACAAAGACAATTTAAGGCAGGATCGGGAGATCTTTTGGACTCCTAACATTCCTCCCCATTCTCTATGCTGGGTAAGCTTAATGGGAACAGGCAGTTGCTGTGTACGTGCATTGCTTATCCAATTGAGCATGCCTCCTAGGCATATGGGAAATCAAAGAAGGTCACATCGATTGACATTACAAATCATCAGGGGTACACTAGGCAATCTGTTAACCAAACGATCACCTAGGTAGAGGTTGAGCATCCATTTGCTAGCAAGCCAAAGTAGTGCAGATGACTGCAACATGTGACTTGCAGATGTTTTGGACTTCAACTCCCATGATTCCTCTCTGCTGACTTTGCTGGACAGGGCTGATGGGAATTGTAGTCACACATTTGGTGAACAAAAGGTTGTACTGTACACGTTACAGCTTCTCGGACACATTGTAGTATAGAAACTTTTCTTTTTTCTTTTTTTTTTCTTTTTCACCTTTCATGTTTCAAAAAGTTTATATAAACTAAACGAAATAATAAAAAAAAAAAAAAAAAAATATTGTACACGTTACTCCCGCAAAATAAACCGAATAGAGTGCAGACAGAACCCCAACCGCTTCACCATGCAACCCCTCATCCCTGAAATCACTATCTGCTACAGAGAAAAATCACAGACCTAGAATAATAAGCACAGTATGATTATAACAGTTTCCAAATAAGGCATTTGCTTATCAAAGTAAGTTTGTTTTGTGGGCCTACAGCTGGTCCCATTCTAAAACAGGCGGAGTGATGCATGTTCTGTAACCAGTTGCACAGGTAAAACAGTATGGTACGCGCCATCAGCTAGCATTCTAATTCTGCAACATGGACAGAATGGTAAGGCATAGCTACAGTACGAAGGGGTAAAACTTACATTTTTGTTGTGTATATTAAGACCTTGTAATTGCTTTACCTCAATGCTCTTTAACTATGAAAGCCTAGCACCATATGATCTGACTGGATGGCAGGCGAGGCATGTTGAAGTTTTAATCTGTATTGCACCTCATTTCTGTGTGCTCCTTACTGTACATCTTACCGTACATCACAGTGTCCCAATTAATGGGTTTTTAAGAGCATGTACTCCAGCATGTATCTGATCACAAAAGTGTGGTGTCTTGCAGGGTTGGGCCGATAGGGTTGAGCACAGGGCAGAGGGTTAATATTAGGCTATGTACTGTTAGTGACTCAAGGACTTTGAAAGAAAGTAAGAAATCATCATATCATACAATATAATAAAAGGCCAGCTGTATGTTTGTCCGATGCAGTCATGCACAGTAGAAACTGCCAGCTTCGCCTGCTGTCACCACTAGAGGGAGCTGTTGCCTTAGGAAATACATTAGGCCAGCACTTTAGCCCGTGTAAACAGGCTTTCACACTAGTGCAGCAATATGTGCGTAATCCCAGAAAATAAATAAAATGAACAGTACTGTTATTTATTAGTATTCTGGTTGTGGAAAAGCAGCATTGATTGTCCCGGGGCTCCGAACCTAGATACTCTGTTACATTGATTGATTAACTCTGTCTTTGACAAGTCATTGCAAAGGTAGCAGCATATTCCATTCTGTCATCAATCCATGCAAGTATTCCCTCCACCCCCCCCCCCCATCCCCTGTATATAAGATTCAAGCTCATATATGTCCGTTTTAAACTATCTATCAACAGGCCAAGAAAAGCAATGAAATATAAAAGTCTATTTAAAAAGGTATTGGAGGATGTAAGATTCAGACCCAGCTCCAATGGCTGGTTGCTTTTCGGAGGCATTGGTCCATAGCCCATTATGTCATCATTGCTTGGCTAAAACCTTACTCATTGGGCGATGGAGTTTCTGTCTAACATCACACCATGGTGAAATGCCAGTAGCTTCTCCTTGGGCCTATCAGAAACCAGGGAATATGAATAAATTCCTCAGAGGCCACTTGCTGAGACAAAGGGTCTCGGATTGGGGTAATGTTTAGACCAATTTTACAAATGTCGATGACAAGTACTTGTACTGTCCGTCAGAAATCAGCCATGGATTTTTATTTTGTTTTTTTGTCTTTTTAAAAAGAGCCCTCGCAATTTTCATGCTATTAAACAAATCCTAGCAGATACAGTGCAACAGCAGTTACAGTACCATCAAAGCTACTGTGTGAGGGAACGTGCCCAACTAAAGTGATCGTACAAAGAAAAATGCTGATCATAGGGACTGAGCATGAGAAACCGGGATGAGAAGATGTTGTGCCCAACTTTTTGCTAGGGATGTCGCTTTGCCAGATGGCACAATCATATGCCACTAATCCGGAGGGCTGGGGAGTCACGCTAGCCTCCCTCTTTGCGTATAGCATGGCATCGCGCATGGGCATGCTGGGGCCGGCTGACCCATCACCACAGTTCTTCCCGCGAGTGCAAGAGGCAACAGGCTCTTTATTTATTTGTTGTGCATACCCTTTTAAAACCAGTTAAAACCTTACACAAATTCATCTATATACAACATTTCATACAAAAATTACATCAGAAATCACATTTTAAAATACCTAAATTGACACAATATATTTATAAAAACATTCCTATCATTTAAAATCAAAACAGTGGTTAAACTGAGGTCTCAGGATCTGTTTCAGTCATTGACAAAGCGTCCCTTACTCTGCTACTTTTATCAGTACTAAAAATTGGTACAAACATTTACTCTAGTACGGGAGCTTAGACCAACACAAATTCCATAAGACCATTCCAGTAGAACCCCCGTAAAGATGTATTAACTTTTTGAAGCAAGTTATTTGATGAGGGTTCAGGACTTCACATTCTAAGAGAAGATGCTCTGTGGTTTCTCGATCTGCGGAGCAGTGTCTACATTTCCGACTGGGCATCCTCTTTTTTTCCATTTCGAATGTTTTGCCCTAATGGGCAAAATATCCAGTCTAAATCCAAGCAATGTGTAGCCCACCTTCCAAGAAGGGCATTTACAAAGGTCCTGTGAGCAGACTCCCAATTTTATGTGACCTTGACTTAACCTTTGGTATTGCTCACGCTCGCTAGACTTTGTTCATACGACTCCGGGGGATCTTCTAGGAGGAGTCCCACCAAGTCCCACTCTTCCAGTTTGGTTGCAGTACTCTCCACAAGAATATTATTTAATGGCGATCTACTTTCGTCAAAGTCTGCAAACAATGTAGAAGGCGGGAGATGTTTAAATGTATGATGTTAGGCAGAAACCTGTGCAGTTCCCTTAGGGACCACTGCAAAAGATTTAGGACTACAGGTGGTTGGCAGTAAACTCAATTGGTAGAAGTCCGTACCACCCAGATTTACCTGGTAGCTGTGGCTGAGAAGTCAGACTTCTCTCAAGATGAGTTAGGCAGTATATAGAGTATACAGAATAGGTACGGAGACACAGCAGCACAAGCAAACACTGACCAGAGCTTTGGTGTAAAAGTATATCATTATTTATTTAACGACACACTTGTAAATTACGCTAGCACACAAAGAGGTAAGTAATTTCAACACACAGTCACTATTATATATATATACAACCCTACTCGCTTATTAGACAAGTCTTAATGAGAAACACCACTTATTTTCAGACAGAGGTGAGCGCTTAACATAAGATGGCACTCTAATAAATTAAGGAAAAAGGGAGGGAAAAGGCAAAGTTATGAAAGCACACAAATTCCAATTCTTGAACCACAGTGAGGCAGGTTAGGCAAAGTCTACTGGAGAGCAAGGAAGTTCAAATGCCAGGCCCACTCTTAGAGAGAGCAAGCGAAATGTGTCCAGGATCACACAGTGGAGTTATGCCCAAAAAGTCTTTGTAGATAGTTCGTAAAAGATTGCGATCAAGTCAGGAAAAGTTAGTTAACAGGCCCCAGGCTAACCCAGGTTAGAAAGTCGAGGATTTACTGTCACCCCGAACGATCTGTCGCAAGAGAAGCCAGGCGGGACACAGTACCTGAGAATGGGAAGAACGCTCCAGCGGGGGCAGATGTTCCTGGCAGCGGGTGCAAGTCGGTGTTTCGTCCAGAGGAAGAGGAGGTCTCGACGTGGAGGAAAGCAGGTCTCGACGTGGAGGAAAGCTGAAGGTCGTTGCACTGCCAGGGAAGAAACCAGCCGCGGAGTTTCACGGTTACAGGGTACTACCCTTTCCTTCGCGGTAGTGATAGACCGTGGTATTGGTATTCCGGTTGCCGGGGTGCTTGGCTGCAAGGCGGCCACGAGATGGTCCAGGAAGACGAAAAGACGGGCAAACTGGTTATCCCCACCAGTCAAAGGAAGAAGACTCTCCGGACTGGAGATCTCCTCTGTCGTCGGGAAAAGTCGTGAGACGGTTCAGCAGGGCTCCATCGGTGGTGTCGTCGTTGCAGGTCGGCTCGGCTTCTCCCTCCTCGAATCTTTAGGTCCTGTGGCGACTTCTGAAGTTCCAGTCCCCAAAGCCCAGCTTTTATGCAGAAAACCCCCATTCATTCAGCCTAGCTGTCACTCAAACATGCTAAGTGGTGAGCCGGGCGGCTCACCACTTGGGCCAATCACGCAAGAGTGCGACTTGAGTTGCCGAGGCAACTCAGTCCAGGGTGCTTAAACCCCCTCCCACACCCCCTGTGGTACCGAGACAGAGTGGCACCACTTTTGGAGGCTTCTGTGGAGAAGCCCACCAAAAAGTGGAACAAAGGGCTCGACTTGGGTTGGAGTCACAGAAGCGAAAACACATGCCATTTTGGAACCAAGTTTCGGCAAAAAATACCAACCGGTGAATTTATTTAATAAACCGGCGGTATGTTCGAGGCCATTTTAAAAAGTGGTAGCCTCGAACAATGGGAAAAATCCCATAGGAATATATTTGCGGTCGAATATAAAAAGTAGTATCCACTGCCACCAGCCAAAACTCGGTCGGGGGGGACTGGACAGTGCCCCCTCGAACAACAGACCCCGGGGCAATCGAATTGCCCCGACCAGTACGTCCACAATATGATGGTTTGTACTGGTTCTGTTCATGATTTAAGACTAGTAAAGGCAATGGTGACTTTACATGCCCTGGGAGACAGTAGTCAGTCCCAGGGTATGGAGTCTATGTTTGGGGGTCGCTACGACACCCCTGGGTTACGGCACGGAGGGTGCTGTGTAACCCACATACCAAAAAACACATGAAGCCCTATGGGGTAAAGGACCCCATAGCCCATAAAACGCATACAAAGTCAAAGGAACACCTCAAATCATGTCTATGAGTGGGAGAAAGCAGGACTCACTAGGTTTGGGAAATGAGTCTTTACAGAGAATTCTCCCTAACAAATGACATGACATAAAATTATTTTCCAAAGGATCTGGCCTTCCAATGATAAAAATACCAATTCATAGTGGATGAAACTGATTGGGGTAGCCCCCGGTAATATAAAGACTTTTTTCCATATGAAACACTCCCGGTGACAGAAGTCTTCACTTAGGAGACTGTGATGGATTTCAGCCCCATTAGTTAACATTGGTGCAGTCTTTGCCTTATAGAATTTTAATCATGGTGTAATTGAGAATTTTCCGAATTTATAATAGAAATTTCTCATCTGTGCTACTACCACCAATGCCTTTTTTTTTTTTAAATAAAAGCCCTCCATTATTAATTTCCTGTTTGGGGTGTTCAGGATGTCATATCTCAAATTTTTCAGGCTATTTACTTCTGTCACTTGTATCCCCTCCAACCACAATGATTTTTGCTTTAGTTGTTTCCCCGCTGATTAGTTGGATTTTCTGTGAGTTTATGATTGTGATTTTCGGGGGAGTGCATTTTCAATTTAGTCCTCATTCTTTGAATCCCCACCTTCGTACAGTCTCACAAGATGATATCGTCTGCATATGTGACCCAGTAGATGTTCGTACAGAACTTTGGAAGGGATGAAGGATGCAGACTTAAGGTAGTCGCCTAGATCAGCCAGATATGTATTGAATAAAAAGGGCGCCAGTATGCATCCTTGTCTGACACCTCTATTGTAAAACCCAACTAAAGATCTCTGCGTCCGCATCTAGCAACGCAATCGGAGGATAGTTTTCTGGAAGGTCTCTTCTTTCTTGAATATGGGAACAGATTCTTTATTATCCCACGGCTTTGCTTGCCGCAGAGGTTTCCCTTTTGTAGTAAATGGCAAGTGGGTGTATGTACTATAGGCATTTAGGATCTGTTGATTACCTACTTTACGCAAGGGTTGCTATTTTTTTTCAACTGGTGTTGACACCCCGAGTAGTCGACAACATAGAACTGTGACGATGTGCTTTCAAGTAAAAAAGTACAATTTTATTTACAAAGATATCAGTAACTTTGGGGTATACATTTTAACCATCCTATTGGCAGTGGTTTATTCGAATCGAGCTCTGCGTTGTTTCTCTGTAGTGGGTGGAATAGTGCAGAACTGGAGCTGGCTGTTCTGGTTTCCCAGAACTGTATGCTGGAGGGTGTTCATCGGAATTCTGCACTTGCTTTGTTTCTGAACTCAATTAATTGGCTTACTTGAGCCTGAGTTGTGCTTTGCACATTCGAGCACGTAGTCTAATGGATGAATGGACCGGCATTGTAGTGAACCTGGGATAAAAGAGCATATTTCTAACTCTTCAAAGTCATTTCTAACGGGCTTTGTTTGTTCACCGCATCACACATTGTGATGCCTAATGAAACTGTCACTGGCTAATCTAGTGTGCAAATCTGTCTGGAGCTCTGGCTGAGATTGCCCTGGAGAACAAATCTACCAGCAGGCCCAGATGCAGTAACGGGCTTGTTCTTGTGCACTGAAGTTTCCTCCTGTAGATCCAATCAAATTCAAAGTGAGCAGAGATCAGAGGTAATATTAAAGCAAAATGGAAGCTTCTCTGAACATGTGGCGGACATAGAGTAATGCAGGCCTTCCTTCCTTCATCGCTTTCGCCCCCTCCAGGGCTGAAATTGCCGCTGCACTAAAGCCAGGAAGCCATGCTGGGTGCTTTTTCCCACCTCAGTTCCTCAGATTGTTTTTCTCCGAGAACCTTTTTAAAGTAAGCTAAAGTGAGGACCCTGGGTGTTATGGTGCATGAATTGCTATAAATATTTATGCTGAACTTCAAATATAGACACATCCTATTTTCTTACAATATTGGGGTCATGTGTTATTTCTGACCCTGAAATTGAAGAGGACATGAAACGTTATCTTTTTAGAATGACTTTCGTTAGCCTATCCTGTTAAAGTACATAGTTACAAAAGAATTGACTTTGTGCCCAGCCTTTGAATATAGTTTTTGCCCAGAAAGAGGCATTTCCGAAATTGTGATACTTTTCATTAAACACGGCATAGAACTTCTCAGTAATGCTTGCCATGTATTATAAAGTGCATTCTTTATTATTAAACAGAAATGAAAAAATACATCATGTATATTTTTTTAATGCAACACAATTATACTGTTAAATGATGACCGTAGTTATCCAAGAAGAGGCAACTTTTGAAGGGCCTATGCAACTGGGCACTCCATCAATCTGTACCAAGGTTGCTTGGGCCATCCTGTTTTTTATTGTTATGTTCCATGAAAGCCAAGCAAAGGAAGGCCAGATAATAATAAAGATGAGTAAGGGTGTAGCTTCAGCACTGTGTTTTTAAGATAGCTCCATCAGAATGTTTTCTCACTGGCTCGACCAAATAATGTTGAACAAATACTGTAAATGTGTAAAGCAATGCGTCTTTATTTTCATACAGTGCCTTTAGCATTAGGTGTGAATTTTCATCCTGTGGGCTTAAAAATGTTAAAAACGAAATAAAGCTATAATGGTACGTTCAGCACGCCAGTGGCAATGACCTGTTGCCCAGGTTCATAGGCCGGAGGCCACATTAGCGACTTTAACATCTGTATCAGGTCATTGCTACCTGGTACATCCCGTAGAATGGAACACTACAGCTATTAGCATCCCGGGTACCAGCCAGTATTTTTTTTCCGTATAGATAGTTTACGGTTCAGCTTTTTTTTTCATGGCCGATTTCATCGAATTATTTTACCGCCTTTAGCCCGAAAAATAGATGGGGGGACGGAGGGGATGAGGGGGCACGCGGGAGTTCCCTCCGCATTAATATGCTGGAAAAAATGTTGAAAACATTGTTTCACTAGAAAATATAGAATTAATATGGTCCTCTTGGAAGTGGATGTTGCTTTTCCTCCATTTTCATTGTGGACCAGTGAGGAGCAGGATAGTTGGGAGAGCCTCAGCTCATCTTCGGTGTCTGAGGGAGAGGGGCATCATCACTAGGGATCATCCACTTAAGAAGGTGGCACTGAGTGGGAAGTGCGGGCGAGTTGGTGGTATGGTAAGGGTGGCACAGCAGTGCAGAGGGGAGGCAAGCCAGCCAGTTTGTAGTCTCTGAGGAGGGATTGTCAGCAGCTCTCCGCTATCTTAGAATGCAGGCTTTCATCATTCGATAAAGCCCACATTCTTAACCACCTGATTTGCTGCCGCACCCCGCCAGGGTTGTTTATTGAAGCTTTAAATCGTATAAAGAAAAGAAAAATTAGCTAACTGAAATAATCATTGAAAACTAACAGATTCCACCAAGTGAAATAAAAAAAGAATGCAAACCTATGCGATTCACTGAAATTGCTCAGACTCGAAGAACAAAAAGTTAGTTAATAAGATTTTATAATGTGGCGATTTCTTTTTTTTTTTTACTAATATGTTCAGTTATGTTTATTGATTGCAGTTGATTTTATCAGGTGTAAACAAAAAAAAAAACTCAAAGTCCTTTTTTTAATTGCAAAATGTTTAATCTCACCACTGGTAATTTAACCGGCGCATGCTGTGACTTGTGAAGCTTTGCAGTCTTGTCACTTGTAAGGACTTCAATCTGTGGAATATATCTACATTTTTACCGAATTATTATTTTATGGAGAAATGTCCCTGGTCGAACACCCCCATCACCACAATTTCACCCACTCTCTGGGGCAAGAAACAGGCTGTTTTTATTCTGAACATTCGGTTTTATTTAAAACGTTCTTCAAACGGGTTCTGTAGACAGACATGAAAACACTCAATTGTTGAAAATCAATGATCCTGCAAGTCGCTTTTCCGATTCGCTTATCGCTTGATGTGCTTTGCACCCTGAAGTAAACTGCATTGAGAATGGGCACGTGTGGCTGGCTGACATACCCCGGAGCAGACATTGGGGCGAGGGAAGAGTTGGTGTGCTGCTGCATACTGGTACCGTCTGTGCTCTCCCTCCACCTTTCGCCTCACCCTGTCATAGTGCAGTTCTTTGCGGTGAACTGCGGTGCAATGTTTCACCGTCATTGCCACATTGAAGTTTCGCCGTCTCATGTGTGAAGGTGCTGAAATCCAGAGATAGGGGTGGGGTGTCCAAATGTTATGTTGCCAGTAATGTTCGGAGGCTCCTAACTATGTAAAATTTGGTGCACATTGGTGCAATGGTGTGGAATTGTATACAGAAAAATGCTTTGTCATGCCGCAAACAAACCCACAGTTTCACTTTTATGAATATAGACAAAGCAAGTGGCTTCACAGCAGGAGGTCCGAATGTATTATCTAATAGATTGTTTAAAGAAGCCCTAGCCACTTGGCCCAACCCTTTATACAGTTTTTAGACCCATTATAAGTTTACTTAAAGCTCCCATCACATGGTAAGAGCACAGAAGGTCCCAGTTTACAGCAGCTCATCAGCTCTCGCCTACCACCACCGTCTTTAATCCTATTCCTCAAGTTTCATTGGGGCAAAGACTTGTTCGTCGAACACGTGTGGGTATTTTTACCCTTTACCAAGCTTCTTCAATAACCTCATATTCATACAAAGTTTTTTTCGTACGAGTAAGTGAAATTAGTCTGGAGTGAAAGTGTCCAATTTCCATTCCAATGTTGTATGAATAAGTATATTACGTATTCGCTCATTAAATATCCTTACATTACTGTAATTCCATTTTACATGATTTTCCCACAATTTATTTCTAATTGAGTCGGACCTCATTTGTAAGGTTTGTAGGTCAAATGTAGGTGTGATCGTGTTATGGCCCCTTAAAGTAGTATCCAGCACACTAACGGTTTGACACTTGTTAATTATCTCCATAGAGACAAACATGTAATCTAGGGTAGACAATTGTTCTCCTCTCTGTCGTGTGCTATGCATCAATCCCCAGCTATGTTCCCATTAAGCATGTGCAAACCCCAGGAGTCTAAGGTATGAATCCAAAGATTCCCATGGCATTACTTATGAATTTGTACTATAGGTTAATTGCTAGTCTATCCCTCTCCAAACACTATTTCCCTGTGAGCAAGTGGAATTAAGATCCCCTGCCAGGATAATGTTCCCAGTTTTTCCCTTAGAATACCATTCCACAACACATATGGATATTTTGTCCAAAAAAGTGTAAAGCTTGCTAAGTCCTTGATGCCAATAGATTTTAAGAATAAAGAGCTCTTCACGGGAAGTTTCAGATTTGAGAGAAATAGTAGCTAGCACACCCCTCCCAATACTAATTTGGTTGACCACCTTCATACCAGCATCATTCTTATTAATAGCTACTAAGCCACCTGAATGGTGCCCCTTAAGGCCTTGTATTGCAGATTGAAAAACGACCTAATAACCATCTATATATGGATTTGAAGTTAGCCAAACCTCCTGTAACAGAATGATCGAATAGTCTTTCAAAAGGATTCATATATTAACATTATTCAACAACTGTGTTTACCCACAAGCATTCCAAGAGATCATTTTTAGCTGTTCACAATTACTAAAGTTGACAACTGAGTCTTGTTGAACCTGTAGTAGAATGTGTTAAGGCAGCAGCAAGCCAAGACCAATCAGTATCTAGAGACCATTTAACCTTTCATGATTTTGAGAAACTGACTGCCCAGCCTCCACCCTGACACTGCCCTATTAAAATTGTTAGGTTGTCCATGTGTTGTGGATTAAAAAGAGTCATATTGTCGGTTTTATTAAGACGCTTAGGGGACTGTACTTCATAAGGGACAACATCGTAACCTAGCTGTCTGTGTGCAAACTTCCTTAATAAGAACATCATGCACCATCTTAGATGGAATGTCCAGGGTTACTTAATCCGTTCTACTGTGGTCAATCAATATCGCAAGAAAAAATAAGTATATGGCTGGGAATTTCAAAGAATAATGACAGAATGTTTGATCTATTCAGAACAATTGATTTATCCTCTTTAAATAAATGTTCCAGTAATAATCTCTTTGGGCGTAATAAAGGATTAATGCCTGCCACACTGTCAGTGTTTGCTAAAACATTGTGGCTGCTGTTAAACACTGCCGGGTTAGAGCCCTGACTTGGGTTTTTTGCTGCATACTCCAAGGTTACATTTTATTTTATGTATTTATACCGCACCGAAGCCCGCAGGCATTAATGTGATGTCTTTATGTATGAAGACATTGTGGTGGCTGTCTTGACCCCCACCCCAGGCCAGAATTCTTACTTTTCCTGTTTGCGTATTAGGTTGTGGATCATCTATAGTCAAGGAATCCTCCAAACTCGCAGGGATTAAGGCAAAATTGTTCTTCCCTAGATAGCCGTCAACAGATAGAGGTTCAGCAAAAGATGGAATTAATGGCTCTGCATGAGCCGATTGCTCCTCCACCCTAGTTTTTTCAGATTTCAGAAGTAACTTTTTTCCCCTTTAGTTGGGACTTTACTTTTCCCGTATGCACTTCTGTGATTTCCTGCATGTCTGCTATGAAGGATGTCTCCTTGCCATTTAAGTTGCATAGTGATTTTCTAGACAATTTATTGTTGGTTCTGTTCGATTTTGATTTGTAATTTTCCTTTTTTGAGGCGGCCTTGTAAATTTTAATAATAATTGGGAGGCGCGATTAATCCTGGTTTCATCCTTGGATGCTTATAGACCTGTATCCACTTTAGTTGATAAAACACCCATAGATTCCCCACTCAGGTTCATGTCCACCGAGATTAAAATAGCAATTGTCATTGCAGCTGGATAACTAGTGTCAGTCATGACCCCTTGATTCACCAAGGTATTATGTGTAATATGCTGATGTTTTTAAAGCTTGAATCTTCACCAGCATCCCACTTGTCTAGTCGGGCTTTGATATTATTTAAAAGAACAGTATGTAGCTTAACCTCTGCACTAATGTTATCAAGATTAACAAAAAAGGATAGGACTAGGTGAAGTGCAGCTAAAGATGTAGGTCCTTAGTCTTCAGGCTTTTTAAGTTCATGTGCGGTCCTAAAATCCCTGGAGTGATGTATGAGAGGAGAGGATGTAATGGAGGTTTCGGATGAAAAGGATTCAAAATCTGTGAAAAAAAGGAGTGTTTCAAAAAGATTCCTGTAGATCCAGTACATTTCTGGTAATTTGAATTTCCACTCCTTTGTTGCTTTACAATGGCCATTTCTCATGATTGGCCCCGAACTGGGTTCGTGGACCGGAAAGATCCTGAGCATTTGAAATTCCTTGACATGGCCCCACAACAATGTTATGAACGGCAGTGTCGGACCCCCTGTTCATCTCTTTAGATTCTTTGGTAATGGGTTCAGAGAAGTTTGTGATCTTATTGCCCTTGCCTACTGTTAGTTAGTTTGTTTATTTTATTTATATAGTGCGCCTGACCCGTGGGTATCTGGCCGCTAGTAGAGTGGTTACATGGTACAGAGGTCACTTAATATATGTTACAAACATGTTAAAAGTAAAAAGATCATTTAATGTGGGTCATACAGGACAGAACATAGGACATAATATACAAGGCATTATATTCAATCCGTGCCGTGGTGCAAGCACAAGTAAAGTTCTAGAAGTACTGGACGTTGGTTAGGGAGTAGCAGTTACAAGTTTCATTGTCTCAATGTACAGTCTCAACAAGGAAGAGTTAGGGTTACTCATTTGTTCGAAGAATCACTTTTACTACGTCATTCAAACATCGGAGGGCAAGAACTATAATTAGTTGGGACCTCGCAAATCATGTGGCTTACATGCGCAGCTAGTCCATTTCTGGGCAACCTCTGTCCAACTGCCGCGCAAATGAATTTTCCTGCACTCCATGACGCACTCTGCGCTGTCTTGTGGTTTTCCAAGTGCTGTGTGCTACGCCATTAGTGCTCATGGGGAAACAATGTCGCTGTCCACACATTTCTGCAGCTCAATTGTACTCTCCAGCACTCCGAATTGATTCAATTTAGAATGTTCAACACTGTTGATTTCTAGCTTGGACATTAATACTCTGACTGGGTCATGACTGTTGGGACATAAGGACCCCTCACGCAATCACATTGACAGCCTTCCAGGGTGTATGCCAGAGCCAATCCTACCCCACAGGTGGGTTGAGGGAGTTGTGGAGTGGGCCCAATCCCTCTGCCACCCTGAATATGCAGTGTATGTGTCTGCTTGTAGTGCTGTCCCATCGACAATGACTTTTTCTGGCCTGAATTCTCTTTTGTCATTTTTAGGACAGCAACTCCTAGAATGCACCTGGGCCCAACCATGTAAACCTAGACTGGAACCAGGGAAATGGAAACAACAACAGGATGGAATGGACTAGGATTATTCTTGCCAAACAGAGATGAGATATCCAGCCCCCAACCGACCAACCCCAGACAAATGTTAGGCAATGGAAAATGAACTGAGAGTGAATAGGAACTGCAGGGGAACAGGAGAGACAGACATTGTCCCCAAGATGAATTGGAAGCAAAACTCACAAGCACACGAAGACAACCAGAATGAAAATGAGCAGCCTGAGGACCTGGCTGCTACCATGCAAATAGAGATTGAAAAAGGGGCGGTGCTACAACCCTTTTTTAAGCCCTTCAGGGATAGCTTAGCAAGGAGTTGGACAAGCGGAGCTGTGACCAGCGGGACCAATGGGAGCTAAGTAGAGTGTTGGGAGTCTAGGCTACAAAAGCACAGTCATCACAGAGGAGATTGAAAGGTGTTTGGGGGAGATCAGGTGGAGCAGTGGTGGATTAAGAAACAGGGCGGACAGTGGAGTGGAGTGCTGAGGAGTGCAGGTAAGGTAATTTTGTGTAGGAGAAATTAGCAGTTGAATGTAGTGTGGCGGGGTGTAATATATGAATGATAGAAAAATGAGAGCTAGAAAGAGGCGATACATGACTGAGGGTGTGGGTCAGGAGTGGGAGAGAGTATAAGGTGCTAGTGGGAGTAGTGGAGAAGGTTGGGAGAAGGAGGAGGAAGACAGTTGGAGGAGACAGGCAGAGAGAATGTGTAAGATCAGAAGACAGGTTATTGAGGAGGTGAGCAGAAGAGGGGATTCAGGTAGAGTGTGTGAGGAAGGAAAGCGAGAGGAAAGATGCTGGTAGCTCAAACGTGGAAGAATTTAGGGCATGGGGCGGATAGGAGAGGGGAAGAAGGGAGAGAAGTGCGTTGAGAAGATGCGAGGTAGAGAGAGAGAAGGGGAGACCAGAAAGATCAAGGAGGGCAGAGAGTGGAGATGGAGACAGAGGAAGAGATAGAGAGTGAGACAGAGCAAGAGAGGATATTGAGAAGGGGAGAGACTGGAAGAGAAAATTCTGGTGACATCGGGCAGTCAAATAGACCAGAAGTAGCCCTTAGAAAGTCCCAGAGGCAGATTGATAGAAAACATCATGGCCTTTAGGCTTCCCCATCAAGGTTAAAAAGACTTAGATGTTAGAGGTTACCTTGCTTTATAGTACTTCAAGGAGGTTCTGGGAGTTAGGGAGACCTGGCTAGGGGCCCGGACTAGGGTGTCCACAGGGATGTGGAGAGAGCCATGGGAAGCCCCTTCATTGAAACTGTCCCAATCTTCCCAGCCCAGTTCTTTCAATACCTTAAATCTACTATCATTGTCTGTGGGTTTTTTAGGCCATCTGTGACACATCTGTATGGGTTAACTTGGCTGTGGTTAAAAAGCTTAGATTCAGGATGAAAGCTTTTATTTTGGGGAGCAAAATATCTTGATGTATTAAAACAAGCATGAAATTGTAATATTATAATCGAAAAGGAATCGGCAAGTTAGTTTAATAGGCCTTAGGAGTTCACTTAAGGCAGGGTCCTATCTTTCCTTTGTAATGCTATCTGGAAAACGAAATTGGTTATTTAAATTGACACGATTTTCTTGGGAATGATGGAGAGAAACTAACCTTCATATTCTACGTTGAGGAGTATAAAACGCTTTTCAAGAATTATTTAAATGTCAACTATGGTTGTCACAGGTCAAGAGGTTTATGAATCCCTGTAAATATGTGAGTCATGTTGCACATCATGCACACAAACCCAGACATAATGTGCTCCTGTCAAACTAAAATTCCCAGCATAATAATGTAATCTAGGGAATTCTTTTTAATATATCCAAGATGGCCTAATAAATCCCAAATGCCAAGGATGAGTTCACGGGTGTTTATAGTCAATACTATCAGTATGTGGTGGCAACAGGCAGAACTGTGGAACACTAAAGGCCATCCCTCTTTTGTTTACCTTGAGCGTCCCACCTACCTAACCCAGGCTTCCCTGTACCTATCTAAGATTCCAGCTATTGTGAGGCCCTAAAGGCACAAGCCTTTTCTGTCGCACTCCCACAGGGGATTTTTTAGGGGCTCCTTGTTCTATCACTTTAGCCAGGTTTCTCGAAATAGGAATGCATGTGTTTTTTAACTGCCAAAAAATCAAACACCCTGGTTCAGCTTCTCCGTTAATCACTTCCTCTCTCTCCTTTCCCTTATATTATTATACTCTGTGCTCTAATCTCCCTCTCCCATTCTGTCTCACTCCCTCCATCAGTCTTCCCACTCTCTCTCTGTCTTCTGTGCATCAGATGTCCACTATCCCCACTCATCCTTCTCTGCTCTCCTCTAGGTACTCTGCTCTACTCTCTAGTCTACTGTCATGAATCCTACGGAGTCCTCACAAAAACCCTAACCAAAGTCTCCTCCCAGGTGGCTAGGGAAAGGTAGACGCTTGCTGATCCTAACCCTGGGGGCTGTGTTAGCTGGAAAGATCACCTCGGAGGAGAAGGGAGCCATGGAAATATGAGGGCTTTGTGGGAATAGATGCAGTATTTGTCTTCCTCAAGGAAGGGAATATCCTTATGTAAGGAACCCCTAGTGGCAACAGTAAAGAGAGACACAAGTTATCACAGTTCAAGGGTGTTTATTAAACTAAATAGATAGGTTGGAAAAAAACCTAACCTAAATCTAAGATGAGAGCAAGCTAAAACCATCAAATAATAATAAGGCAGTCCAAGTGGCGTCTTGTTCAATAAAAGGGCCTATACTAAATAAATGATTGCCAATCCTATCCTTACAACTAAATACAAAGGGAGTGTGGGATAGTGTTCACTAGAAATAAAGAAGTGTTCACAAATGATAAATCAGGATGTTCTAGCCAGGGGTCTTCCTTGCCCACGTTTTGAGCATGGCACAAGGCAGGACTCCTGAGCGCAGCACACTCTCGAGCTTTCCCAGCACGCGACTACCGTTCCGTTCTCAAGTATCAGGATCTTCGGTGGTTAAGTCTCTTTTATACAAAAAGTCTCTTGCCTCAGAGGACCTACTGTGTTCAAAATAACAGAACAAAAAGTTCCTTTCTGTATGTATGATGGGTGATGGCTTTTCACGCTCTGGGTCTCCTTCTTCCGGGCTCAGACCCCTCTCGAATAGCAGCCTCCCTCTGTCTGGGTCACTACGGCTTTTATTCACAAGATTTCTCCTTTTGAATTCACCAGTCTTAATATCTTTTTAATCCACTGTGGACATCCCTCCATCGGGTTCACTTTTGCCAATCACACAGTTCCTTCTCCTTTCTCACTATGCAGGATTCATCCCCCTTAGCTTTCTAATTATACACTGGTCAAAGATTTTTAACTGTACAGGTGGTTTTACTAGAGCCCTGTATGACCACTTTGACCTTTTCCTTCCAGCTCTCCTAGGGCCTTTTGGTATCGGGAGTTTCAACAATAGGGGAATCGACTAGAGTCTATCCAGTGAGCACCGAAGTGGTGCCGCGCACTTCGGCAGCTGGTTTTCCTCTTGATTTGCCATTCGCAACTTTTGTTCAACACAGTTCGGTTTCTTATCGGTCCTCCTTTCGACTCACCAGCTGTGATGAACTGCTTGGCTTTTCTTGTCTCTGTAGTCAAGGCTGGTACTACGGTAGCAAGCGTCTCTCCCTGTCCGGATTATCAGTGTAGGAGGGCTCTGTGTACTGTTGACATCTGCTGAAACACACGCTGGCTATTGTTTGTGGTCTTAAGATTCCTTTCACGGAGGCTTTGTGGGTCTGGGTCGGAAAAAGGGCAAGGTCGCTTCTCTTCTTGTCACCCTTTCAATTCACACCCTCTTTCTCCTCCTCTTGAACTGCCATGCCTCGATAGATGTCTCGTTGTATGGTCTGCCTTGCTCATACTGTGCTCTCATGCTCCACCTTTTATCCCTGTGGGAAAGGGAAAGAGCCATCAGGTGTGTGTGGTTCTGGTCAATTGCCTGACTTCGCCTGACCCTTGTGTTGGGACGTGTCAGGTAAATGGCTCTAGTGGTAGTCTGTTTTCTTTTGTGGTGTAAGAAAGTGTTCATGTTGGAAAAGGCGGGTAGAGTGTCATGAGTAGCCTATATGATAGGAAGGGGAAACGGTGTTATAAGAAGGGGGATACCGCGTCTCACCCGTTGATGTCTGCTTCCACTCCCTGAGGACCTCCCATCCAGGTTATCCTCCCGCACTGGTCCACCCCAGGAACTGGATCCAATAGCGATGGCTGTGTCCTGCCCACCTGGATGACAGATCCCCGGGGACTAGTCAGAGAAACACCTTCAGGTTTTGTTACGCTCACCTGATCTCCACAGGGGTGCCGAATGGAGCTGGATGATCTGGTGGTGAGTGGTGTCTTGTACTCCCCTCCGATACGAAAGCAGGCTTGCCTAGAAAGGTAAATCACTGTTTACCCAACCATGTGGATGAGGGCGACTCCCGCCTCGCGTGGCGTCCTTTTGCACCCCCCCCCCGCTATATCTCACCTTTGAGTTAGGAATAGCGGGCTCTCTGTCCTGCCACTGTTCGCAGGGGTTCGTCGTAGTTCTAGGATCTAGTTACTTCACTGATCCTATTGAAAGTTCCAGACAACTGTGACTCTATGGTAAGTCTTATTCCAAAGATATGGATAGCTAAGAGTTCAAGTTGCAAAAGTTCACTCTGTACCTTTCTTTACAGATTCCCTCTTCGTGCATACGATGGAGCGAGGTTCTTGGTAGCTGGCTTCCCATGGTAAGATTTGCGCCAGTGCTATGCAAAAGTCTTTCCACCCGATACTGTTTTTCTGCACAACTAACCGCTTTTATATTCTGCAGGTGCGGAATCTCATGAACAAAGGCTTTGTGATGAAGAATTGTGAGCCTGTGAGGATTGCTGCCTTCAGGTGAGAGCTGCCTCGTACAGTATCATAAGTCAGAATGAGGCCTTCCCACTGCTCTGCTAACCTAATGTCTTCTTTCTGTTTCCAGTTGGTAAGTATTAGTGCGGCGCTGAACTGCGATGAAGAGCGTGTGGTCTGCAAGGCTAATCTGATGTTCTTTCCTTTTCAGTTCTGAAGAAGCGTGGACTCCCGAGCGGCAGCGATGAAGAGACTGGTAAGTATCTTGTTCTGCTCTTCTTTCTCACTCTTCTTTGCAGGTAACTCGAGACAACTGGACGAGCGTGGCTGATGGCTGGCCTGGATCTGCAGACACGGTGACCGTTACGCTGCAGGACTGCAGAATAATGCAAAGCGTGTTCTGTATGAAGGGTATGGCTTATATAGTCTTCTGAAAGTAGTTCTCAGGTAAAGGAGTTCCGGCAACCACACCCAAGCAAATAGTCCCACGGAAAATAATCCCTTCACCCTGCCTCATATTGGTTTGCACGTGCCTCTCTGGGTCTGAAACGTGCCAAGTTGGTGATGGCAGTATGAGCCTAGCGCCAACAGCGCCAGGCCGAGTCCAGGAAGCCCCTGCAAGATTCCTTGGGGCCTTCAAGGCCCCCATGGGACCAAACGCTTTGGGCAGGGTGGTCTGTACCTGATGATCGGGGGTATGGACCTTGACAGGTTTGTCACACCTAATACCGGAAAATGTAATGGTTTGCTGTCAGAGAGAGTTTTTCATTTGCCAAACTGACTGTGGGAATATAGATGAAGATAATCACAAGCAGTTATGTTCTAAGAGACAGAAAACCCCTTTTAAAGTCAGTGACATTTATAAACATGAAAGCTCCTATGAGTCCCAGACAAATAAGGAAGAAGAGTCTTTAAAGTTATCAATTTAAATCCTGATAGACTACTCTTCAGTAAAATAAATACTTCATGGAATCCTTATAGTACTTTGGGAAATATGTATATGAAGAGTAATGAACGTGGTGATAATTTCATGGACTCGCAAACCAGACGGAATCCTAGAAGGACCTCAGACCAACTGGCGAGACGTTATGCCCAGCCGGGCACTCCTTGAGTAAGTCCAACAGGACCAAGAGTGGAAAGAATCCACATCAACCAGCCATCTTGAACCATCGCACCAAACGGTCAATGAGAACAAAAAGTATTAGCCTTGATAAAGACAATGAGAAGTCGAAACACGTTTTGGCTGACCACTCAAATTACCACAAACAACCAAAAGCACACAACCTATTTTCAAACTAAAATATAAAGAGTTAGAATCCTTACTTTCAAGCGCAAGGTATCCAGGAAAAAACAAGTACTAATCCTAACAAGAGGTGTGGGCAACATCTCCACGACCCGTGACCTCGCAGCCAAACAATTCATATATAACAAAAGAACTTGCCAGGAAATTATCAAGTGCCGCGCAATTGGATTCAATACCTTTGTGCCCAAATATCTCTACAAACACCAGTCTTGGTTAAGTTATTATCTCTTTTCACAATAGGTATATTTGTCAGGATGACTTCCGAGTGATGCTGCTTCTTCTGCAACAACTTCACTTCTATCATAGTTTAGCATGAGGACATTCTCCCCTGCCTCATAGCATTCCACTTCATTTGGACTACCGAATTCTTGAATCTAGTGACAGCCAGATATAGCACCATGGCTTCAGTACTTAGTGTTTCAAGACAGGTTCCGACAAGATTCACTTTAGGACACTGCAACACATTCAAAATAGGCAAGGCACCATTCCTCTGAATATCTCTCTTCAAAAGAGGTAGCCTCTTTGCCTCTCTTGTCTGTCTGCCACAACAGCCCAAGTTTGCCTTTATGAGACACTTCTCTCTGTTGCTTACAGACCTTGGCAATATAGGTTGTGTCAACTTCAATCAATATTTGTGAGCAGCAAGTTTCCCTTCCGCAACTTTGCCTTCATCTTTCTGCCAACTGTTAGCCAAATTATTACACAGAAGCCTTGGTGCCACTCTTATGGCCTCCGGATAATGCTTGCACACATGTATTTTAAGCAAGGTTTATCTTCTATTGGGTACACATTGTTTTATTAGACTGCTTTCTAGCTTTAATATAGGCTGCTTTCAGTCTGAATAGGGGAATACTCTTGGCTTGGGAAATGCTTGCTCTCTCTCCAAGTATAGATACAGCGTTTAACCACTTAACTTCTTTTATGAGCAAGGGTTGCCAGCGTGATTGAAGATACAAAGTTCACGCTTCCCTTGAAAAAGTAAAATTAAGCACATTCAACCACTTCTTCATAAAATTTGTGATGTTAAAAGGTTTAACAATGGCGATTCGCAATGTTTGTTTCGTGCAATGACATACATGTGACAACTTCTTAATAAAGTCTACAAGGTATAAAGGTTTAACAATGGCTCTCTGTAGCTTTTGCTCTTCACGCAAGTGCAAAAGAAGTTATCTCACCTACTGCTACTTTTCCATTGTCCCCTTGTTAAGGATTCAACAAACAACTTCAGCTCGCTTCTGATTATATGTGAGTGGATGGTAAGCTGAATAATGTTGCTGGCAGTGCTCGAGCAAGTATTCAGGACGCCAAGTTTGACTGACTGGCTTCCGTGATGCTTGTTTCACGTGTTGCATGCTGCTGCTGCATCCTGTACAACTTCTACTGCTTCTGGCTTCACTTAGGACCGGCACCCTTCCTCGCTGAAGGTGTCTCTGGTCCAGCCACTAAATTAAGGAGCCCCTCTCGCTCCTGAGGTCCACGGCTTCATGACAGCTGCTCGCCTCGGTGTCCAACACACGTTTTGCTGCGCAATCTCTGCAATTAGGTTCACATGGGGGAAAGGCAGTCTTTATGCACGCCTTCCGCTGAGCAGCCTCTGCAACTCAGAGTTTGGGTGAACAAGACTCTCACAGGACAAGCAGGTGAAACCTTCTGCATCAAAGTCCTGCCGTCTCTTTGGTTCTCCCACTTCTACCTGGATTGCCAACTTCAGCTGCAGTTCCAGCTCCCCCTATTTGCCTGCATCTGAGATGGCCTGTTATGCCTCTGAGGTTCCTTCAGGGTGGGCTATTGGGGTTGATTGCCTGACTATGTCACAGCATGCCTCTTCAGCCCTCTTTGTTGTCCTGCTACTTATGATTTTATGGGATTCGTAGTCCTTCATAGCAAAATTAGTTCTTTTAACTTCTACTGTTTGGTAAACAGCCATCAAAAGTGTGGGATTATGAGGAAAGTTAAACAGGGGGGTTTCCAGTCTTCCTGGCCTGCCCCCCCCCCCCTTCCAATGTGATCCTCCCGCAGTACACCGCCCCCAGGGTCGGGATCCGGAAGCATCTGCCTTTCCCTGGCCACATGAGAAGGGCCCCAGGCCACGTTTCTGGGAGGAATCATTACTGATTCATCACAGTACCCAGCAAAGAGGCTTAGAAAAAGTATAATTGGTTTTATCATGTGAAGAATCAGACCCGTGAACGTATAGTTTGAGAGTGCATGCAATAGAAATGGAGCTTGCAAGAGTGTCCAAGGGTGTGTCCTTGTCAGTTTTGTATCAATGTCAGAATTAGACTTTGCACCTTTTTCAAGGCTAAGGAAGGAGACTCCTAGAGCCAGTGTCACCACTGAGCCTTCCAAGCCCTCCTCCACGTGCTGCAGTGTGCTTTATTTCCCCTTTTGTTCTCTTGGGATGCCATGGAGCATTCTGCATGTTATTGTTGAACCCTGAAAACTTGTAATGAAACTTTATTAAAACACCCCTTTAGACCCACAAACTATGTAGCAATACAAATGGCTGTAGAACAATGGTTGATACCTTTACATCAGAGAGATGGCCACTTTGTGCCACAGGGTCGAGATGGTGAAGGAATAGCTCTGGAGACGGCATTAGATGATGAATAGTGTAGGAACAACTCTATTTGGGACTGTGATAAGAACCTGTGGTTCGGAGTGTGATACTCCTGGTGATCTGGGCCATAACTATGGTACCTGTGATAGAGGACTGGCTCATCTTTTTTCAGTGTTCCTCTTTCAGAAGCTCTATGGTAATGCTCCCTCCTCTGGCTCTGCTCCCATGCCAATAGACCGCAACCCCCGACCTGGCTCATCCTCTCATTCTTGTACATAAGTGCCCCTCCTTAATTCCCAGTCTGATTTTTATTGTGAAACTTTTCTTCCTGGCCGGCATGCCTGCTTCTGGGTGAGCCCTATACACAGGCAAGGGCTCATTTAGTAGGTTGGGGGAATATCTTTTTCCTTCCTTACGAATCTAAAAAACACCACAGAGTTGCCTTCAACTGCATAGTCAACTATGTCAATGCACACTCTGTTGCTTCCCTTCTCCAATTCACTTAGATTGCACTTGCACATGTTGCCAGTTCTCTAACCACTACCCACCACTCTCACCTGTCCTCCATTCTAATTTTTTTAGACTGTTCAGCTGCCTTTGACACTGTGGATCATGCTTCCCTCCTTAAAATTAATTTCCCCCTTGGCTTCAAGGACATCGTACCTGACTTGGTGTCCTCCTATCTCTGACCACTCCTTATCCTTCTCATGGGACTCCTGCACCACCTCCTCAGCACCCGTTCCCATCGTTGTCCTTCAAGGATCAGTCTTGGCCTCACTTCTCTTCACTGCCTATACCTCATCCCTTGGCAAATTAATGTCCTCCTTTGGCTTTAACTATCACCTCTTTGCTGATGATACTCAGATATTTTTCTCTTTCCCCACCTTAATTCCTGCAATCTCCAAACACATAACCAACTGCCTAACTGGCATCCACCTTATCTCTTCAAAAAGGAAAATCATCTTCCTCCTTTCCACCAATTCCAACCCCATTCTACCCTCTTCCATCTCTTCCCCCGTTCTCTCTCCAAGCCCCCTTGGCCATGGCTTGCAACTTGAGGTTCTCTTTCACAACAACCTGAAGCTCTCCTATTTAATCAGGGCCACTGCCACTGCAGCCAGACTCCATCTTCTAAATATTAGAGAAATCTGCCCACACTTCATACAATACTGAACTAAAGCCTGTACAAGCCTACATCCTGGTCTACCCCTTTACTCTTTTGATCCTCAGTTTTGCAGCACACACCCTTTCAACCTGCACAGATCCTCCCCTGCTCTACATGCTGCACCCTCGTTGAATGGCACCAAATGCACTCTTTGATCTTTGATCCTAGACTCTTGACAACCTATCAGTCCTCTGCCCTCCACAGTGCCTCTTCGTGCTTTCGCTCATTTTCCCTACTTGCCCCACTCCACTGGAATGCTCTCCCATTAGCTATCAAAGCCATATCCTCAGTGTAAACATTTAAAAAAACAAGGCTCAAACTCCACCTTCTAGCAATGGAAGGAACACCCTAAGCCTTTCCAACCTCACATCCAAAGTAACCACCCAACCCACATTTCCTGCATTCTGCCCTCAGACTACTCTTATGTAATTTGTAAATATGTAAATACTGGCCTGTCAGGACTCACCCCGACCTCGCACGCAGGATCGGTGCTCCTCCCACAGCACGCCGGAAACTGCCAATGACGGCTGCTGCATCAGTGAGTGCAGTGGACTACACTTAGTTTTATTTATTCTAATTTGTTTTTATAATGTGCTCAATACCTGACTTTGGCTCCTAAGCGCGGATGCAGGATTCAAACCTCTGTTGCTCTGCGTGGTCTTGCTTCCAAGATTAGGACATTGCCCCTGTGCTAGCCTCCGTTCACTTACCATGATGCGTAGCCGTAAGGACACTGGAGTGATATGATAACATCATGTCATGGACCCATGCTCGCTCTGGAACATACGGAACTCCCAGCGAGATAAAATCATGGCATTTACTCTTCCTGGCGCTTCTTAACCGTTGCCTTGAGTCCCGTGAGTAAACCGTTGCTGTGTTTGTAGCCTGAAATTTCTCTGCTTTGTTCTCCTGTTTTCCTCCTTCCATGTACTTCGAGAGGCTTTCCTTCCTAGTTCTGTTCTTGTTCTGAAATTCCCTTTTCTGTGCACCGAGACTGTGCCTGTTTCCAGGATTGCCTTTCGATCAATCCTCAATTGGATTACCCTGAGTTTTTTCTCTTGATTGTTCTTGCCTTTTTTCCCTTTCGTGTGTCTATTTTTGGACTCGTGGACTGGGTGTGTATTCTTTTATTCTCCAGCATGGGGTCTGACATGGATTCACATGCTCATGAATATTCCCCGTCGTCAGGCTGGGAATCCTCGGTAAAGAAAAAATCAGTATCAGTTTCGTTTCTGATCTGTCTTTCTTAGTAGTAACCAATCACTGATCTCTGGGTCATACTGCCCCCCAGCCAATGACTGCCCTCTCCTTAAGCCCCGCCTCTGGCAGCCATCCTCAGATTTTTACCGCATGCTCAAGTGTTGGGAGTCCTCGTGTTTAGCTCTCAAGTTTTTTGCTGCGTTTTCACGCTTTTTCAGGAGATTTCTTTTTTTTCGGTTTAATCGAGCCTCAAGCTCCACCGTTTCCACTTCCGACAACGGGGACCCGTTTCGGAATTCTTCTACGCCCCTCAAGGGTGAAGTTTTCGTCGAGTTTACACTTCTTGGAGGATTCCGGAAGATCTGCGGCCTACCTCAACGGACATGGCCCAGGACAAGGGAAGCTCGACGCCCGGATCCAAGTTGTTCAGGTGCTGCCCTGGATGCAGATTACAAAACATTTTCAAGGAGGACGAGCATTCGCGATGTCTCTACTGCCTATATGAGGACATGAGGACAAGACGCACGTGGAGAAAGACTGTGCGTTCTGCAAGAACCTTTCGGAACGGTCCAAAACAAGATCGTCGTTCCCGCCTCGCCGCCTGGCTGGAGAAGGGCAAAGCAGGTGAGAAGGCGAAGAAGAAGTCTGAGCGGGCTTCTAAGTCCTTCCAACAGAAGGCCAAGCACCGCGAGTCCGTGGGCACCGGGAGCGCCGAAAGGTCGGGCTCTTCGGCTACCAAGCAGGGCGCTACTTCCCCGGCACGTTCAACCACGAGCCAGCGCTCTGGTTCGGGGAAGAGGAAGTCCGAGAACCCGGGTAGGCTGCTGGAGCGGACCCGGTCGATCTCGAAGGGGGAGCGAGGCGCTGACCCTCCCCCCAAGGAAAAGGCCCAGGACGCACCTAAGGTGGTGAGGGCTTTGATCCACCCGGCACCCAGAGTATCCCTGCCACCGCAGAGGGAATCCTCTTTCCAGCCCATCGTTAAGACCCCCGTGAAGTCCCCGGCGGAAAAAGAGGGGGGGGGCAGTGTCCAATACAGACTTGGAATCAGCCTCTGAGGAGAAACTGGTGCAAACCGAGAAGGGCCTCAACGAAAGGTTCATAGGCCTCAATGAGAGGTTTATAGGCCTCAACGAGAGGTTCGAGAAGGTTGTATCCCAGGGAAAGGTCCCTGCTGACGTGATCGAAGATGGCGACGATGACGACGAACAGGGCCCAGTGGAGCGGCCATCCCGTCTGTCGCAGCCATTGCCCTAGCCCCAAGATAGCTCGGCGGCCATTTTGTTGCCAATCCAATCCTTATGCACCGAGATAAGGACGAGATTACCACGGACCCCGCTGGAGGATCCAGAACCAGGCCCGTCGGGAAGCCCTTCGAACAAGCGGAGGAGAGTCCACCCTTCGTGCCTGCGAGACCGGTGGACCCCTCATCCCCCTCGCCGGACCCTAGAGAGGATACAGCGACGGATACAGCGACAGGGACGGATGATGACGGCAGTGATGACACAGCGGACAACCCGTTGACGCCCCCCCGCACCGCGGGCGTCTCCAGCCGACGAAATTGGCTCTTTCCACGCCATGATAACCAGGGCATCCGAGCTCTTCCAGCTCTGCTCTGAAGAACAGAAAAAGGAGGGGTTTCTGTACCAACGACGAGAGGCCAAGAGGAAGACAGTCCTCGCGGTGCCTTTCCTCGACGACATCTGGGACGAGGGGCTTGCTGTCCTCAAGAACCCTTCCACGACACCAGCCAAGAGGGACAGGTATGAGAAGAAGTACAGAGTCCCCGATGCCGCCCCCTTGTGCCTCAGGGCCCAGCCCACGCCGGACTCTGTCGTCTCGGCAGCGGCTAAGAAGAAGGCAGCGGGTGCTGCGGCTTCAACTTCCACTTCCCAGCCGGACAGCGAGGGCAAGAAGATGGACTCTATGGGACGACGAGTCATCTCGTCGGCAGCGACGACGATTAAGGCGGCCAATGCCTTAGCGATCGTGGCCCGCTATGACAGGGAGCTCTGGTTCAAGATAGCTCTCCTGCTAGACTTCCTACCTGATGACAAAAGGGCGGAGGCCCTAGAAATTCTGCAGGAAGGCGAGGTGGCGTTGGATCATGCCATAACGGTGGCAACAGACATTGCCGATACCGGATTTCGCCAACTAGGCAACAGAGTTTGCCTCCGATGACGAGGATGGCTCAAGGCGACAGACCTTCGCCAGGACGTCCAGACCAGAGTGTTGGACATGCCGTTCGACGGCAACAACCTTTTGGTAAGGCGGTGGATGAGTCCCTACAGGCCATCAAGACCAACTCGGAGACGGCCCGGGCCCTGGGGGTGCTTCAACAGCGGCGGCCCTTTCGGAGCTCCGGAGGCAGACAGGGTGCCTCCAAAGGATCCAGCGGTGGCTCCTCCACTTACCGCCAGGCAGCCCGCTCCTCTTCCCAGGAGGCCTACAGAGGTCGTGGCAAGCAAGGGGGTTCCCGCCGCCGTCGCCAAGGAGGCCAAGGCGGCAAGGCCACCTCCAAGCAAGACTGACCCGGCCGGGTTGTCGGGCCCCCACCAAAGCACCCCGGTGGGAGGCCGGCTAACGAAGTTCATCAGCGTGTGGGAGTCCATCTCCACCGATCGTTGGGTGTTGGAAACCCTGGCCAACGGGCACTCACTGGAATTCCAAAAGAAGTGCCCTCACATTCCTCCCGTGGCCAGGAAGGAGAATCACGTCCCTCAACTGCTGTTGGAGGTAAAGGCGATGCTCAAGAAAGGTGCCATCAAGCTCGTCCCCAGGAGGCTCCGGGGCTCCGGAGTGTACTCGAGGTACTTCCTCGTCAGAAAGAAGACAGGCGGTTGGCGTCCCATCCTGGACCTGCGTCGGTTAAACAAGTACATCAAGGCGCAGAAATTCAGGATGGTCTCCCTCCAGCACGTGCTAGGACAGCTGGAGGAAGGCGACTTCCTATCGTCGTTGGACCTGAAGGATGCTTACTTCCACATCCCCATTCTAAAAAGGCACAGGAAGTTCCTCAGGTTCGTGGTTCAGGGACGTCACTACCAATTCAGAGCCCTACCGTTCGGATTAAAGTCGGCACCCAGGGTTTTCACCAAGTGCCTGGCACCAGTGGCGGCGCGGCTGCGCCTGCAGGGGATCCACGTCTACCCCTACCTGGACGACTGGCTAATCCGGGCAAGGACAACGGAACTTGCCGTCGAACATATGGCGCGACCGTCCGGCTACTCACGGAGCTGGGGTTCGCCATCAACTACCCCAAAACCTACCTGGTTCCATCGCAAGTAGCACTGTTTCTGGGAGCAAAGCTCGATACAGTGGGGCAATTGGCCTCCCCTTCAGAAGAGAGGACCAAGACCATCCTGGGCACTGTGCGGCGCCTGTTGGCCACGGACGTGGCCAGGGTGAGGTCCATCAAGTCCCTTCTCAGGATGATGTCCTCATGCATCTACCTCGTACCCCTTTGCAGACTTCGGTTCCGTCCACTGCAGGAGTTCCTCGACGCCCGCTGGTTTCAGGTGACGGGCTGCTTCGCGGACAGGATCCCTCTCGACGAGGAGTTCCGTCGGGCGATCCTATGGTGGGGCACCTGGGCTCACATCACTACAGGCACAGACTTTCAAACCCTGGCGTTTCAGGAGACAGTGACGACGGACGCCTCTCTGGAGGGCTGGGGGTCCCACAACGGAGATCTCCACGCAAGAGGCCTTTGGCTCTCGGAGGAGAGGTCTCTCCACATCAACATTCTGGAGCTCTGTGCAGTGTTCTGGGTGCTCAAGTCATTCCTCCTGTCCCTCAAGGACAAAGTGGTGAGGATCTTCACCGACAACACCACCACGATGTTCTACATACGGAAGCAGGGGGGCACCAGATCCCCAGCCCTATCCAAGGAGGCCCAGGATCTGTGGCACTGGGCCGTCGCCCAGGGGATGTTTCTGGTTCCCTTCCACTTGGCAGGAATAAAAAACACCATTGCCGACTCGCTCAGCAGGGAGCTGCGCTCGTGCCACGAGTGGGAACTGCAACGGGATCAAGTGGATCGGCTCTTCCAACATTGGGGCAAACCCCAGATCGACTAGTTCGCGACGGCGGCGAACTCCAAGTGCCAGAGGTTCGCCAGCAGGTTCCCACACCCGAGGAGCATGGGTGATGCTTTCGCGTTCCCCTGGGACGGCCTGTTTCTCTACGCGTTCCCTCTATTGCCGTTGCTGCTCCGCCTCATCAACCAGCTCAAGAGGTCCAGGTGCAGGATGATCCTCGTCACACCGGCGTGGCCGAGGCAGATCTGGTTCCCGGTCCTTCTGGACTTATCAACGTCCCCACCAGGCAGGCTGCCGGCGGACGCAGATCTTCTCTCCAGAGAAGGAGGCACCATTCTCCATCACGACCCACAGTCGCTGAACTTGCAGGCCTAGCTCCTGCGGCACTAGAGTTTGGAGGGTACGATTTACCGGCTGATTGCAGAGAGGTTCTTGCAAAAGCCAGGGTGTCCTCAACTCTCAAGTGTTACGGTCATAAATGGAAGAGGTTCTCTGTCTGGTGCCGTGCACAGAAGACTAACCCTCTGCATATTACGGCCCCTCAAGTACTGCCGTACCTACTGTCACTGGCCAAAGCTGGACTGGCTCACGCCTCCATCAAAATACATCTGGCTGCTATCTCCCGATATACCAGGACTACGGGAAGGGCGTCCTTGTGGTCTCATCGCCTGGTGAAGGAATTTATGAAGGGACTATTCCGATCGTTCCCACCGGTGAAGGCTCCGGCCCCGGCGTGGGAGCTTAATGTGGTGCTGACCAGGTTCATGGGGGGCCCCATTTGAGCCTATGCATTCAGCGCCTTTGAAGTTCCTGTCATGGAAGACAGAGTTCCTCGTGGGAGTGATCCAGGCCCTATTTTGCAAGTCTCCATACTTGACTTTCCATGACACGAGGGTGGTGCTGAGCACACACTCTTACTTTATGCATAAGGTGCCGTCGGACTTCCACCTCAACGAGCCCTTGGTGTTACCAGTTTTCTTCCCGTCGCCTTCGACGCCGGCCGAGAGGACTTTGCACTCGCTGGATGTAGCTAGAGCACTGAAGTTCTACGTGGACTGCACAAAGAGTTTTCGGAAGACATCACAGCTGTTTGTGACCTTTGGACCTGTGAATCAAGGGAAGGCTCTCTCGAAGACTTCCATTTCCAGATGGCTCTATGGCTGCATCATGCACTGTCATCGGTTGGCAAACCGACCGCTGCCCGGCCGTCCGAGAACCCATTCGACCAGAACGATCGCTGCTACCACGGCGTTCCTGTCTGGTGTGCCCCTGCTGGACATCTGCAGGGCTGCTACGTGGAGGTCGACACACACCTTCACAAGATTCTACTGCGTCGATCGGGACTCCAGGGAGGAGTCCAGGATCGGCCAAGCAGTGCTGCGCAACCTGTTCGCCTAAGGTGAGCCTGGTGAGGAGTTAAGAAGTGCTTAATGTTGAGTTTGGATGTAATGCTTAATGTTGAGCCTTTGCCACCTCCCGTGGTTGTGCATGTGTATACTGCTATGTATTCTTTATTCATGAGCATGTGAATCCATGCCAGACCCCATGCTGGAGAAGGAACAAGTTACTTACCTGTAACTGTTGTTCTCCAGCATGGGTCTGGCATGAATTCACATGCGAACCCTCCCACCTACCCCTCTGCGGCTCTTCACTTGGTCATACTGCCACTTGGCGTGCTACCAAATCTGAGGATCGCTGCCAGAGGCGGGGCTTAGGGAGAGGGCAGTCTGGGGGAAGTATGACTCAGTGATTGGTTACTACTAAGAAAGACAGATCAGAAACGAAACTGATACTGATTTTTTTCTTTACCGAGGATTCCCAGCCTGATGACAGGGAATATTGTATACTGTACCCTGTACCTTCGCATTCTCTTCTCCTTACCCAACGACGTTAGTTCTACTGCCTTTGTTCCGCCATGTCAGGTAATTACCTTAACTAGAGGGAAATGCGGAAGGGAGGGGGTGAGACCTTGTTGATTCTGTTATTTGCTGTTGTCCTTTTCCCTTTTTCCAGATCATCCGGCATCCTCTGGCTGTGATACAAGTCTTTTTGTTTGACCAATTAGCCTCCATGTAATAACTTGGGTAAGGAAAAAAAGTCCTCCTTTGTGGGAGCCCTATTAGGGCTGTGGTTGTCTCTATCTCTAGTCACTGATTAGCCTATCGATTCACGATAGCGTCAGGCTCCCAATGTTAAACATTTTTTAATGTCCTCAAGTCCCTGTCCATGGTTTGTTCTATCCTTACCCCTCACCTTCAGGCATAAGTCATTCAATACAACACTGCTCATATGTAAAGACACTTTATTCTAGGACTGCATATGCTCTCAGTAATGTACCACTTTGTAAGTCATTTCTGTTCGAAATATCATCCTGACTGTAGATAAATACAAAACAAAAGTCTGCTATAACACATCAAAGACCTAATGTCTGCTTCCGACCATCTCTCAGCCATTCTAGCCTTGGTATGTTTATAATGGATTATGGAAATTCCCTATTCATAGGTCTCCTGCAATCGCTTCTCACCTGCATGAAAGCAATACAAAATCTTGAAAACTCAAACACATCTCCATGGTTCAAATCACCTTACAATGGCTGCAAATTGTAGCACACTGTGTTTCCAAAACTGCTTGTATCGGATAAAAGGCCATACAATTGAAAACACCAGAAACACATTGGCAGATAAATGAAGAAATGAGTATTTACTTCTCGAAATTCTAAGTTTCAAAAGGAAACAAACGCTGTAAAAATCCTGCTATAGCTGTCCACCAAGCATTTGGAACAGTCTTCCCACTGAGCTAAGGCTGGTTCCCTCTGTCACCATCTTCGGAAAACATCTTAATACATTACTATTCTAGAAATAAAATCTCTACACACTGACCACCTTTAAATATGGACTCCAAGACAGCCCTTAAAATCTGATTGGGTGCAGGAGATGCATAGGACTTCATTAGTGGAGAGGGTACTGAGGGAAAAGAGAAAGAAATTGAACCTCTTTGGAGAGGTTTGGTCCCTTTTCATAGATATTGCATTATACATGTTGCATGGCTAAAAGAGGGCTAACCACAGGATTTTACTATAGAAGTATGGACGTCCCGGTTGTCTTTTCTATTTGTTTACATACTGCGGTTAAATTCCAATTTTTTTCAATAAAACTTTAGAAAAATAAAAACAAATGCAAATAATATGGACTCCCAATTACTAGAAATTCCCCTACAATTATCTTGCCTTTGTGTTACTTTTTGGAATATTCCCTTAGCCAATGTTTTGTTGACTGCATAATTTTTACCCCCATTCTGTTTTGTGTATGGAATTTGGGTACAGATTTAGTTGTTTATATTTTTGCTTTACATGGTACCTTCTTGTAATGAATGCTATACCTGCTGGTTAAGCGCTCCCAAGATTTTCTAAGTTTCCTCCACACTTTATAAAATGTTAGAAATGCATTTAAAGAAAGAAACACACAGGCCGATCCATGGAATTAATGTGCGCTGAAAATATCGGCGCAAGCGTGCGAAAACGTGCGATTTGCAGTGAAAGAGCGAAAATCGCAGTGAAAGAGCGAAAATCGCAGTGCAAGTGCGAATATCGCAGGGAAACCAGCGCACATCTATTCATGGAAGTCTGTGCGCGAGTTAAATCTGGGATGTGCGCTGAAAAAGGGCGCGGCGCATGCCGGCACAGAGGTCATCTAACGGCGTGCGCTAAGGCCACAGCGAAAGCGCACATAGCGTGGCGCACACAACAAAAGTAGGCGGAACACGGGGCGTGATACGCGGAATGGGGACCAACTCGTGAAAATGTGGGCGTCACGGGGGAAGTACAGGAGGCAAGTGCGCGGAACGCCCACACGCTCGCCTACAACACGTATTCATGGAATCGAATAGGGCAAAACAGCGCACGGGCAAAGACGCGCACAGGCCTAAACACGTCCGCCACACGAAGGCAGGCGGTCGCGTCCCTGCGCATGAAAATAATGTACGCCAAAATGTGCGCCCACAAAAAGCAGTATATACAGCTATGTAGAATGTCCCATACTGCGGGCCTCTAGGACAAATGACGTGCAAAGGGGTACGCGACAAACAGGGACACCCGCTGTGTGAAAAATAGCATGTGCGTGTATTTCGGGGGTGCGCGGGAAGTTCTACACGCTATTTGCCCTGGGGGAGCGGGGTACGTGTATTTCAGGGGTGCGCGGGAAGTTTCACACGCGATTGGCCTGGGTACGTGTATTTCAGGGGTGCGCGGGAAGTTTCACACGCGATTGGCCTGGGTACGTGTATTTCAGAGGTGCGCGGGAAGTATCACACCCGATAGGCCTGGGTACGTGTATTTCAGGGGTGCGCGTGAAGTTTCACACGCGATAGGCCTGGGTACGTGTATTTCAGGGGTGCGCGTGAAGTTTCACACGTGATTGGGCTGGGTACGTGTATTTCAGGGGTGCGCGTGAAGTTTCACACGCGATTGGCCTGGGTACGTGTATTTCAGGGGTGCGCGTGAAGTTTCACACGCGATTGGCCTGGGTACGTGTATTTCAGGGGTGCACGTGAAGTTTCACATGTGATTGGGCCTGGGTGAGCGGGGTACCACTCACCGTCTGCCTTGCGTGTAGAAGAACGCGTAACCAACACCCACCCGCTGTGAAGTAATAGCGTGTGAACCCCAACGCCTGGAAAACACACGCACCGCACCCAACGAAAAGCACGTACAGGCCCGTGCGCGATACGTCACAGACGCGCTTACGCGCTAAGGGCCTTTGGTCCAATGAAATCGCGTATGCGTGCTGACGCCCCTACGCGCTAAGGGACTTTCCTCGAATTACACGCTGACGTGCAAGAATTTCACGTGCCAAATCACTCCGTATCAATCTCGCCACGCGAAAACACACGGAAGACCACGCTCCTGCCCAAAAGGCTGAATTACTGCCCCCCAGACCCCTGACTAGCCTCCCACAAGCCATCTGCTGTTGCCTGCCTGCTGCCATCATGCCCTGCCATTTTGTGCCTGCACATCTGCCATCTGCAGGGGTCCAGTTGCTGTGTCCACCCCTGCTGGAACAGAAGACTCCCGATTGTTATACCATCGCTCCACAGCCTAGCCCCAGGACCCAGTTGCCCACCCACGCCTGCCTCGGGGGTCGCCATGTTGGGGCAATCACGATCTGAAACCACTGGCGACCGCCAGCCAGAGGGGCAGAGGGCGACCAGCTTCAGTCAGAAGGAAGTTGGTGTCCTGGTGGAGCTTGTCCTGGGGCATTATGATGCCCTCTTCGGATCATCACGCGCCAACAAGGAAGGACGGGACAGGATCTGGGACGACTTTGTGGTTACCATCAACGCGGAGGGGGTGGCAACCCGCAACATCAAGCAAGTCAAGAAGCGCTGGGAGGACTTGAGGTCCAGGACCCTCTTAAAGTCCCGGCGCCTCGTGGAGTGGGGCTGGGGCCGCATGAGTACCATCCAACTGAGGGTCCTGGAGCGCGTATGCCCAGCGCTCCACGCCCAGATCCTTGAGGGGCAGACCTGTCTGGAGTTGAGCGGTAAGTGGCCAAGCATTGCTGTGTGAGACAGGGCATGTTGCAGTGTGCTGATTGTCTGATACTTGCCTGTATGTGTGACAAAGGCCATGTACGTATGTGTGTGTGCAGGGACATCATGGTCATGCATGTGAGACCAGTAATGTGTGAACCACAAGGTTGGTGCATGTGTTTAAATGCAACATGGGGAGCTCTATGCGGAATGGACACATGAGAGCATGCCAGTCTCTTTTCCTGGACATGGGTGGGGGTGAGGGATGGGTGCTGATGCCATGTACATGTATGGTGTCCATGTCTGTGTGTCTGACCTGCGTGTCTGTGACTTGTGTATGGCATGGATGCATGACACATGTCTGTGACAATGTTTATATTCGCTGATGCAGCCTAGTCATCCTTGTATCCACTGTGTCTGGGGTGTACGAGGCCAGATGGATGAAACTACGGTGAAGTGTGTGCATGTGATAGGCATGACCCATGATGCATGTGAGTTTCAAACCAACATTGTATGTTTCAAGAGTCCCTTGGACATGTATGCTAATGTCCATAGCATGCGCCATGCCTGTTACTGAATGTATTTTGCCTGCACTGACCCATGTGTTGTGGAGGGACATGATGGAAGTGATGTTTGACAGTGCCACTCATCTGCCATTGCTTCCTGTCTAGGGGACCATTGTACAGTACCCTGATGCTTGTGTTCTATGTCTCCCTCTACACAGCGGCAAGTGAAGAAGAGGGCGGAGATGGCGCTGTGGAGCAAAGCAGCGGGGATGCCCCCCCGGCTGCAGTGGAAGGGGTGGGTGAGCCCCCACAGGGGCTTGCAATGGCGGAAGACGGTGTGGAGCTATCCAGGTTGGTGGTTTCCACAGAGGAGGAGGAGGCCGCTACTGAGCTGCACATGGGGCCTGGTGGGGGTGGTACCACTGGTGCAAGTGGTGCAGTCCAGGGGCAGGCGGCCGCACAGGTCGCCATGGAGGGGCCTGTGCATGTCACTGTCCCGGACACTGTGACTGCACCACCATGCACCAGCAGGGATGCCCCATCCCAGGCCCGTCCGCAGGTAGGGGGGATGTCCATGTCATCTGACACTCCTCTACCTGCGGACGAGGGGACCCCTGGCCGTATGGAGAAGGTCCTGATTGGTGTCGCATTGCGCACGGGTGTCATTCGTGATGACGTGCGTGCTTTCCGGGGGGAGCACGCACGTCATCACGAAAAGCAGCATGCCAACGTGGCCCAGTTGGGAGCGACCATGGTCGGGGATCTCGTACATGTGTCGGCCACTCTGGCGACCCTCTCCTCCTCTGTGGAGGCTATGCGCCAGTCGTTCTCCATGCCGTCTTCCGGACCAGATGCCACCAGGGCCCCATGTGGACCTCCCCCGACCAACGCAGCCAGCTCGGTGGGGCTCCCATCCCTGCCACAGTCGGGAGTCGGAGGTGCAGCAGGGGTGGACACACCAGCATCTGGACCCCAGCAGATGGAGGATGTGTCGGCGTCGGTGGATTCCATCAGCCTGGATGCCGTCGTGCTGGCAGAGGCAGTTGCGTCGGCGGCAGCGGCAGGCTCGACGTGGGAGGCATCATGGCTCGGGGCCATCTACATCAGAGGGGCAGGCATCGGCTGGAGGGCGGGAGAACCCTGGAATAAGAGGGTCTTCCGTGTGGCAGTGGTTGGGCCAGCAGATGGGTGCGGAGCGGCGGCAGGCGGAGGAGGAACGGCTCACAATGGTCAGGGCGGAGAACTCCATGCGCAGGGCGCTGAGGCGGGCTGAGTGCCTCGAGGGTATTTGCAGGGAGTTGGAGCTGGACACCGCATTATCCCTGTGAGACCTCAGGGCCAGTGAACATGCCCGCCTCCAAGCCATTGAACAGGAGTTCGATTATGCCCTGGCCCATGACATCAACCAGTGAGCCGTTGGACTTGCCCGCCGCCATTGTATAAAGTTCATTAGTGTTAAGTTTCCTTTCTTTTTTTCTTCCCTTTGGGGCGCATGGACTGTGCCCCACATTTTTGTATATAGTTGTTTATTCTGTAGGCTTTTTTGATAGGTTTAATTTCTTCAGTTGGGCTCATGGACCCTGGATTGTTCATCTGTATATAGTTAAACATTGGAAGCTTCTCTTTTTTTTATGATTTCACCATGGAGCAATGGTTTTCACTTTTTTTTCCCTTGGATTTGCTTGAATGGACTGTGACTTTTGACACCATTTCTTTTGGATTTCTTTGGATTATTATTTCGTGTTTTTCATTCTTTTACGGACATGCAGCTTTTCTTTTTAAATTCCCATTGTTGTTTGTTTGATTTTAATTCCATTCATGTTGTGTTTAATACAAATTTTTCTTCATACTTCGATGTGTGGTATTGTCTCATTGGTTTCATGCATGTAATGATATGGGTTTTCACATTCACTTGCAACCATTGTGTGTGTGTGTGTGTGTGACGGACATGTGTTCATTTACATACTTGCCATTGGGGTTGTATCATGTAATTGGCTTTTCTGTGTGGCTGGATGCAATACTTGGTTGGGTCTTTGTGCTGGGTAGACTGCCGTAAGGGCCATGATTGAGGATCATCAGGAGCTGGGGGCAGGGGGACATGAGTGGGGGCCTGCTGGCAGGTGCCCCTGACTGCTGGGGGCTGGGGGTGCAGGGGCACATGCGTGGGACATGAGTGGGGCCTGCTGGCAGGTGCCCCTCACTGCTGGGGGGTGGGGGTGCAGGGACACATGAGTGGGGGTCTGCTGGCAGGTGCCCCTCACTGCTGGGGGTGCAGGGGCACATGAGTGGGACATGAGTGGGGCCTGCTGGCAGGTGCCCCTATCTGCTGGGGGCTGGGGGTGCAGGGGGACATGAGTGGGGCCTGCTGGCAGGTGCCCCTATCTGCTGGGGGCTGGGTGTGCTGGGAGACATGAGTTGGTTATCATATTGCAACGTGACATGTGGCTTGGCTGGGGGGCATGCCCATGGTGGATGGGCTGCCTGCGGGACATGACCAGGGGTGCAGGGTAGTCCCCTGTGGTGTGGGCTGCCTGCAGGGGACGTTGAGGGGATAGAGGGGACACCTGGGAGGACCCACACTGCCAATTCACGTTTTGAAACTACCCGCGCACCCCTGAAATACACGTACCCCGATCCCCCAGGTCCAATTGCGTGTGAAACTTCCCACGCACCCCTGAAATACACGTACCCAGGCCAATCGCATGTGAAACTACCCACGAGTCCCTGAAATACACGTACCCCGCTCCCCCAGGCCCAATCGTGTTTGAAACTACCCACGCACCCCTGAAATACACGTACCCCGCACCCCTAGGCCCAATCGCGTGTGAAACTTCCCGCGCACCCCTGAAATACACGTACCCAGGCCAATCGCATGTGAAACTACCCGCGCACCCCTGAAATACACGTACCCCGCTCCCCCAGGCCCAATCGCATGGGAAACTACCCGCGAGCCCATGAAATACACGTACCCAGGCCAATTGCGTGTAAAAATTCATGCGAACAGTTATACACGTACCCCACTCGCACAGGCCCTTTCGTGTGTGGAAGTTGCCGCAAAACCCGTAATACACGTTCCCCGCTTGCCGTTTACTGTTTGGCAGTCCGGTAAACTAGTCCAGGGTTGGCGCAGCCCTTTGCGCTGGATTGGGGATTTTGATGGCTTTTCCTTGCGCGAGGACGTTCTTGGGGGCGTAACTGGCGCTGCTGCAGGGTCGCTGCGCCACTCTGCGCCACGGCTGCTTTTGGAGGCTAAAATCCGGGAAGACTGTGCGCCAGCCGCGTGCACCACTTTTGTGCGAATTTCTATGAATTACCCTGACAGTGTGATAAAGGTAAGAGGTTTCATATCCTTCTCAATTTAAAAGATCAACTTGTGGCATTGCCTCATACTTCAGTATTGAAAGACAGACGGTCATAAATATAATTATAACTAGGTTGCTGACCTCGGACAAATGTTTAGGGCAATCACAGAGAGAGTTAAGCCAGGATTTTCGAACCTCTATGAAAACTTGGTGCTCACACAGAAGGATCTCTGTCTTGGCTGGGTTAGATTTCAGTCTGTTCCACTCCATCCACAAAGTCCCCCTCAAACATACGGGTCTCTATTTCTTACAGATCCTCTTGAGACAGAGAACAATTATTATTTTTTTAACATTCTTTTTTTATTGACTTGACAGCACAACAAACAAAAACAGAGGGAGCCATATGGCACCGGCGTTGAGAAAAAGCAATGTGAATGTTAGACAATACATATTGAGTAAAACGCAGCATATTGGTAAACGGCAATATACACGGCATTGATACATACACCTTAACAGGTCATCATCCGAGGGGAACCACCTGGAGAGGTGGAGGGAGAAGTTGATGGTGAGGCCATGGCGGAGATATAGTCTCGAAATCTAGGCCAGACATCTCTCGGCCTGGAGTGTGGGTACTGCATCGCATACCACGACTGCTCAGTATCGTGAGCCCATGTGACCGATCTGAGCCATTGTGTATAGGTAGGCGCTCTAGGGCGGAGCCAACAAAGTAGTATATAGCGAACTGCCAGTAGCATGCAGAGACCTGTCAGTTTCTTAGAGTCGCGAGGTAACTGAGGAAAGTCGTGGAATAAGCAGTGCAGTGGGGTAGGGGTGATCGGGTATTCCAGAATGTCAGACAGTGTAGAGCAAATATCCAGCCAGAATTGGGATAGCCGGGGACAGAGCCACAACATGTGCATGTAGGTGGCTTGATCTGAGCCACATCCGGGACAGGAGGGGGGGTTGCAATTGAACATACGGTGGAGTCTCATAGGTGTATGATAGTATCTATGCAAGATCTTGAATTGGATAAGTTTGAATTTAGAGTTGTAGGAGACCTCGTGGGATAGAGCGCACATCTGAGACCACCTCTCATCAGTGATCTCAGACCCAAGGTCCTCCTCCCACCTGTGTCGCAGCGCAGCGCAGTGAAGTGGGGAGCCGCTCTAGTCTGTAATAAGGAGTAGAGCCTTGATACTTTGCCTCTAAAGGAAAGATAGGAGCAGAGCTCCTCCACTATAGGTTCATCGGGGCGCAAGGCAGGGAAGTCTGAATATCTGGATTTGAGATGTCCACGGAGTGAAGAGTACTGTAGCCACACCGAGGGTCGGCGTCTAAGTGAAGGAGGAAGGTCAGACCATTCTATAAAGTTTTTCTGCTCAAAGGCATTGCGCAGCGTCAGGAAGCCAGCAGCGGCCCATTGAGTGACCACTGAGAGTGGAATGTGTGGGACATCGGGTAGGAAGTTTCACAGTGGCAAATCCCCGTGGAACAGGTAGGGAGTGTTGACCATGGACCAGAATTTGGACAAAGACAGGGATGTACTGGTTACAGGATTCGAAGAGTTTGAATCAGGGGAGATTGGTTGGAGGACCAGGGAACCGATCACTCGGTCACAGTTAGCTTCTCGAGGCGAACATGTGGGGGGGGATCAATGGTATTAAACCAGTGTGCAGCAAACTGTTATTGGGCCACCACCCAGTATCTGATGAAATCGGGTGCGCTGAAACCGCCCAACGCCTTAGGGGCTGTTAGTGTGGATAGTTTAAGGCGGACGGCACCAGAGTGCCAAAGGAAGGTGTTACATATGCTGCGCAGTGTTTGGAAAAAAAAGTCCCCGGGCCATAGGGGCAGATTGGTAAATCGGTACAGTAATTGAGGTAATACAATCATTTTAAGTATTCCAATCCTGCCTGCTAGTGAGAGGGGAAGTTTAGTCCAGCTGGAGGTTTTAGCCTCAAGGTAAGTTAGGTAAGAATGGTAGTTGTCGTCTCGCAATCGTGACGTGTGCCGGGAGACCACCACCCCCAAGTAGGTGAAGCTGTCAGAAGACCAGTTAAACCCATGTAGAATAGGGGGGGGGGGGCTGTGTCAAGTCTGTAAGTGGAAATAATGTAGATTTGGAACAATTGACCTCTAAACCGGATATGTCCCCAAATCGAGCTACATCTAGCAGTATCGGCGAAAGATTGATTTCCGGGGATCGAACATACAGCAGTGTATCGTCTGCGTAGAGGGAGACTGTCGGTCTGGCCAGATGTGCGCAACCCTCTGTGTGAGTGTGATTGCCTAATCATGTCAGCGAAGGGCTCCATGGCAATAGCATAAATGAGCGGGGAAAAGGGGCATCCTTGGCGCGTACCTCTAGATATCGGGAAGAAAGAAGAACACCTATCCTCCGTACGGACCTTGGCTGACGGGGCGTTGTAAAGGAGCTTTATCCAGGTGCAGAAGTTAGGGCCGAATTTGCACTTCTCTAGAACACACCACAGGTATCTCCATGAGACTGAATCAAATGCCTTTTGCATGTCCAATGTAGCAGCCACTGCCTGTGTGGCCGGGCCGATTCTGCTGATTACATTGAAGAGTCTCCTTAAATTTAGGGAAGTGGATCTACCGGTGACGAAGCCGGCCTGGTCTGGGTGAATAATGTGGGACATGTATGGAGCTAAGCGGTTGGTAAGAGGTTTGGCAAATATTTTAATGTCGCTATTTATCAGTGAGAGGGGATGGTATGAGCTGCACTGCGTAGGGGTTTTACCTGGTTTAAGGAGCACTGTAATCAACGCCTCCCGGAGGGAAGGTGGAAGTATGCCCCTGTCACACGATTCTTCCCAAAGGGTCAGTAGGTGTGGCGCAAGTTGGGCCTTGTATAGTTTGTAAAAGTCCATCGGGAGTCCATCTGGGCCGGGAGCTTTCCCCGATGCCAGTGACTCGATGGCCTCCACTATTTCCTCTAGGGCGAAGGGCCTCTCGAGGGAGGCGCTAGCGTCGGTTAACAGGACTGATAAAGGAAGGTTCTCTAAATAGCAGTTGATTTCAGAAATCTGGGATCTGTCAGCCTCCGAGTATAGGGACGTGTAAAACGCGAGGAACTCGGAATTGATATCTTGAGGGGAGGTGGCAAGTGTGCCATCCGGTCTAGAAATGGCCGGTATGTTGGGAGCACTAAATTCGCGGCGTAGCAGTCTAGCTAGCATTCTGCCAGGTCGTTCACCTTCGCCGTATTTCCTCGCCGCTTGGGGGGAGTCCAGGAACTTAACCTCGCGCTCAGCTAGGCCACCGAACCTGTCCAGCTCAGAACCCAGCGTCGCTAGAATAGTCGGGGAGTGATCCACAGCGTATTGGGATTCGTAGACGGACAGGGCTGATTCGCTGGTAGCGATGTCGGCTCGGATACTCTTCAGTATACCACTGCTCTTGGAGATGGCAACCCCTCTCGTATGTACTTTGAAGGCTTCCCAGAGCACAGCTTGTGTTGAAAGAGAATTTATATTCATCTCAAAATACTCCTCGATAGAGGACTCAAGCTCAGAGGCAAAGACCTGGTCAAGAAGCGCGTGAGGGCTCATCCTCCACGGTCTTGTTTTATTGGCGTCCAATCCCCAGTTTAAAGAGATGAGTACCGGTGAATGGTCTGATAGTGTCCTGGGGAGAATGGCTAAGTGGGTTATGCATCTAATCAGTATGTCTGTGACAAGCCATCCATCTATTCTGGAGTGGGAATCGTGCACTGAGGAGTAAAAGGAGTATGTACGGTCGTCGGGATACAACAGGCGCCAAGCGTCCACCAGTGCCAGGCGGGGCAGCGAGGTCAGGATAGAATATGCTGCCCTAGACAGTTGGCGAGGACGAGAACCCGATCTATCCAGGGTGACGTCCAATATTGTGTTGAAGTCCCCGCCCCATAGAATAGGAATCAGGGGGTAGCTCTCGAGCAGAGTGGACAGGTGAAGGTAGAAGTCAGGGTCATTGACGTTGGGACCATATATGTTCAGGATAATTATTTCTTGATGTTGTAATGTACCAACAGTGAGCACAAACCCTCCAAGTGGGTCTATGTGGGAGTGCTGACACGTGAACTTCAGGCTTCTATGTATTAGGGCATGGGTGCACAACATACAGCCCGCGGGCCAGTTGCGGCCCGCCATGCCCTTTTGACCGGCCCGCGAGGCACAAAGTGTCTTCCGGGCCGGTGAAAACACTGGCCCTCATTGGCTCAGCACACTCACGCATCACGTCGCTCCTACGAGCCACGTAATGCGTGTGTGCTGCACCAATGGAGGGCCAGCACTACGGCTGGCGTGGTCCATAAGGCTTGATGCCGGAAGGCATTTCAGCCTTGGACCACGCCAGCTGTAGTACGATTCCAGCTTACCTGCCGCTTACCTGCCTGCCTTCCAGCACGCCTCCGGTAAGTGGTCTGTTTGTGTGCCGGGTTTGTTTTGCTTTATGTTTGTGTGTGTATGTTGCGGGGGGTGTGTGTCAGATGTGTATGAATGTTTGTATTTGAATGTATTTTGTGTGTATGTTGAGATGCGGGGGTGGGGGGGTGTGTCGGATGTGTGTGTTTGAATGTATTTTGTGTGTATGTTGAGATGCGGGGGTGGGAGGGTGTGTCGGATGTGTATGAATGTTTGTATTTGAATGTATTTTGTGTGTATGTTGAGATGCGGGGGTGGGGGGGTGTGTCGGATGTGTGTGTTTGAATGTATTTTGTGTGTATGTTGAGATGCGGGGGTGGGGGATGTGTCGGATGTGTATGAATGTTTGTATTTGAATGTATTTTGTGTGTATGTTGAGATGCGGGGGTGTGGGGGTGTGTCGGATGTGTATGAATGTTTGTATTTGAATGTATTTTGTGTGTATGTTGAGATGCGGGGGTGGGGGGGGTGTGTCGGATGTGTATGAATGTTTGTGTTCGAATGTATTTTGTGTGTATGTTGAGATGCGGGGGTGGGGGGGCATGTCGGATGTGTATGAATGTATTTGAATGTATTTTGTGTGTATGTTGAGATGTGGGGGGGTGTGTGAATGTTTGTATTTGAATGTATTTTGTGTGTATGTTGAGATGTGGGGGGTGTGTGTGAATGTTTGTACTTGAATGAATTTTGTGTGTATGTTGAGATGCAGAGGTGGGGGTGTGTGTCGGATGTGTATGAATGTTTGTGTTTGAATGTATTTTGTGTGTATGTTGAGATGCAGGGGTGGGGGGATGTGTCGGATGTGTATGAATGTTTGTATTTGAATGTATTTTGTGTGTATGTTGAGATGCGGGGGTGGGGGGTGTGTTGGATGTGTATGAATGTTTGTGTTTGAATGTATTTTGTGTGTATGTTGAGATGCGGGGGTGGGGGGATGTGTCGGATGTGTATGAATGTTTGTATTTGAATGTATTTTGTGTGTATGTTGAGATGCAGGGGTGGGGGGATGTGTCGGATGTGTATGAATGTTTGTGTTTGAATGTATTTTGTGTGTTTGTTGAGATGCGGGGGTGGGGGGGTGTGTCGGATGTGTATGAATGTATTTGAATGTATTTTGTGTGTATGTTGAGATGTGGGGGGTGTGTGAATGTTTGTATTTGAATGTATTTTGTGTGTATGTTGAGATGTGGGGGGGTGTGTGTGCGTTTGTATTTGAATGTATTTTGTGTGTATGTTGAGATGCGGGGGTGGGGGGGTGTCGGATGTGTATGAATGTTTTGATGTGAATGTTTTTTGTGTGCTGAGTTGGGGGGTGTGGGTTCGGGTCTGTATGGGTGCTTTTTTGAGAGTTTGCTGATTTGGGGGGGTGGGGGGTTCGGGTCTGTATGGGTGCATGTTTGTGTGTGTGCTGAGTTGGGGGGGTGGGGGGTTCGGGTCTGTATGGGTGCATGCTTGAGTGTGTGTGTGCTGAGTTGGGGGTGGGGGTTTGGAGTTGGGGGGGTGGGGGGTTCGGGTCTGTATGGGTGCATGTTTGTGTGTGTGCTGATTTGGGGGGTGGAGGGTTCAGGTCTGTATGGGTGCATGTTTGTGTGTGTGCTGAGTTGGGGGTGGGGTGTTCGGGTCTGTATGGGTGCATGTTTGTGTGCTGGGGTGGGGGGGTTCGGGTCTGTATGGGTGCATGTTTGTGTGTGTGCTGAGTTGGGGGGTGGGGGTTCGGGTCTGTATTGGTGCATGTTTGTGTGTGTGCTGAGTTGGGGGGTTTGGTGGGGGTGAGGGGGCCATGGGGCATAGTGTTTGGTTGGTGGTGAGGAGGCCATGGGGCATAGTGTTTGATTGGGGGTGAGGGGGACATGGGGCATAGTGTTTGGTTGGGAGTGAGGGGGCCATGGGGCATAATGTTTGGTTGGGGGTGAGGGACATGGGGCATAGTGTTTGGTTGGGGGTGAGGGACATGGGGCATAGTGTTTGGTTGGGGTGAGGGGGCCATGGGGCATAGTGTTTGGTTGGGGGTGAGGCGGCCATGGGGCATAGTGTTTGGTTGGGGGTGAGGGGGCCATGGGGCATAGTGTTTGGTTGGGGTGAGGGGGCCATGGGGCATAGTTTTTGGTTGGGGTGAGGGGGCCATGGGGCATAGTGTTTGGTTGGGGTGAGGGGGCCATGGGGCATAGTGTTTGGTTGGGGGTGAGGGGGCCATGGGGCATAGTGTTTGGTTGGGGTGAGGGGCTATGGGGCATAGTGTTTGGTTGGGGGTGAGGGGGCCATGGGGCATAGTGTTTGGTTGGGGGTGAGGGACATGGGGCATAGTGTTTGGTTGGGGGTGAGGGGGCCATGGGGCATAGTGTTTGGTTGGGGTGAGGGGGCCATGGGGCATAGTGTTTGGTTGGGGGTGAGGGGGCCATGGGGCATAGTGTTTGGTTGGGGGTGAGGGGGCCACGGGGCATAGTGTTTGGTTGGGGGTGAGGGACATGGGGCATAGTGTTTGGTTGGGGGTGAGGGCCATGGGGCATAGTGTTTGTTTGGGGGTGAGGGACATGGGGCATAGTGTTTGGTTGGGGCGAGGGGGCCATGGGGCATAGTGTTTGATTGGGGTGAGGGGGCCATGGGTCATAGTGTATGGGGCATAGTGTATCTAGGGTCAATAAAATATATATATAAGTTAATTAAACAGGCGAGATACAATAACTAAATAGAAATAAATTATAACAATGGAAAATGTGTAGTACAAAATGTAAGTTTGAAATGCAAATAAAAATCGTTACCCCTCAAAAACATTCTTTTTTCATGTGTTTATTACAAATTGGGGGTTTAAAAAGCCTCCTGCCACGCCCCGCCTACCGCCCCGCCCACATTTACTTTTCGGCCCACTATAGCCCTCATGTAAGGTACTTTCGGCCCTCTGTCAAAATCAGTTGTGCACCCCTGTATTAGGGTGAGGGTGCCACGGCTCTGTGTGGAATAATTAGTATAATATCTCTGGGGGCCCCATTGTTTGGCGAATCGTTCACATTGCTCCGAGCGAGCGTGGGTTTCCTGTAGACATAGGATCTCTACTCTGTGGCGTTCAGTGTGAAGCTGAATCTGCCTCATCTTTTTATAGTTGCCTAATCCCCTGATGTTCCAGCTCATAAAAGTCAGAGTTGTGTCAGCCATATCTGAAGAGGTGATGGTGGAATAGGTGAAAGTGGATTCTAGTCAAATATAAAGCGTGTACCCTGGGTGTATATGGTCGCCCGACTATACATATGAATTGGTTGGGTGCGGCGCCTCTGGAGGCTGTCAAGACTTTTTTAAACCATAACGTTCCCATCTTACCCCCCACCCACATCCCTCACCCAATCAGAGGGACGAAACCCAAACAAAACCAAAACAACCATAAACGCTTAGGCAGCAACGCCTGGGGGTCTGTTAGCAGCCGGGCGATGGCGCGCCGGACTGGGAAGAGCGTAAGGAGAGTTATGCTACATTTCCTTCTGGATCAAGTAGGGCGTTTAGAGTGACTGCGGGTTGCATCAGGACCAGATCTAAAAGCAAAGGACCCATAGGAGATTGGGGTAGAGCCGTGCGCCCAACAGGGCATCAACAGACACTGGGGGGGGAGGGGACCTAGTCTGTAGGAACCAGGGTCCCGGGGCCCGATCAACAGAGGTAGCTTGGATAATATGCCGGGCAGCTCCGAGACTGGGGCCCAAAAAGAAACGGTTATTGCAGTCTGCGATGCAACAGCATGGCGCGGAACATACCTACATAGAGAGGTAATGGAGCAACATTAGCAACATGAACAGCAACAAAGTACGATGAAAGTGACCATCGTGGGGGAGGAAGCGCCGTGGCAGTCCCGACCCGAGGGCCCAGGTATGGTAACAAATATTGAGAAACATGAAACCTATATCAAACTGTTTAGATGAACCAGGCATATGTTCGTCTATATATTTCAAGGCGTCTTCTGGGATGGTGAAGAAGTATGTTTGGTTGGAGTGTTTGATCCTAGTTTGGTGAGGAAGAGCATGGAGTACTTGACTCCCAAGTCACGGCACAGAGAGGCAATGGAGCAATATTGAAAAAATGATCAAACAATAAACTGCAATGAACAGTGGCCATCGTGGGGGAGGAAGAGCCCCGGCGGAACTGAACAGTGGCCTAGGTATGATGACAGACCTTGGAAACCAAACAGCCAATGAACTTCGGTAAACAAGTGGCCATCATGGAGGAGGAAGCGCCACAGTGGTACCACACGTGACTTAGGTGCGGCAATAACCATTAACACATATGAGGTTTGTGTTAACAATGCTTAGGTCAGCCCGGGATGTGTTCATCAATACATTTCGAGGCTTCTTCCGGGATGGTGAAAAAGAATGTCTGGTTAGCGTGTTCAATCGTTAGTTTAGCAGGGAAGAGCATGGAGTACTTGACTCGTAAGTCTCGAAGTCTCTTTTTGACCGCTAGGAAGGTCTTACGTTCTTGTTGCACAGCCACTGAGTAATCCGGGTACAGGTGTATCCTCGCCGCCCCAAGATGCAGCTCTCCCTTGGACCTAGCCGCACGGAGCAGGGCATCACGGTCGCGGAAATTCAGGATTCTGGCTATGATGGGTCGGGCGGGGCACCCGGTCTGGGCTTCGCGGTCAGCGTGCGATGGGCTCTTTCTACTGCGAACTGCGCTGAAAGCTTGGGGTTATCAAGGAGTGTTAGAAGGGTGCGCTCCACATAGTCCTCCATTGGTTCCCTGATGTTGTCCTCTGGTATGCCGACGATGCAGAGGTTATTCCGCCTGGAGCGGGATTCGAGGTCGTCATTTTTCTTTTCGACCATCAAGACCCGGCTGGTCACAGTGGTCACAGCGGCGCGTAAGGAACCCAAGTCGTCCTCCCCGGCGCAAACCCTCGCCTCAACCTCGGCCACCCTACCGTCAGTTCTTTCGATATGGGCCTTTATGGATGAGATGGTCCCATTCATATCGTCTAATTTAGTGTGCAGGGTAGTGAAGGCCTCACGCATATTCTCGAGCATTTTCTGCGAGTCATCAGGGGCTGAGGATGCTGTGGTGGTCCGTGATTCCTCCGGATGGTCATTCAGCGGCTTGGAGGGCATCTTGGCGAACATATTCAATGAGCTTTGCTTCTTGCTAGCTCCGGCTCCCTTAGTCATGGTGTCAGGCCGCCTCTGGCGCCAAGGGCCCCACTAGGATGCAGTGGGACAGGCCTCCAAACAGTGCCCCACGAGTATCCCAGGGGGAGGATAGGGCAGGGACAGCGCCAAGGGAAGCCGGAGGGAGCGCCAGTGAGGCCCCACCAAGGCACACAGCGCCAGCGGCGAGTCAACGAGAATCCAGGGGCGTCCAGATTTGAAGTTAACCCAGGATATTCAGGGAGTGATGTAATATAGGAAGATATAGCACGGGCTGTCTGTAGAAGGGTGGTTTGTGAAACGGGACAGCAGAGCTCAAAGCGAGGGGCTCTGGCCCCTGCGGGGGAGCTATGAGTGAGGCGAATCAGGTGCCACCGCGGTCTCGAACCCCCAAGTCCCAGGGCGTAGGACGTATGCACAGCCAGCACAGGTGTGGGGCAGTGAGTGGGACCGCAGATCGTAGTTTGGTTCAGTTAGGGCGGCAGGGACCACATGGAAGCAGCACTGCAAGTTGCACTGTCCTGTACTTAAAAGTAGTGAGGGCACACAGGTTACTGGTTCAGTATGGCTGCATCACTTTGAGAAGGCGGGGAGGCAGTGTCCCTGAAGTGGGAGGGTAAGGATGTTATTTGTAGGCTGCCTGCGTGGGCCTGAGCGCCCCGGAAAGCACGCCTAGCCGGTAGATGGTATAGTGGTTGGTGGAGGACAGCAGTTCAGTAGGCGAGTCCCAGCGCAGTTATAAAGAGAGAAGAGCCAATAGTCCGTGGCTTAGGAATGGTGCTGAGGCAGGGTATATCACCGTGGGTTGTCCAGCAAGGGTCAGGATCCGATCAGGTATTGGGAAGGCAATGTTCCTGAAGCAGAAGGGTAGGGCGTTCAGCAAGGTATTATCGGTGGGCTGCCAGTGTGGACCTGGATGTACCGGGGAGGTCGCCCAGAGGGTGGATAGCAAGGTGGTTGGCGAGGGTCCCCAGATTAGCCCAGGCGCGCACTCGCGCAGTCACGGGGAGAGAGAGGAGTCAATTGTCTGTGGCATAGGAGTGGAGGTGAGGCCAGGTATTCCAGCGAAAGGCCGCCCAGCGAGGGTAATTGTCTGATCAGGCACTGTTGTTGGGGTCCTCCAGTCAGTATCCAAGAAGGGGGGGGCGGGCAGAAGCGGACAAGGGTGCCGCGTGGGAGGCCCGGTCCACCAGTGCGGGGCCCCGCAGCCGTGCCAGCCTGCGGTCAGCGGGGGAACCGAGTAGTCACCGCAATAGCGGGAAAAGGATGGTGGTCTGTTAGGCCGGCGGGCGGTGAGTAGGGCGGCCGCAGGGACCGCCGGAGCCAGGTACACTCGCCCCCTCCACACGCCCTACCTTGTTGAAGTCTGGTGCCGCGGTCGTGAAGAGGAGCGGCAGGGAGGGGGGAGGCCAGGCGAAGCGGAGGCTGGGGGGCAGCCGCGGCCCAGGTGCAAGCGTCCGCCGGGGGATCCGGTGTCCAGTCGTAGCAGTCGCAGGGGGCCGCGGCCCGACACAGATGGGCTGGCAGGCCAAGGCAGTCTCTCGCTGGATGTCAGTGCCCCTCCCCCACCGCGGCCCGAAACGCTGCGTTCACAAGTAGAGGAACGTGCCGTGGTCCTAGGAGCCGCGAGGCGGGGAGAGTGGGTAGCTGCAGCCGCCGGCCGTTTAGAGGGGCACAGACAGGTTCCGAGGGCGCGTTTAGCGCCGAAACTTTACAGGGATGCAGCAGGGATGCTCTTGGAGCCTCGCCGGCAGCGCAGTAGGATGAGGCAGCGTACAAGAGGAGAAAAGGCAGGATCTGTCGCTCTGTCAGTCCGGAGCGGTACGCTAGGCGGCCATCTTACTTTGGCGCAACAGCGCCCCCCCAGACAGAGAACAATTCAAATGGCTTTTGCATTTGTTTAAAATCTCTTTCCATGGTGTCTTAATTGTTTGGCTATTATGCTTTTTAACTTATAATTAAATTCAGGTAACTAACTTTTTTCAAAATTTTCGAACAATAAGTCTCTACAAATAACCGCGAGACGAAAGTGCTAAACTAACCATGCATTTTTATTTATTTTCACCCTATATAACCATACTGCAATACAGATTTGTGGGTGTATAAAATCTATGTGTTTGTGAAATGTAAAGGTTGATTGGTTCATAAGGTTAATGCAATTTGGTAAATGTGTTTTCAAATTCTTAATCATGTCACAATGTGGCTTTGTAGCATACCTCAATGTAGCATTGCTTTACCGCATGGCAGTTCTTAGATTAATTAACATTTTATGTTTCAACAGGTTGCCTGTCTTATACGGGTTCCTTCTGAAGTTGTAAAGCAGAGAGCACAAGTATCACCGTTATTCACAACATATCAGGTGCTTGCCAACACATTGCGTCAAGAGGTAAGTTCAACAGTTTAAATAAAAAAAATGTACATCCTTGAACTGTTCTGTGTCTTGGCAGGAAATAACTATGTAAACAATTTTTCTGTAGTGGTATAGGTTCCAGGATCCTTTAGCAAAGGTCCGAACAATGCAACTTTAGATATGTGTTTGTAGCACAGTGTGTTTTATTTGAAATATCTCAAAAGTTCGAGTTTTTATACCTTTTAGTGAACTTTCTGAAAATATTATGCTGAAATGGAATAATGCATGAGTTTTGAAAGTCACATTAACCTTCATCAGATGATAAAATGCAAATATGAGGGGAAACAATAATGCATTTTATACATCAAGAGCTGGCATGTATGTAATGCAACACTGTGAATGTCTTATCGAAGGAGAGTCTTGCATTTGGGAGATCTCCATTCTGTACCAAAACCAATACATCCTGTAGTGTGTTTCCATCCTGCTTGATGTGATGACCCACTTGTGTGTACTCCGAGACTTGTTTGCCATTAACAAACATACTTATTTTCACATTCACTAACCCCTGGCCTTAGAAAGTGTTTCCCCCTGTTTTGAAATAGACACAAGGCTTGCCTGCTTTAACTATGTAAATTGTAGGAAAGCCCCCATCAGAAACTACTAGGGAAAAAGGCCTGCAAGGATTACAAGCTTTATTTCCATACAAAAGGAAAAAGCGACATCAAAGAACTCTGCTGTCGCGGAACGTTCTGGCAAAATCTGCATGAGCAGTACATTTTAACGATGCATAATGTCATTACATACAGTAGGAACCTGTGCTGCTGATTGGTGAGACCCTACACATAGGTCACCTGCTCCATGGGGATGCCAGGCCATTGGTCCCAGCTCTGCCCGTCCATCTTCCTCCACGTAGGCGATGTTGCAGTCATCATTGGTCAGCAGATGGCCAAATAACAATTATTATTGCTAACTAAGAAAGACACATCTCTTTGTATGTAGCATTACACCTGGTACGAACAGACAGGGGCCCAGGGGGAAAGCTGAGGTCATACTAACTCACACACTTCACTCGCTCCCAGACACAACAGCATTTCTCCAAGGTCTCCCAGCTTCGTTCTGGCTATAATGTCATCCCTCCCTGCACCTCCCAGCACAAATCACGTGGCCTAGGAGTGAAGGCAGTAGTACCTTGCTTTCTGATTTTTCTGATTGATCAGGGGCCCAACAGGTTATGGTCAATGGTCTGGAGTTATCTGGTATGTTGGAATTCATGGGTCCTAAAGCCAGGGCATTGGGGTGCTATAACGTAGGATTGGAACTGGTGGGGGTTGGGGGCCCGTTTCCCTCCTTTCTCGTGGGATCGCACTGTTCACAGACACTCAGTTCTCCTCCCGTTGCTTTGCAGGGCACATTCTTCCCAGGGTGCGAGGGATGGCAACATTTTAGGACAATTAAGGGTTTTATGGGGCTGTGGAGCTCGTGCCTTTCTCATCGGTGTGTGTGGGATACAACCTATTCCCTTGCTCATGTTCGCAGCCTAGGCCTGGAGTGCAGATGTCTAAGTTTTGTGCCGCAGTTTGTCTGCTAGTATCTAAGATGGCTATTATTCTAACATGTGTGCTGCCCCATAAACCACACAGTAATGTAATAGTGCAGAAGCCCTACGGGCATCCCCCTCACCCCTGGTCTCTTACAGTATCTGCGGCTGCCTTTGTCTCATCCTAAAACGCTTGGGGGTGCGGGAAGATCATGTCACCTTCCCAACATTATGCAAGCATCTTTTAAGCAGTACAGTATTTCTGACTAGTTTGTGGTCAACCTAATATTTCTGCTGATTTAAAGCTTTTACATAAGATGATCAAAGCACTGCAATTACTGAATGCCATCCTTGGGTGTATAAATCTCATTACTGTTTCTTTCCTTCTCACATCTGTGTTTTAAACCTTGATGAAGTCCATCTATGTGATTATTCCATCTCCGCAAAGTATTTCAGTTAGTTCACTAATTAGGATAAAAAAATCAAACATTTGTGATTTATGTAAAAGTGTCCGGACACATGTAAGGGGTCAGTAATGTGAGACGGACAACTGCTTGTAGTTTTCTCAAAGTGAGACATTTTATTAATGTAAATGATTTCAAATATCGCCTTGCTTGCCCTACTCTACCAAGGAATTCCCAACTTAGTCTAAAGAATAAAGGAACAATTTTTAGCATGGGTAAACTGACCCTCATTCTAAACCACACACATTCAAAGAACATTATAAAGCAACATACGACAATAAACAATCTTGAACAATCTTTGCATGACCTTCCTTGTCCTGGGTAAGATCCTTTCCCCCAGGTTTTAAAGTCTGCTTCAAAATGTTCGAAGGAAAAGAAAAGTCTTGAAACAGTTCTTATCAGTTCCAAGTCAAAATAAAGTTCATCAAATAAAAATCCTCTGGTAACAATTCTCTGGTTTGGTTGAAAATATCCCCTTCCAATTCCAGCAAAGAAAATAGCACCAGTGGTAATCCTGTGTTTCCACTCCAAGATTATTTGCCAGAGTTCAAAAGAATAGTTACTTGTAGGACTTCTCCAGCTACAACTTTACAATGAATTAGAACTTCTGCAGTACATTTGGTATATTTTTTAGTATGTTTCTTTCTGGGTTGCTGCTTCCTTTTAACAATCACTCTTCTACTGTTGTTACTATGAGAACAGTCACCTTTGTCCCACAGTATGCCACTACTTCAAACCACTCCAATGTGGCAACCACTGACAACTTTGTATACCACCACAGTTCAAGTACTTCTACCAGTGCTTTGTACTTCTTAATTATCAGGCAAAGTCTGAGAAGACACTCCGACCTCTTTAGGTAGGCAAAGCCCTCTTCTCTTTTTTGACTTTCTAAAAAGTGGCATCCTCCCTGCTTCTTACGTCTATCTAACTGCCACAAGGATGGCCTGTCTCTACCCACAAGACTTGCCTCCTTTCAGCTTCAGAAGTCTTTTAGCATGTCAGGGTCATCTGTGTAAATTCTTTACAAGCACCCAGCTCCCCTTCGCTAAGCTTTCTCACACCTTTTCTGTCCAACTAATCACCCAGAAGCCATAGTGCCACTCTTTCAGCTTCAGGTTACAATGACACACTTATAGCTGCCGCCACTAGACTGTTGACAACTCCTCAGATTAGGTGGATGGGTTTTAACCGGACTTGTGTCATTATGTAAAGGGTTCACCTATTGGCTTGTGTAATGTGTGTTATCCTCTTCAGTATTGTGACTTCTTAAAACAGTAAAGAATGTCAATTCTGGATAATACAAGGTAATTCAAAGTAAAAACATAATTAGGCACATGCGACCACTCTTTAAGGTAGATTTGTAAACTTAAAGCGTTGCATATATCTGTATTCCTGTGTAGTATTGAGGAGGCAATTTCTGACCTCTCTCAGGAAACACAATTGGTCACACACGATCTTCCTTTGATACAGTTTTCACTTGTTATTACTTGAATCTCTTGTGAGACGTTAATGTTAGGTTTTCGGAATGGATTCACCAAGCGTTGTTTCTGTACAATTAAGAACAGGTGGCCACTCCGGTAAATCAAAAAGAGTTCAAAAATGGACGGAACAGCTTCTTACTTCTCACACGAACAACCCAGTGTTTGGAATAAGCATGAGTGCTACATTTCCAAAATCAATCAACAGTTTAAAGATGCTGCACAACTTTTAATCACTTTACATTCTATGCAAGTTATTTCAGAGCTGGTTAAAGTTACCGGCAAGGCTTCTGAAGTGAATCTGAATGCCGTGCTTCACTCACCGGCTTTAGGGACTCTGTGGTTGCGGTGTGCTTTGCTTCCCTAATTTCCTTGACCATTGCTACTACTTCAGGCTCACTTGGGGCCCACACTCTTTTCCAGCACGGGTGTTTCCGGTCCGGCCACCTTAATCGGGCGTCTCTTTCACTCCCGAGACATTTGGCTTGCCTTCAGCTTCTGCTCCTGTATGGTCTTGTCTCTGCAATCACAGCTACTCGGTCACATGGGGAAAACTTCACTTTCAGCACGTCTTCCACTGTTCAGCCTCTGCAATACAGGTTTTGGCAACACAGGACCCTCTCAGAACTTGCAGGTGAAATCTGCTGCCTCCACATTCTGGTTTCTCGTCAGTGCTCCCACTTCCTTGTGAATTGCCAGCCTCATGCTTATTCTCTACTACTACTGCCAGCTCCTTCTCCCTCTGCTTTCTTGCTGGGGACTTTTATGCCTCACAGGTTTGTCAATAGGCCTCAGGTGTGAGTCATTAGCTTCAATTGCCTGACTCCTGCAATGGCTACTAGGCTTAATTGCCTGACCACTAAATCTACATCTCTTCAGCCCACTTCCTCGTCTCAGTTGCTCTATGATTCTGTGACATGTAGTTTGTTTTAGCAAAGTTTGTTTTTCCTGCTTCTTGATCATTTATAAGGGTAGATTGAACTCCCTTCATATTTTTAACAGAGGCGCTTTGGGTTTTAACTATTAGAGCGGAAGATGGTTTAGAGAAGATTAGACTTCCACATACCTTGGTATTATACCACTTGGATTGAAAAGGTAGTTTAGTTTTAAATACCAAAAAGGTATTTCTTTTGGTATAGGGTGCTTTAATGTTTAAACCTTTGGGTTCACAACCTTAGATTTAATAAGAGGTTGAGAAACATTGCAATGACAATAAGCCATAATCTCGTTTGGCAGAGTGGTAAGAGTCTCCCCATCAGAGAATAAATACTGTGTTGCATCCCACAGATTCTCCTCACTACCCTGGGCCTTGTCTCCACCCAGGTGATCCTCCAGCAGCACACCACCCCCAGGTTTGGCATTAGGAAGCATCTGCCTTCCCCTGGCCACCTGGAAGGAGACTTTAGGCAGGGTTTCACTGAGGGTTCTGCAGCATTCTTCACACACAGCAACAGGAGTTGCTTACTCTTTAAAGTTGTTGGTTAAATCATTTGAATCAGGTCTCTCAACTCTTACTAGAATTCCAAAATCAGACCTTTGTAGGTCCTAGTTGCCTTTCTGTAGAATCTGTACTAAAAGGATATTGCCTGTGCCTCTGTGGTATAATTTTTCGAGTGAACCAAGCATGTCATATTTCCATGAAATTTGGATATGTGTCATGACGACTGCATGTGTGGAGTTTTAAAAATCCAAATTGGAGTCTATGTTTGGATTCTAAGAAAATGGGTGGTCAGAGGTCTTCTTGAATGTTTTAATAGGGCATTTCAGTATAATTTACTGTAGTTCCTTGGTGATTTTAGTTCATGTCTAAAAAAGGTCTTTGGTGCAACACATAATATGTATGTATTTATTAGTGACATATGTTGAATTGTAAAAATATATACCTGATTCATAGTTCTCAAATTGTTTGCTGGAAAAACTGGGACTACTAATTTAAAATAAACCATTCCCCTCACGAATATTCTTCTGGTATGGATAAACCCATTTAAACCTGCGTTGGAACCAAGCAATGACATACCTGACACATTATAGATGTGGTTCAACAAACCACCTTTTTGAGTATTTCTCATTGGAAGAGGTTGGACCAAACACCAAAAGATCTTTGTCACAATTTACAAGCTATATGGATCATTTTCAGGTGAACAATGTCAAAGAAGCCTCACTGCAAAGTGGGCCTTTCTCCAGATATTCATCCCCTTTGGAGATCCGTGTCCAAATAATAAATATACTGTAGAACGTAATATCCAGACATTGTAGCCAACAGAAAGTTCCAAAACCTAATATCTTAACAAGTCTTTTAGCATCCTGGCTTCCCTATGTTTTCAATACAATTGTTCCAATGTTCAGCCAACCAAAAGAGTTCCCAAAATCTTAATCCAAATATCCAGCCCTAACCTCATGAAGCAAAATAAACAAGTTCTCCTGGGAAGACGATTTACGGATTTACTCCCAGTCTGCTCTTATCCTTTCATCCTGCTTTTGCCAGCTTTGACAAGTTCTTAAAGTCTTTTTACCAGACTCCTTCTATTAGGCATTCCTGTAGCCTCTGATTTCTACAGTGTGCACTAGGCTTCTCGTAAAGCTGGTGGCATACTTCAGGTTTCTTCCCAACGTTTGGTTGTGTTTTCCAATCACAATAGATCCCTCCCAGACCTCTGGCTTCTTCAACTTTCAAAGTGGGTCTGACAATAGGTCTCTTCCCAGGCATTGAGTGCCACAACATTCACTTTAATGGGTATTTTTCCTCTCCACATTCCGGATCCTCCTGCCATGACATCCTCCTGACAAAAAGAGAACTGTGGCGAGTGACTGTATCATGAGGCATTGAGAGCATATGAGTGGCATCAGTGTTGTCATTATTGGCACAAGGGGGGGATTTTTCAGGGACCGGTGACCCCACAACTTCCACTTTGCATACCTGTGGCAGAGCTTCTTTTGAGTTTAATTTTAGAAAGCCTCCTGCTTCACGCTGAGAAGGGTCACTCCTTCCCCCCCACACCACCCCTATGACAGGGTCAAGACCCTGACACAATTGTCACATAATTCATACAAATTAAGACAATACAATGATCATCAATACAATATTTCATAAATAACACAAACATTTCCAAAAAAAGCCATATGATCTACACCTAGCTGATCAGTACCTTCATGATGATATCTTCAAGACTTTTGATCTCCTTAGTCAGGCTCTAAAAAGGAACTTGGCTCTAAGAAGGTGGTTGACAGATCATCAGTTCGAACACAAAAAAGCATAGCTTACTCAGTCTATCTAATGCCGTAGGTAACAAATCTAGGTTTCAAGTAAGTCTTCTAAGATCAAGGTAGAGAGGGTAGATTAAAAAGAAGTGTGTTTCACTTTCTCTTTCAGACTTCTAAAAGCATCTATCAGAGATGCTATTATCCCAATTATGTATGCGTGGTGATAACGGCAAGATGTCACATCTAGATTTCATGAAAAGGAGTCTTCGTAATTTTGGATTCAAGATATCCAGATATTTCTCATAACCCAGAGTATGTTTTCTCTTCCAGTAAAGGCATAACAATGCTATACTTTGCAGTTAAGTAACTAGCATCCCATCCTCATACAGTTGATATTTAAACGTAATTGAGGCTTGGGTTGTCATATCAATACTTTCTGATTTAACCAAAAATCTGAATAGCCTTGGCTGACCGTGAGTTTTCGAATGTAAATAAACCATAAGATGCCCCCGCACCCCCTTCTTGTGACAAGACATCTCTAACTGCATCTCTATACTTGGTTAATGTCGGTGCACTCCAAAGTCTAGTCCAGTACAACAACGGTTTGATCAGTGCTAATCGGCTTATACTATGTAGATTAAGCTCTGATAACAGTGGGATTGTTGGACTAATGATAGGGATCCCAAAGATATTCTATAGGAAGCCAGTATCTGTCGCTACTAGATGTTTGATAACCATTTGACCCAACAGTTCAGCTCTGTTCAGGGCTTGTAGCTGATGGGGTTCAATGGATACTTTCAGAGGACTCCCACCAGAATCTCCATGTTTGGGGATCTATTGTGACTGCATGATCATTTGTCTCTAGTACCCTTGATATGTTGGGTTGCCCTATGTCCCCTAATGTTGATGGCCAATAGTCGATCAGTGCAATTAGATTTAATATATTAATGTTGGCGTGTAATGAGTAATGCTTCCACAGCCTTTTTAATCCTTAGAATGTTAAGTTGGACCTTAACTGCCCGTATCCTCCTCAAAACCTTTCTGGAGGAGGTGGACTTCACACTGATCTCAAGTCCTCCAAGATCTTGCAGCACGCCTCTTCCAAGAGACGTGTCTGTTGCCCTTTCTTTGTGGAAAAGGATATTATTTTTCCCTGATTGTTGCCCTAAAGGCACCCAATGTATAGGCTTTGCTGGTATCGTGGGGTGATTTGACGGTAAAAAAACTCTTCAATGTTCTCTTTGTCACCTAAGGTAGGTTTCATAACGGGGTATTTTATGTAATGGACAATCATTTCTCCTATCTTCGTAGTCGATCTGAGAGTAAGTGTGTTGGACAGATGAGAAAAAGAGGTAATCCAATTTGGTAGTGTGTGTCTGCCGCCAGATTTGTAGTAACCCCATAGCTGCTATCTTCATTCTAATCATTTTTGAAGTAGCCCTTGATCTCCAGTGGGAATGTAAGGATCTGTCGCATTTTGAATCCCTTGCTAGGTTAAAGCCTCTGCATAAGAATATTTTACCTTCCGCAAAAGAGACCAAACAGTCTAGTACATCTAACAGGAAGGAGTCTTATGCAAGGGTAAACATCACCCCCCCCACACTTTCATAAATAGATATTGGCCTTTTTGATCAGCTATATGGTTTGCAATCTGCCATAGGCATTCCCTATGTAGTGCTGTTAGTACACCAGCAGTTTTAGAATCGGCTGTGAGTTGTAAGATGCACAGTTAAATCTGTTTACTGAATCTTTGGGTCTCATTCGCTAATAAGGGAGTCTCCTGGAGACTAACAACCACGGGAATGTTTGCAGAGAGTTACCTTTTTGTTCTTTAAGGGTATGTCGAGGCCCCTTATATTAAGTGATAGGAAGGATGCCATGTCTCAGATAGGTGTTTCCTTTCCCAGATTCATTTATCCTGTGCATTGATCTTTTGTAGCTGTCCATTTGTATTCTGTGGGTCAACGCCACTGTGTATTTTGCATTTGAGTGATGTAGTTCACTATTAGGAGTATCCTGACTATAGACACCCTAGCTCTCATCGAGCTGTGGGTTTGTGCTAGTCACTGTGACTGACTGCTGAAAAAAGAAGTCTTTCGAGTGAATTTTATAAGGAAGGAAAGAGAAATAATAACAAAGGAGCACAACTGTGGGCGCCATCCACACAGAAATCTTTATTCTATGAGGGAGCAAATTCATCTCTGCTAATGAACCGTGCCTAATAAGTTCAACTCTTTGGCGGTGGTGGCAGCATACCTTTTTATCCCCTCCCGCAGCCCAGAACCAATCTCAAATGAAAATGTTACATCTGCTGCGGAGTTACTGCTCACTTGCTCACAATTTACATGGGTGTTCAACTCAGAATTATATTCAAGTGCCAATAGGAGTTCTGTGACAAACCTTGGAATGAAATGGAGCATGCAATAGCATGTCTCCCCCATGTAGCATCAGTTGGTTAGCCAGGAAACATAGACCAGAAAATGTATACATATGTAAAGTCATGGGAGCAGTCTTTCGGTTTGGGAGGTATTAAACAATAAACAAACTACCTTCCTTCTCCCCCGCAAGCCCTGTTTGTTACAACCAAGCGTTCTCGTTGGCCCGGTATGAGGGAGCGTTCATACTGCAGTGGTGGAAAGGGGGATGTCAGAGACTGAGAGACATTATAAAATCGTTTCAAGAATGCAACCAAGACTCTGGCATAACAGAGGTTGGCCTCATGGGATATTGCCAGTTTAGACAGTGTCTGAATCTCCCACCTTTTGGTCACATCATTAGCTTTTAGAATACCTACATAATTCGAAAAACCAATTGACCAACACTCTGGCACTTTACTTACCATTAGATTTACTCCCTCTACAATAGTTTAAAATCCACTGAAGATGTGGCGTCATGGTCTTTTATGGACAGATAGGATTAAGAAATGGACTCCACCATAGAACAGTATATCAACGGTACCTAACTCCAAATAAACACCATTCAATTTCTCTTCACTCCCCCAATTAATGTTCAATGGGATGCCACGGTAAAGGAGATTCCCTAAACATTTTGTGGTCCTGCCAAAAATGACCAGTTATCAAAAAGCCGTAATGAGCACTATCAAAAGCATCCCGGTTTGGGCTATCCCTCCTATCCCTTCTTATTGATCCTGGGCCTGAGGGTAGACACTTTAGGAGATCGTCCGACAAAAGACTGGAAAATTATAATGGTTATGTTGTTGACAGCGTGTCCATGTATAGCTAGTTAGTCTACAAAACCTGATCCTCCCATGATACTCTTGTGCTTGCGAACGATATTCGATCTGATGGCCCGGAAATAACTGATCGCTTATCTACTGTCTAAAACAAGAGAATCCTTTCGGACAAGATGGGAGGCCTATTGCTTGTCATCTGAGAGGCTATTCTCAACTTTCCTGCCCTCAGCATCTCAGAACACTTGATCTATTTTACTTTATCTCTACGCAATAGATCATTTTGGAAACAGGAAGCCCCTGAACTTCCGGATGTAAAATATCATCTATACTGCTACTATATCCATCTTGTGAGAGGGGGATTTTCCTGAGGTTGGAACTGTGTGAGCTAGCCACAATCTAGATGCTCACTCATTTAAATATTATGTGGATGTGAGGCACTGAAACTCTTCTTTTGTTTTCACTAGAGTTAAAACATGTAATTACTTGCTAATCGATGTATTACATGTGTTAACTCTGCATTATATATCTGTATAGTTATGTTTTACATTGTTGAAAATCATATAAAAATATGTAAAAAAAACCTTATTGTAATGGTCAGTGGGCTCCATATTGAGATGGAAGTTCTCAAGGTACTTGGAAATCTTCTGGAAGACGATGCTACCAGCATTCCAAACACCCAGAATGGCAGTCTTAGCCTGGTGAGGCATGGTCCAAGATTCTATCAGGCAATGGTGCCCCTCGGGAGAGGGTAAAAATGGAATATCACTGGGCAAAGGCAATGCAAAGCACGCGCAAGTTAAGGATAGGCTGCACAGCGTTAATCTAATTTACAATATTTAATAATCTGACTATGTGCTTTCTACATGACATAGTTGTGTGATGAATTAAGTGAGACCATTGGAAATTGTTAAAACAGACTTATGTTTCAGGTTAACAAACATGAATACTGAATCTCTGGAAGAAAATCATTCACCCCCCTACCTCCCAATATTCAGAGGTCCAAATAGAGCTCATGGCAGAATTAAAATAACCATACAAAACTTAAGACCACTAAAATTTGGCCCTCAAGAAAGCTGCACTTACATAGAGTTTGCATGATGTGGGATGAAAATTGGTTTCCCATTGAGGTAAATTGAAATTTGAAAATAAGTTTTGGTGCTGTGTAAGTGTACTTGTGAATAGCTGCTGCCTTAGGTTCTCTCCATAATCTTACTCAGATGCACACTGCTTGGAAGGATGTATGGTGAGCTCAACTTAAATTATTTTTAGCATATTTATTTCTTTACTCTGTAACAATGGATGACCAATCACTTTTTAATTGCATTCTTTTGTGTATTATAATTCTAAATTCTTTTTTCCTCCTAGGGTATTCAAGGACTTTATCGTGGTTACAAAAGTACAGTTTTCCGAGAGGTAAACCTGCATGTTCTTACTTGAAAGTACATGTTAAATAGCAGTCATGCATTCATACTAGCATCCAAAATCATAAATACAAATGAAATCAATGTATTGCTAGAACTTATTATTTTGGCTCTTCTGCAAAATATGTTAATGTGATTTGGTGAGCTGGCCATTGATCATCTCAGTCGCTTATGGAACATAGAGATGGACCAACCATAACATGTATCAGTAGAGCTGAACCTGGGGTCATGCTTGGCCAGACATGAGCCAAGTCTGCCCACCACCCACCCAACCTCACCACCGCACACCCACCCAATTTAAAGCACATCCCAAATTGAGCAGATACAGCACAGTATGATAAAATTATTTTGCAGGGATAAAACATTTAAGTTAAGATGTGAAGCTGGATTGTAGGCATAGTCTATACTTTAGACATTAGGTTGCATATCTACTCAGTTCTAGCTGATAAAAGTATGTGGTAAGGTTTGGCTTTACATTGCTAAATTATTACTGTTTAATAGAAATGACATAAGCTACATTAGTACCATTCTGCCATGTTTCTCAATAACCTGTGAACACCAATCTGCTTATTTGCGGGCGTTATCAGGCCGACAAATCCTGCAACTTCTTCTCCACGCTCCGGCTCCCTGATAGCATTCCTTCCCTTTCCACGAATGGCTACCATGGAAAGGGAGAAGGGACTACATGGAGTCCCTTCTCCCTTTCCATGGAGCCATCTTCTTTGCTTACTTTTTAAAATTCTTGTATTCACTTTTGATTGGCCCACATGGAAAGGGAGAAGAGACTACGGGGCTTCTTCTCCCTGTTTCATGGTGGCCATCTTCGTTGTTTTTTTTAAAAAAAAAATTTATTATTTTCAGTTTGTAAACAAACCTTTACAACATAGTTCCTGCTCCTTTTTTTATTTGTAAGCTCTTTTTGAAGTTGGAAATCATCATATAACAAATTGAACATTGCAAGTTGAAACAAAAAAAGAAAAAGACAAAGCTGTTAGACTATTAAAAGACAATTGTCAAATTGAATTAATTAAATTTAAGTTATAACAATAACATGAATGAGTCACACTTTTTCCATCTTCTTTGTGCAAATAGCAAATGTGCAAAACATCGCAATAGCGTATCAAACTAAGCATTCTACTGTTGGTGTAACCATATATTAAAAAAGACAAATACACTTCAATAAAAACTATACCTACTTTACAAGTTCAAACACATACTCAATTGACATATTGACTTTGGTACCATTCATTGCATGACTGCACCGACGACTCAGTCGTATTTTATTATTCAATACATTTGGGAGCTAAACTGTAGCATCTACCCTAAGAGGAAGTTGTAAAATCAGTTTTGCTGATAGTTCATCATTAAGCGGGTTAGAGACAAGACTAATTATTATTTCCCCACATACATTTAACCCACAGCCATTCCCTTGAGAAAGTAGTATCTCTGATAAATTTCCCAAAAATCACTCTAGCGACTTCAAAGCGCTGACAGAAGATAACTAGATGTTTTAGTGTAGCTGGTTGTTGAATACACAAACAATAGCGACAAGTACCACTTGATTTAAGCTCCAGGTTAAATTTCCAATGTTTAATTCTCTCATTGGTCAGGAATTGTTTCAATTTAAATCTCAAAAACATATCACGAGACCTGTTGCATGGAAAACGCAGTGAATTTGATGATCGAGAATTTCTTTTAGATATAAAACATGCATATTCTTTGTAACTACTATAGGTACTTAAAGCTTCAATAGTATAACACCAATCATGTTCATACAATTTATTTTTCACATAGGCCGGACGCATACAGAGGTCTTCAATGTTGGCATGAATTTTTAACAATATTATTTTCATTTTACCATCATAGCTTGATATCGAGACAGGATAGTAGGTATCTTAGAGCGATCTTTGCACATGGAGTTGCGGGGAGAAGTGTTCATTTTTGCATAATTGGACAGTAATTTCCAGCAATATTTGAACGAGAGTGACGAGATACCAAGTTCATGTCTCAATATCGAGTTGGGCAAGGAACTGGCTAATCTTTTGATCCAACATTGTTTCAATGTTCAACAGGCACATATCCAAACCATAGAGAATAATTGCTTCTACTTTGAGTATAGAAAACTATCACCGACATCATGGGAAATCTACAATATTTTCTATAGATAACTTTCATCTGGGGTATAAGTGGATTTGTTTTTTGTTTTAGAGCGAGCCTCCACATACGTAGACGAGGTATCACGTAATTTATACCCAGATACCTAAGTGCCAGCGTGCGTTCAATTCAAAGTCCATCTATTGACCATTTGTATGAGCATACTTTTTTTTTCCTGTTGGTAAATATTACGATCCTAGATTTACTGGCGTTTGAATGCAAGTTTAAATTCTGTGCATAAAATGACATTTGTAATTTAGCTTGGAGACCAAAGGTCGTTCTATCAAAAAAAAATACGCTTGTCGGCAAACGCCAACCAGTGAAGATGGAGTTTGCCGAGTCTAACTGGAAAACCAACATTATGTTGCCATATATCATTTAGGTCACAGAGATACAAGTTAAAAAGAGTAGAGGCCAAATTGCATCCTTGTTTGATCCCCACGAATGTGTCAAGGGCTTAGCTAAGGAACCATCTTCATTAATCCTCACCATAAAGCTAGTGTTGGATGCAGCTTAGACACCATGAGAATTAAATGCGGAGCAAATCCAAGCCTATACATTTGATCCCATAAGAAATTACGTAGTCGAGGGACGCCATGTAGACTGGTCCAGTATTAGGTTGTTTTGTCCGTTCAAGAATGTTTGATAAGATGGTAGCGTTCAAAGCCGTCCCAACATGTTTGCGGAAGCCAACCTGAAAGCGTGAGAGAATGTCATGCTGCTGAATATAACTTTCTAATACTCTCAAAATCAGAATCACAAACACCTCAGCAGAAACATCCATAAGGGCGATGGGGCGAAAGCTGGCAGGATCAGAGGGATTGCCTTTTTTTAAATCGGGATAATAATGGAAGTGAGCCAGGACTCTGGTAGATGATTTGATTTGTAAATGTCATATTTCATCTTTAAAATCGATGCCCATAAAGAGGGATCAAGTTTAAGAACACAAGCAGGAATACCATCGGGTCCTGCAGCTTTAGAGTATTTTAGTTTTGATATGGCCCACTTCACGTCTTCCAAAGACCATGCACAAGGGCCCGGGATTACCCTATTGTAGTTCTGAAACAACACTTTGGTGTACGCAATCGGCATCTTACATTTTTTTGTCATGTAGGAGATCCACATCTCTGCAGAAATCGACAAATTAATTTTCCCTGAAGACGTTGAAATAGCATTTCTCATAGTTGCTCACACTGATCTCTTATTATTTAGACATAGGTTGTGGATAATCTTTTGATTGTCGGCAATGCACAATATCTGTTTGATAGATTGAATCTTATTTTTGTAAGAATAGCAGATCTGCTTCTTTGTGTTTGAGTAAAGGGCAGAAGACACATTAGACGCTTTGAGATCCCTCAATTGTTTGTTTTTTTGTCGTCTTAGTTTTGCGACTTCCATGTTGGATGTGTGGGTGTGATGTTTGTTCTTATTAATATGATTTTTCACCAGTTTACCAAGCAAACATTTTATTGTAAAGTTGTTCCATTCCTCCACTTGTTGAATATCAAATTCATGGTTTAGCTCATTTGTACCCTGTATAACTTGTTGCCTGACGATGTTGGTCAGCCTGTGACACAATTTGGGATTCCAATGAACAGAGAGATCAGGCTGTTCGATCTCTAGCAGTCATAGCTCAGGTAGAGTGTCATATACGTGACACACCATATTGATGTTGAGGTTAATGTTCAAGTGATCACCTGAGCCAGGATTTTAGGTGGTCACTGGGTCACACAAGCTGAGCAAATTTAAAGACATCCCGAAGTAAACAATATAGGACTTTTGGAACTACTTTGCCATGTAATACTGTTTTCTCTTTTGTCTATCTCTGCAATTTGGATATCCCATCGTGCTGGAAAAATGAGTTTCCTCTTTTGCCTTTTAATGTGGACTGAGAGTTACATTTATGAGTGGAATTACATGATGGCTGATTTGAATTACATAAGACAATTGGAGTTGAAATCACTTCCAATTATGATCTTGTAGTCCAAATTGCGACAAAACACATCTTCGAGGATGGAGTCTAGATGTGCAAACATCCATTCGTGTGATCTCCTAGCTGGGTTCCAATAAATGCAAATTAGTAAGTAGGAAACAGGGTTCTCACCTTGGATGATCAATTCAATTGTCAAATATCTTCCAAAGCCATCACCATCTTAGTTGAGGCTTTCAAATTGTTGTTGACAAGAATAGCTAAACCCCCAAAGGGTCTGCCAGAATTGCCAATAGTGGCCCGTACGGAGTAGGTGGAATAACCATTTACATAACATTTTTCTAGTTTCATAGTCTCTTGAATGAGCACTATAGAAGGATTATTACTAGTAAACATTGAGTTAATCCATGAAACGAGATTGTTGAAACCACATGAGTTCCATGAAGCAATGCTAAGTATTTTGTGGCTATGATTGCATATTAGCACTTTTAGGTGGTATAAGATTTTTCATTAGAGGTTCGAGCCACGACCAGTCCTTTATGACAAAGGACAGAGAGGCAAACTGTGACATAAGCACATCGTCATGGATTTTGGAGGTGTCATTGGAGGAAGTCGAACCTTGAGCCATCTCTCTAACAGGGTCATGGTTTTCAATGAATATTTGAGCTTTCTCCTTGCTTTTAAAGAGGTGTCGCAGTAAGCCTATTTGAATTAAATGTCATATAATTTGGTTATTATTGATAAGACTCAACGTGACCCAGTCAATAATATGCTCAGAATTCAATATTCTGAGTGAAGGGTTGTGATTAAAGGCATGGAGAATGTAAGACCGTTTGATTCTGCTCCTACCGTTGATTTTAGAATCACTAGAATCACTAATCCAACCAATTATATTGATGGTTTCATGGGTAAATTTGCTTACTGGATTCTCAATTGGAACTGCAATGCTTGCAATACCTTGGGTATTAATAAGGACTGACACTTTACTTACATTCACAACTGTCATGTTGTGTGTCTTGTTATCTACCGGATTCACAATTGGTTGGTCAGCATTAGATGTCATCCCTGTTGTTAATGGAGAAGTTGGTTGCTTATTAGTGGATTCTAATGAGTCCACAGAAGCTGGTGCCACATGCTACTTTTTGTTCTTAATAACTGAAAAGAAGGTAGACAATTGTGTTTGCTTGGTGTCACTGGATCCTATCATTAGACGAAGAGGAAGCTTCATCGAGTCAAAAGTTTGCTCTTCTGAGTTTGTACCTGCAGCATGTTCAGGTTTAATTGAGGTCATTTTGTGTGTGTATGTTTTTTTGTATTTTAGCAGTCACATGAGAGCTGCTAGCAGCAGATGGCTCTACATCTTTAAGTTGCAACGCTGATTTGCTCTCCTCATTGAGCTGATTTAGATCCAGCAAGACATCCTCATTGGATATGTTGCAGAGGCTTTTTATATTAGAAATGTGGCCTTTGAATTTAGGTGGATTTAGATTTTTAGCTTTTTTGCCTGGCACATATTTTTGATTCTTTCTGTTAATTGTTCTCTTAAGTGCTCTGTTTTCAAGGCATTTAGCTCTGCGTGACAAAAATGAATTAGTAGTCCTCGCTTCAACAGGTTCTCTTAGCACGTCAACAGCTTCATCCCCACTTGAATTCATGTTATCGGCTTGTTCAATTGAATTGGTCAAAGCAGTGGGACTGTCAGAATCCTCACATATGGATACAATCTCTGTATCTTTAGACTGTGGAAGGACACAGCAATTGGAATGGATTGTGCTGTTTGTCGTTTGTAGATTTCTAATTAGAATTTCGAGATTAGCAATTTTTGCTGAATTCGAAATAACATTGGGCCATATATCTCGTGAGTCAGGACCCTCAATGGTTTTGGAAGACGAAGACGAGTTGTTAACAGCTTGAGCATATGACATGTTTATGGGACCTTTCATTACATTGCTATTGACACTTTGTGTTGAGCTGCAACACACACTCACACCAATAGTTTGGGATGAACTTGGGGTCAGTGACTCTTTTTTTTACAGGCATAGATTTAAGTGAGTTGATGGCCATTATAGATGCCTGTGCAAACACAAATCCTAACTTATTCAGTTTAGCCAAAATATCAGACATAGATGATTTTATATCCCTAATTTTATAGTGTGTTACTTCATGGCCTTTGTCCAAGAGGTTGAAAATACAGGTGAGAACAGGATATGAGTAGTTGTCAGGATTATTTGAATCATGGGATAGGTTTGTTTGCCATAGAGTTATTAGGAAAATGTTTGTGGGTTCTATGAAGAGTGTCCACTCTATTAGTAGGATGATGGCGTTCATGATGAGTTTGACCTATCCCATCATAGAAGGGATTGGATAAATTGGTGTTTGTGGAACTGGCCATGAGTAGGACATGGATTGTTATACTATGCTTTTCAGAAGGGCATGGATTTTACATTAGACTGGCATCAATATGCCGATTATTATGTAAGTGAACCTCTTCAATCCCACTTGATGTCGACACTACAGGTGTGGAGGGTCCAAGTGATCACCGTATCCTTTTGCCTAATTCGGCCAAAACAGCAGGGCCTAACGTTGAGACTTCGGAGCCCGAATTTTTATTCGCATTCGAATGGCCACCATGGAAAAGGGAGAAGGGACTACATATAGTCCCTTCTCCTCGTTCCATGGCGACCATCTTATTTCTTTTTCTCTTTTTCTCAGTTGCTAAACGCCAAAGCTGTTTCACAACTGAAAACAGACACTGTTAGCATCCCGGTCTGATAGACCGGGGTACTAATAGCAATATACTCTTTGCTGGGGGGCCATTACCGCACCAGGTAATACCCCGGGCTTTGTTAAAGCCCTTGCTTCGCTCAGGGCGGTATCAATGGCCTGGGCATTACCATATGCAGTAATGTCTCTTCAGCTCAGGGTACACTGCTTAATTTTAAATGAAGTTTAAAAATATAGAACTTTTTAGCTTTGCTTGCTCTATCCTGAATGGAATTTTAAAAGTACACGAGTACAAAGTAATGGCAGCCTAGACTTTCTTCTTTGGGTTTTGTAACTGTGCTTTGAAGGCTGACAGACACACAGTAACAGAAAGAAAACTGTGAGATCTAGTCATATTCTTGTAGTCCTTGTCTGACACAAGCATGCAGATTGTTATTATGCATGATGTGAAAAAAGTTATGGTATGTTACATTATGTTACATTACAGACCTTTTATACTTTTCCAATCACCACTGTAGTGATCTTACAGCTCTTGTACTTTGTCAGAGAAAAGGCCACATTGTGGAAGAAGAAAAAGGAAAGCCGGGCCAAAAGTGGGAGCGGGCAGATGCAGGAATATGCTAGGGATGCACATAACTAACAAATTCGGAAGATAGTATGGGAGTGTGGTAGAGGTAATGTGATTGTATATGCAGGGGAGAGTGTAAAAGTAGTCAGTGGATCAGAGAGAATGCTGATCTATAAAGAGGGAAAATAAGAAAACTCGTAGTAACAAGCAAGGATGGCTGTGCGATGGCCCACAGATGTGCTCCGGAAGCCTTTGACGTGTGACGGTCCAAATTGCCATGTAGCATTTATTTGGGCACCTGATGCAAATCCCAGTTATATTAATCGGGAATGCCAAGCCAACTATCATAAGTGCCACATCAGGTTGTGTGTGTGAAAAGGTGAATGCAGAGAACTACAGTGGGAGAAAGGGAATATAGAAGAAGGAACTGGAAACCACCCTATGAGGGTGAATTCACTGATTTGAGCAATGGGAGATGTAAAGCTAATGAGTTATCATAATTTAATTGCTGGCGGAGCCCAACTCCACAACTATGTCCCAGATGCCTGATGTAAGAGAATCGACACATATACATAGTACTATGGTAACAGATATCTAAGGGCAAAGTCTTGTCATGGAGATTACAAATAAGTAATGAAACAAATGAAAAGTATGAAACATGTTATGCAATATAAAGAAGACACCTGAGGCCATTAGGTCTAACAGCTGGTGTGAGAGTCCTTGATACCATGTTACTTGGCACATACCAATCAAGTCAATGGTTCTCCCCTAAAATATTAGTCATGAGGGGACCTATAAGAGTACACAACTGTAAATACTATAGGTCCACACAAGAGGGTGCTCCTAAGAACTTTGTACTTGTTAAGAAAATCTGTGATTTTACCTGTATGTGTAATTTACAAAGCCCTCTGACGTGTGGTGTAAGCATTGTTTGCATTTTCAGGCTCCACATCAAATTTCCTGTGAGATTATTGTAAGACCCATTTAGAGGAAGTTAATTAGTTTTCATTTAAGTAACTCAGCCGCCTAATTAATTATGCAAATTTGACACTTCACCAGATACCAAATTTAAGTTATCATTTGTGAGGGGTCAGCAGTGCGAGGCGGATAACTGTTTGATGATTCTTCAAAACATGCTATTTTCTTAAAGTACAAATGATATTAAATAGCTCACTATCCGTACTCTCCTGAGGATTTCCAATCCTAGCAAAACTAAAGGGAAACACTCGAAGACAGGATGTTTGGCCCTCACACTAAACATCAAATACAAAGAAATAAATGTATGACAATCCAAATATCTACAACTTTCAGTTTCTTGATAACATCTCAGTAACCTGGCCAAGTTCCCTTCCAGAGGTTTCGAAGTGAATTCTACTCCAATGTTCAACAAAAGAAAGAAACAAGGACATCCCTGTAGGTATGATAGTCTCAGATAAGTTCTTGATGTTTCAATGTCAAGGTAAAGTTTTGTTAACCAAAGTTCCAACAATAGCAAATCTTTCTCCTTGGTGAAATATTGACTTTCCACATCCTCAGAACAGCACCAATGGTATTGCCAGCCACAATGCCTTGCCGCCACTTCCATTAATCCAAGAAGACTTGCCACAGTTCAAAAGAAATGCAACTTCCGTCAATGAAACACAGTTCTTGGTTAACAGTTAGTATGCCATTAGTTACAAGATTAGGATTCACGGTGTATATCTTTGTTAGGAAGACTTCGAGTGCTGCTGCTTCTACTTCAGCAACTTCTTTTCTACTAAGATTTACCATGAGAACATTCTCTTTTGTCTTATAGTACTTGTCTTCACTTGTGCTACTGAAATGTTGCATCCACTGACAACCAGATATGCCACCATAGCCTCAGTACTTTCTAATACCACCACAGCTTCAGTACGTTGTCAATCAAAACAGGTACTAGCTCTGCTAAGATTTACGTTAAGGAACTCCAACACCTTCCACTAGGCAAGGCACTATTCCTCTGAATATCTCTTAAAAAGGGGCAGCCTCTTTGACTGTCAGCCACAACAACAACTTAAGTTTTCTTATATGACCCACTTCTCTTTGTTGCTTAACGTCTTTGGCAATATAGATTGTGTCAACTTTGAATAATATTCATGAGCAGCAAGTTTGCCTTCCCTAACTTTGCCTTCATCTCTCTGCCAGTTGTTAGCCAAAATAATTAACCAGAAGCATTGGTGCCACTCTATTAGCTCCAGGTAATGCTTGCACATTTATATCTTAGGCAAAGTTGAACTTCTATTGGGCTCACAGTCTTGGTTGGATTGTTTTCTATGCTTTTTGAAAGGCTGCTTTCAATCTTAACAGGGGAATACTCTTGGGTTGGGTAATGCTTGCTCTCTTTCCAACTGCAGAAGCAACGTTTAACCACGTCACATTTCTTCATATGCGATTGTCCTTTTTTGGTTCACAGTAAAGAATAGCAGGGTTACAATGTTTACGGTTCAAAAATGGATTCTCAAGTTAACCTCCGCTTGAGAATCGGTTTTTAGTCACATGCGACTACCGCTTCATTATATTTCAGAGTTCTAAGTGTTTGAACCATAGGCTCTGACTTGAGAATAATTTTTGGTCACATGTGACCACTGCTTCCTTCAGATGTATAAGTTTTAAGTGTTTGGACAATGGATTATACTTCTCACTAGTATGCAAGTATTTGGAACAATGCTCGTTCACACGCGAGTGTTACATTTCCAATTACCACTTCAGTTCACTTCTGCTTATACTAGAATGAAGATAGGACTGTATACTGTTGACGCTAGGTTGGACTCAGCGGCTTCTGTGATCCTTGTTCGGCGGGTTGCACAACTTTCACGACTTTGGGC